>NW_026136720.1:25181541-25320935 GCF_905237075.1 Dicentrarchus labrax
TGCACTTTAATAAAGAGGTAGTGGGGAGTTAAAACATTCAATAATGTGAGTATATAAACAGAAGATAACGGCCTTTTGTTCTACCACATATATGAAGAGTCGTCCACCATTTACTGTCTCCCAGCAGAGTGCAGCTCTGAGGTGAAATGTGAGCGATTCATCACCATCCGTTGGGCCCACATGCCGACCCTCCGCCTGGCTCGCAGCCAAAACGTAGATACACACCATATTTCACGGCCTGCGCGTCCAAATAGAATACCCTGCTGCTCTAAAGAAAACACTGAGTTTGGGAGGAATCCGTGGCAGATCTGTCAGGAAGGAAAGAGCCAGCTACCTGCTTTTTGCATTACAGTGGCAGCGAGCTAAATGGCTCTTTTTCCCCAGTGGACATTGTCTGTCTTTGAAATGCGATCTGGTGAAGCTGGCGAAGGCTCGTTAGAAAAAGGTCTGGGCGCTTTCAGGGCGGTGGATCAGAGAGCAGTGTCAGATATGCTGCTCTCCAATCTCACCCATATATCACTGTCTGCTTAGAAGTGCCAGAGAGCCTCCGGGGTGCAAACTGCAGTACCCACTGGGATCTGTAAGCTACCGACAGTAAGGCAGTGTGCAGCCACTGGAGGAGGCCTGGACACCAGAGCTGGGAAGTTTACACAAGTACTTTTACCTCAAGGTCCAGTGTGTGACACTGAGGAGGATCTATCGTCAGAAATACCTATAAATATTACATTATATTTCTGACAATAGATCCTCCTCAGTGTACCTATAAAGACCTTTTTAGTGATTTTAGGTCATTTGTTGTTTTATGTCTCTTTTTTGTAATTGTGCGTCTCTTCTTAGTAATATGTCTTTTAGTTGTTTTGCATCTCTTTCAGTGGTTTAACTTCTCATTTTAGTTATTTTACAGCTTGTTTTAGTTGTTTTTTACAGAAGCGTATTGCATTCACTTGAAAAAAACAACAACTCTTTTTTCCTGTTTTTCTGAGTCATTTTTTTTCTGAATTACCGAGATACTTTGATCTTCTGTGAGAACCTCCAACCTGCAAGTGACTCCCATGGACCTATGGTGACTCCTGCCCGCACATACATGCCCCCATCTTCAACTATCTACCGTACCGGGTCAATTTTGCTATGTTTATTTTGCTATGTATATTTTGTTATGTATATATTTCTATGTCTAGCAGATCTGAATGAGCTTTCCTTCTGAACAACCGCAAAGTCCTCAGGTTCCTGCGTAGAGTCGACAAACTAATGATAATACCATCTATATGACTTGAAGACAGGACTATCTCCCAGTTTCTTAAACCCAGAAAGTAAAACTTGATTGAACTAAACAAGCCGGTTATGTTTTTTTCCGTTAAATCGAGCTCTCAGTAAAGGAATGAATGCATCTATTGTTTCAAATGCTCTCTAAACTCAGAAAAAAAATTTGTCCAAAAAACAGAAAAAAAAAATTATTCAGAAAAACACAAAGAATTACTCTGAAAAACAAACCAAAACAATAATTTTCAAGTGAATGCAATACACTTCCGTAGTTTTATGCCTCTTATAGTAGTTTTGCTTCCTTTTGAACTTTTTATTAATTTAAAATCTCTTTTCAGTAATTTTACACCTCTTTTTTTGTTGTTTTATGTCTCTTTTTAGTAGTTTTAGAAGAAGATATACTTTAATGAAGTATATAAAACTACTAAAAAGTAGTAGTAAGTTCTCTTTGGTGTTAATAAGTGAATAGTTGTAAACTTTTGGATTCTTGTTCATGTTTCCAGATCTCAGCTATTAACCATAATAGATAGAAATGACGGGCAAAACTACCAAAACCAGACCTTAGTTAAATTGAACCAGAATGACACAGGTTTCTCTTTCCCTGCGGTAGAAACTGATCCTTGCTGTTGCACTTTTATAACATCCAGCAGATCTTTCAGGTGCATATAAACACGACTGCTTTCATTTATTGGCCTGTTACTGCTCTCGTGGGGCATCTGTGGATGTTTCAAGACGTGCTCTTGTGCAGCATCGCTCCTCCTGGCAGCTTCAAACTCTTCTGGTGTAACAACTCATTTTGCAGCAATTTCCTTATTTATCTTTTTTTTTAATGCTTCTCCTTCTGCAGGATCGTTCTGCAGCTTCCCGAACTCAGTCTGTAAATAAAACTCCCTTTTTATGGACGTTACTGTACAATGAATGACTTTATTATTGAATCATTTCTTATTGACTGGTGTTTTATATGTAAAACATATACTTGAGTAGTTTTATATTCAGAATGTTACACACTGATCCTTTACTTCAACTTTACAGTGTGGTATTTGTACTTTTACTAAAGTAAATGATCTGAATACTTCCTCGTTCACTGTTTATATGTGTATACAGTAGTAAAACAGCTCTTCCTAAGAGGTTTCATCTCATTAAGAACATAATCACCTCCATTAAGCTGATTGACTCTGAGAAGCTGCTCCCGCTTATTTTTCTTTCTTTTGGAAAGATTTCTTTTTCAGTCCAGCCCCCGAGAAGCTGCCAGTGTGTTTCAGCTCGGTTCCTGACACAAGGTGGTGACAATTTAACCAAAAATATAAGACGAGAGGAAGACAGTTCAGTGGAAACATTGGTTTTAGACTTCAGCCTCTGCATTGTAAAACAGCAGTGGCTTCAGACTAACAGCAGAGTGTAAGTTAACATTAATCCTCCCTTCCCATGAATTAAACATAACTATAAAGTGATTTGTTGAAGTTATAACTCAGTTATTTTAGTGCACACATAAAGTTGACTTGCTACTGTGCTACAATGCTTCAGTTTTTGTTCTTATTTCCGTTAATAAATCATCACAATGCCCAAATATTTCTTAATGATGAAGTGTAAAGATTTGATGTTATTCACATTAATTGGCTAACACTTTGATAATTAATTATAAATAGTTTTTATCGTATGTCTTACTTCTTATTCAAAAAAATTCTGTTAACACATTTTAAATAAGTTTGGAGAAATGCTGCATATGAATATAATATATACTCACTAATTTGAAGTTTAATTAATTGAATAGAATACGTACATTTAACTTAATTTACCTTACTGAAGTTACCTTAACAATAAATACTTAGTAACTTGTACTCAAATAAAATATCTTTCATGCTTAAATTGTTTAAAGTTAATAAACTTAAATGGTTTAAATTAATCTCTTTTCCTCAGAAAGTTTGAGTTGAACTAAGTTACTAGATTTTACAGTGTGTAGGTCATTTCCTTTGACTCGTCAGAAATTTTACTATAAAGGAAAAATATGTGCTTTTTGGCTTTTATACATACATATTTTAACAATAGAGTTGTTAAAAAAGACACCAGACATCAAACATATGGACAGGCCGGGATGTCTAATTCAAAACAGTGCAGATGAGGCTCAGTTACAAGAAGACAATCGTTGGTGCGCGGGCGGGGGGGGGGAAGTATTTTTAGCACATATAAGAGAGAGAAAAGCGAAACTGGACGAGGTCTGACTTTGAAAACAGTCCACATGAAGCGAGGCAGACATGACGTCATGCACCCGGTGTCTCTCCAGCCGGTTAACAGACGGAGATGGGCGACGTTTCCTCTATCACGAGCTTGAAAAGAATTCCCATCGACGTGCTCTTCAGCCGGGCTGCCAGAGCGGCGAGGAGTCCAGAGTACACAGTTTACAGCTCGCCGCGCTTCAAGTCTAATGTTCCACGAGCCTCCCTTCAGATTTCCACTTCAACACCCACTTTAATGCGTGCAAACGACTCCAGTTACTGTTTCATTACCGGCCTATAAACTCTACGATAAGTGGCTTCGTCACATCCATTTGAAAGCCATCCAAGACGTCGCCCGCAAAGTGCCCGCTTCAGTGTGCAGCGTGCATGTGTTTGGGCTGGACTTAATGCTGCATTTATTGCCACTGACTGGCCCATTGTAATCTATGTCAGATGCTGTCCCGGCTTTTTGTTTTTGTGAGAAGTACAAAGGGAGAAGCAGGGAGGACTCAGAGGCGTGCACAGACGTACACAGGACGGCTGAAAAAGATCTTCAACATGCAGATTTCAGGCAAATTCAGGGTTTATTCGTGGTCTAAGGTCACAGCAGATCGGTGCTTGGGCTCTTCAAGTGCCTCTCTGCTGAGATATTAAGGCAAAACTGGAGAATGAACCCCCCTAAGTGCTTTACTATGTTTACCATCATAGTTCAGCTAGGTGCTAGGTGTGGGAGAAGTGACTGCTTTAAAACAATAATGGCGGCTGCTTAAGAGGTTAGCGTGGATGCAACTAGCACCAGTTATATCAGAACTGGAGAATATTTCTTCATTGAAAGAAGAGCAACCCAGCCAACATTTGTATGTGGGGCTCATGTGAGTATTAGGCTGAAATATGGGATTGTCTGTGGGTTTCACAATATGTCACAATGTCAGTGACCGCGTGGGCTTTATGCAGGATTACACTGGACTTTAGAGCCCAAATAGTCATTTAGAAGCACATTTATGTTGCCCACTCTGAGCCCACGCTCTCATTTCTCATTAGTGACCCATGTGGGGCTGCCAGGAAGTAGCAGGGTAGCATTGGAGGACTTGTGAGATCACTCGAGAATCCATGTTGCCAGTCTATTAGTTTGTGGCCAAACCACAGTGGTACTGGACCAATCTGTGTCCTATGAGGAAGTACTGGCTGTTTGCATCAGTTATATTAGAACTGGAGAGTATTTCTTCATTGAAAGAAGAGCAAAGAACAGCTCTGAATGTTTCCATTCTTGTCCCGACTGGCTTCAAGTTTGACTACGTTTGATGGTTCGTTGATCTGATTGGTTTCCAACAGGTTATGAAGACACCGCTAGAGGAAAAGTTATTTTTGATCACCAACATTGTTCCAAGTCATGAATGTTTGAACAAAATTTCATGGCAATCCATCCAATAGTTGTTGAGACGAACCCAGAAATGTCGACCTCATGGTGGTGCTAGAAGAAAGGTCAGGGTTGATGACCAAAGTCCTTGGGATCCCTCCTCTGGGTACGATGGGCTTTTGTACAAAATCTTGTGGCAATCCATCCAATATTTGTCAATATGTGACCAAAGTGGTTGAGTACTTTGGTACTTTGGTCAGGAAGTGAAGCCATCGTGTTCCGAGGTGCCAGAGAGCTCTCGACCCAGTCTGTAAATCTCACTGAGGCCACTGTTTGTGCTGGAGAATCACCTTGTTGTGGTGAGATATTGAGTTTCACAAGTCATTGTGTGCACAAGAGAACCAGAGCTGTTCCCTAATGGCCCAGAGATTAAACAGTACAGGACACACATCTGATGAAACCAAGAAGAGGATACACACACACACACACACACACATGGATCTTGAAAGCAGAATAGAGCTAATTGCGCTGGGTAATACATCTCAACATTTATCAAGCCAGTCTGTTTTCTCTCCAAATCTAAAACACTCGCAGGGATTGCTTTTCATTTGTAGTCTGTAACTGCTGCAGGCTCAGCTGTCAGCACGCAGCATTTCAGAGTACAGTATCTGAACATGCAACGGAGCAATGAAACCAGTTGTCCAAAAACTTCATTCTTCCCAGGATGACAATACTATTTGGCCCGTGTCAGCTCAGTCTACTTCAAGCCAAAGTGGTCTTATTCTCCCCTCGTTCCCTGGACGCTGCTCACAGAGTCTGGAGAAATCCCCTCCGCCGTTCCAAAAGCAAGGATTGTTTGGATTTATGGACGAGCTTTACTGGACTGCTGGGAACCGGCGTGCAATCACTGCACTGCAATGAAATCCTGACATTATTCTGCCTCGACCATAATTGGCTTCATTTTGACCTGAGTCAAGACATTCAAACCAATTCAGTGAAATTTCTGTCGCATGTCTTTCTTGCCTCAGAAAACTCTACGATACTGGATCCTCCAGCTGCACTTTTTATGGACAAACTCGTTCAAAGGTTGAAGAGGGGGAATATGTGAGGCCACAGGGGGAAGTAAAAAGTTAATGGAAATTAACTTCTTGGACTCTTAGGACAGATGAAGGACTGTTTATTAAAGGGGTAATTTTCAGCTTGGATTAAATGAACAGTTTATCTCCATTTACAGTTGAATTATAAATAGCTGTAGCTTCGTGCTGTGTAAAGGAACAGTCTGACATTTTACGTGGATAGGTCCAGATTGGGTTTAAGCTAGTTTGGCTCAAGCACAAATCGATGCAATCTGCCTATAAATCAAAAATGACAACGACAGTATGACTTAAGTACAATTCTTAAGGATTTTACTTATTATTTTTTATGTATTAATCACTTTTTACTACCAGAGAGTGAACGGGTTGTAGCGTAGCTTCGTCCCTCTGCTGCCTGTGTCTCTATGTAGGGATGAGGGTCAAAGGTTGTGACCTTTATGCTCCTGAGTGCCAACAGTGGGCAACACTAGCTAACATTAGTTTATAAAAGGAGTCTGCTAACGTCTACAAACGACCGACATCAACGTCCGGCTGGCTGTGTCTTGGCTGCGCGGTGTGGATCTGGTGTCGGTTGCTTCGTGGTGTTGGCTGATGGGCTGATTTGTAAATGGTGAGCTAGTTAGTAGCGGCGAGCTAGTTCACTTAACTGCCACTGGTGGCGCTGTTAACAGCAGTTTAATGAACCTTTAAAGGACGATTTGGGAAATATTTTCTTTTGCTGTCAGAGGAGAAGATTGAGAAACTAGGACTGAAACTAGCGAACTCAATGCAACGTCACAAAGAAACGGCGCAGATCCTCACAGTGTTTATACGAGCTCCTGTTTCTCTACGCTCTGCTGCTGTGATGGATGATCACAGAGAGGAAGGACTCAGTTTACTGAAAACAGAAGAGGTCACCACCCTGAATCCCCCACAACCCCCTTCATCAACCCCACCGGTGATGTCATCAACCAAGGTCACGTTGGCCCTCCTCGACCCCCCAAAACAAACCTTCGCTGACTGTTTCAGGTCGTCACTGTCACTGATGATCAATGTGTGCACGTTTTTGTACTTTTATGGTTCATTTGCAATAACAGATATATACTTGATTTATTTTCCTAAATTGTGTGTTTTTTCTGTGCGTCCTCCAGGGAACATCAATCAAACTGGACACCGCAGGTCTGGGTTTCTGCATTTCATGGCCACCGTAGTTTGTCCTTTGCACTTGGAAAGGGAGGGTGACGCGATGGAGTTGCAATCCACACCGCTAGATGCCACTAAATCCTACACACTGGACCTTTAATGGCTATAATAGATGATAAATGGATGTTATAAATGTCATTATGTGCCACTTTTTTAAAAAAAAACATGCATTTTCCAGCTGATCCAAGAGAGATTTTAAACAGTTTATTTATTTGTGTTGTTTATTCTCAACACATAAATGAACACTTCATCCTTCAATTTATCTAAAATATTGAAGCTTTTCACTGGACAGGAAGGGTAAAGTAACTAGTAACTAAAGCTGTGAGACAAATGGAGTAAACTGTAAAAACTCAATAGTCTTGTGTTGTTTGACTCTCAGAAGGTCTCCCTCTTCCTCAACTTGGCGTCTTGATGTCGTGTTTATTGACAAATAGCCTCCTTAGGCCCCGCCTCCTCCCCCCACGCCGCTAACGAGCTGAGCTAATTGAAGTGAGTCTGATGGTAAATGAGTGAGCTGCAGGCTGAACGCTCTCACTCTCATTAACCTGATTAATACACTCCCTCCCCACGGCTACAGATTACATGTCACTGTGAGTCATTAGTTCTTCCTCTGAACGGGAGAAATGAATCTGACCTGAGACCTTAAGCCAGGAAAACCCGTGAGGAACCGATGGAAGGTTTGATGGCGGCGTCTGTCCGTCTGTTGTCGCCTGTTAATTGTTTTTCTTATACTCTTTATTTGCTGAATTGTGACAGCAGTTACAGGAAAGGAAAAGAAAGTCTGATGAACAACCAGCAGCTTCTGAAAGAGTCGCAGCAGAAATGTTATTCACCCAAAATCTGTGGGAACTGAAACCTGCGTTCAGGAGATACAGAGGAGTTTTATTAATGGCCACAAGGTGGAGCTATTGTTGGTGAATTGTATTAAATATTTTGAATTTATTTATGTTTTTATACATTTGTATGTAGTTTTATGTTTATGATATTAGTTTCTATGTAGAATTTTAATAATATTTTTATACTGCTTTATATTTTTTCATGGTATTTGGTTATATAATGTTTTAATGTTATTAGTTTTGATACTTTATTATGTTTTAAACTTTTTCTATCTTTTTTTTATTGTTCATTTATAATTATTTTATATCTAATATATTTTTATTTGACTTTATGTTCATGATCATTAATACACATTTTATATTATTTTTATTTGGTTATATTTT
Organism: Dicentrarchus labrax; assembly: GCF_905237075.1. NCBI lineage: Eukaryota > Metazoa > Chordata > Actinopteri > Moronidae > Dicentrarchus > Dicentrarchus labrax. Next base: position 25,189,868 of record NW_026136720.1, read on the forward strand.
TTTTATGGTTGTTGTTTATACACTTTTTTGTGTTATTAGTTTTTATAATTTTTTTATTATGTTTTAAACTGTTTTTTTTGTTGTTTTCTACATTTGTATGTATTTGTTTGTAATGTATTTTCTTCTGTATCTTCTTGAGCTGCTGCAACAAGTGTGGGATCAATAAAGTTAATTTAAATTAGAATGGGGGAAAACAGTAATAATACCACTACCTGTACTCCCGCTTCAACTCCTAATGAGGCTAATAATGACCCACAGCTGACAGCTCTGTAATTTACCTGCATTTTCAGGTGAACAGATGATGACCACTTCCTGTTCACCAGGTCTATGTTGTGTCCCGTTGGGGTAAACTGACCCCCCTCTTCCTCCCTCGCCTCCCCCACCTTACCTCCTCCACTTCCTCTCTCAAGGTAACCATGATCCTCCCCTCCGTCGGGTTTCTGGATCCTCTGTCCGACACTGAATACCTTCCCCTTTTGCCCCGCACATGGGGAAACACATTTAATCCCTCCTGAAGCAAGCATTTAATTAAAGGCAATAAATTATCCAACTTTGTGCCGCGTCCTGCTGGATCCCGCGGATCCAGGCGGTGCTCAGAGAGGGTTTGAGTGAGCTCATGGGGGCTGTTGTTTTTAAGCGCAGTATTGATGGACCAGCGGGTCACAGGCCCAGACCTGGAGGAGGCAGATTAATGTCTCTGTGGAATTTGGGTCTGTTCAGGCTAACGTTTGTTACTCCAGTACAAATTAGGAGTGTGTGTGTTTAGATAAAGCTCGTTACCTCTGTGTGCTCGCTGCCTGCAGCCAGTGAGGGTCATCCCCTGGGCATGAGAGCTCCTCAGGACCAATTCATCACCATCTGTACAGATCTGCTGCATTCTTTCCTGCTGACAGAATACAGACACTGAGACACACAGAACGGACTCACCTTGATGTATCAGGAGCACAGTTAACTAATGTCACATAAAATATCCCCCGCCGTGTACACGCTGACAGTCTCTGTAGAAAGTGACGGTTCACATTTGTTGTTGGAAAGTCAAACAGACGATACAAAGACAAACAAGATCCAAACAACTCCAAAGACACACTACATGACTAAAAAGACTTACAACTACTTATAGACAAACCACAAAGACAAAGCAACCACAAAGAGACCTAAAACTACTAGAAAGAGAAACAAAAAACAGACTTAACACTACTAAAAGACGTATATCACAAAAAGAGACTTCAAATTATTAAAAAGTGACACAACTGAGACAAAGCAACCACAAAGAGACCAAACAAGAGACTTTAAATTATTAAAATGAAAAGCAAAAAGAGACTCAAACAACTAAAAACAGAAATAACTAAACTAAAATGAGCTAAAATTTCTAAAAAGAAATGCAAAATACTTGGAAAGAGATAACAACTATAACAGTACTAAAAAGAGACGTTCAGTTACAAACAAGAGACATTAAATTATTAAAGAGACGCAAAAATACTAAAAGGAGATATTAAATTAATAAAAAGAGAAGTTAAACGACAAAAAAGATGCAAAACAACTAAAACAACATAAAATGACTGAAGAGACTTAAAACAATTAATAGACGAGACAAAACAAGATCCTACAAAGAGACCTAAAATTACTAAAAAGATAAGTTAAACAACTAAAAAGACGCATATTACTAAGAACATATGTACAATTACAAAAAAAGATTATTATTATTAAATTAAATTAAAATTATTAAAAAGTGACACAAAACTACAGAGAGACATAAAATGACAGGAAAGAAAAAACAAAACGATAAAAGTATGAGAAGGAGACTTTTTAAGGTCCAGAGTGAAACATTGAGGATGATCTATTGTCAGAAATGTAATATAATATTCACATGTATGTTTTCATTAGCGTCCTGAATATAAGATTTATTTTTTTTTGTTTACAATGAGACAAAGGTAGCGGGTCCTCTTGGAGTCCGCCATGTTTCTACAGGAGCCCAGAAAGGACAAACCAAACACTGGCTGCAGATCAGGGCTGTTTGTTTGTTGTCCTCTGCTTGGAAAGGGACGGTGAAACGAGTTGTGATCTGCAACTATACACCACAAAATCCTGCACACTGAACCTTTAAATGATTAAAATGAGTCGTATTTACTCTGTTGTGATATAAGTCGTATCTGACCAATCACAGAAGGGATGTCAGTTATTTTTCTTCATCCACACTAACACAGCCGAGCCAAACTAAAGCCAAGCTGATTATCTACTTAAGATAACGGAAAAACCTAATCTGAGCGATCCTATACGAGTTGTACTTTGTTTATCACTCTGATCAGAAAGGACTTTCAGATTCAGGGAGAAATAATAACGGCCGTGAATGCACAGGTGTTCATTTAAAGCACAGAAACAAGGTGCACATGTTGACTTACCTTTTACAGTCATAAATCATCCACTTATTTTAGCACTCAGATGGGAAGATTTCGTCTCTGAATCTAAGAGTTTGGTAACACTTTATTATACAATTACAGTGTAATTTCACTGAATGAATCAGATACAAATAAAACACGTAACTGGACATTTTATAGGAAATAAATGACACTGTAAGGATTTATATTATTACTGGGTACCTGTGGTGTTAACCTGTAAAGCAGTGGTTCCCAACCTTCTTCCTTAAACTGACAATAACAGCTGATAAACTGAACAATGATCAGTGAACTCAATAACTGCAGGACGTTTGTGTAAAACCAGAGATTTGGATGAATTTTGAGTGTATATATATATATTATACAATTCTATGTCAATTATGTATTTTAATAAAACAATCAAACAGACTTAAAAAGCTTCTTTCTGGACAAATTCAGTGTTTTCTTCGCACTGATACTTCTCTCTCTCTTCTGCTCTCATACAGCTTGTGTTCAGGTCATCAAACACTGTAAAACTAGATAAGTTAATTTATCTCAAACAGCTGTTGAAACTGATTACATCAACATTTTTAAGTAAAACTAACTTCATTCTGGAAGTTCTTGATACACAGCTTTACTGGTTTAAAGTGAGAAAGACTTAATTTAGTGGTTTTTATTTGTACTGTAAAAGCAAAATACCTAATAAAAAGTTATTAATCATAACTTCCTAAGTTAGTGTCACTTATTATAAGTACATTTATAATTAAAGCAGCTCAATCAAGAATCTTCTTTAATCTAAAATATTGAGTTTGTGTTAAAGATTTCAGAGTTCAGTTTAAACTTATCTGGTTTTACCAGTAGTTTTAATTGTTAATTAATACACTGAAATACGATAAATTACTTTAATTCAGAAAAATTGTTGAAATGGATTACATGGAAAAGTGTAGGTTTTTGAATTAAATTAACTGGTTTTACAATTTAATCTAAACTTTAAAATTAACAGTTTTCATCCCTTAAAATCAAGAAGGCCTCACGACCCCATGTGAAGCTTTGGCGACTCCTAGTGGGGGTCCCAAGCACCTCCTCATGAACCTCTAGAAGATTACAAATGGCTACTAAAACCTCCCAAAGTAATGATCATAATCAATAACCTGCCTGGACATGCTGCATTCATGGCCTGGGTGATCTATGGGAAATTACAGCTCCAAACAGTCATTTAAAAATCTCTCATAAATATGAGTTTTCTGTTTATTTCGCTGTCGCTGTGTTGTTGTCACAGCAGCCTTCAGAGACTCTCTGCACTTCAACATGGTGTTCCTCTTTCAATCTCCTCTCTTTGCATTTTTAAATGAGCACGTTTTGATTCTTTGATAAGCCCCGGCTGACTGGCTGATCACACATTTTAGCTTTTAAAAAACAGAGATGAAGGCAGTTTCCTCAATCCCCTAAAGAGGGCAGTCAAACATGGGAGTTGAAGCTGCCGCCTGTCAGTCAGCTCAGACTGAAGCAGAGGGAGAAGACGATGCATGTTTGCTTTAGCTCTCATGTTTTCTGCTTCAAAAATAACCTCCAAGTCGCTTGAAAAAATGTCGCCAGGACCATAAAACTCATCTGAACAAGTTCTGCTTCCTGCAGCCGCTGAGCAAAGAAACCAACAAACCCCTGGAGTCAGAAACCGGCTGAATATCCTCCTTTCTCAGCTCCCTTCTCCAAATTAGTAATTGATTTTAAGAGGAAGATAAATGATCTCTTTTGTGGCCGCCAGCTTTGAAATGAGGTGTATCTAGGAAACTCCCAGCGGATTGGGAGAACACATCCATTGAGGGGGCCAACTGGAGCGTGAGGGGGAACTAATCTCCCCATTTAAGAGTTTGGAGCAGATTTACGTAAATCGACCTTTTTTTCCCTCCTCAGTCGAATTCCAGAGGAAGAGTTGCATCAGAGTGAGCTGCTCTGCCGGACTAAAGAAAACCTCCCTCAGGTCTGCACTGGGTGAACTGCTAATGCATTATTATCTTAAAGTTATAATCTGTAACGTTTCTGCATTAAACAGCGTATAAACTCTGGAGCTACGTTCTATATGTAGTTGATTAAATCAATAATCTATAATCATTAAACAGTGTATGAACTCTAGAGGCGTCATATCCCCTTTGTGCCTGCGTCAGCGTTGTGGTTGTCTGCCAGAAGCTGTCATACATTGACTGTTTATCCAGTCTGAAGCCACATTTTTACCATCCACTGTTTAGATCTTGGTGCTTTTTTGAACCGGATGAAGGATTTTAGTCATAGGACGTCTGGATCTTAAGTTATCAGCTGAGCTAAGCAGCTTGACTCAGTCTATTTAAAGTGGACAGAAACGAAATAAGAAAAAAAAAAAACCCAAAACTAATTCGGTTTGGTCAAAATAAACCCTTAATTCAACGAGTTAGATGTTAAAATTGTGAAAACTAACTGTGGCAGTCAAAGTACGTCCACAAAGAGTTGTTGTTTTTGCCACTGATAAACCTTTTGTTTAACCAAAAACAGCCAACTCCACCAGACTCCATAGACAAACATTTACTAATTAAAACAAATTTTCGTAACTTCATTCAAAGTGGACAGATCTGGACGTAGATGATAAAAACAGCAGTTTCAGTCGGAGCAGACCGGCTATTGAAACAAACCACAGAGAGGCTGCGATACAACACAGGCAGAGGGAGAGAGACACCATGTGACTCTGTGTCTTTACACAGAGAATAGCTGTTTTGCTGATATATAATAATGTTTAAATGTCATATAAAACCTTTAAGCCTTGTGAGGGTAGTGATGTACATTTCATCGTCTGCCCAAGATTTATACCTGTTAGTCTGTTGTCGTTACATATATGAATCTTTCTCAGGAATTAAATGGAAATTAGTAAAAGAAAAAGTAAAGGAATGGTAAAATAAAGCGTTATAAGCAGACAGAATTGGATGAATGTTATTAGCTTATATTAATCTCCAAAGTAACCAGTGACTCCAGCTGTCAAACACATGTAGTCGGGTTAAAATGGACAAATTATTCCATGAAATTTGGTGGAGGAAATTTTGGTAGAGATTCAAAATGGAAATATACAGGTAGAGTACGCGAGCCAAGTGTTCGTACAGACACCACAACACCTTGTGTCGAGGTGTACGAGGAGCCAAAACCACCAGATGTCGATAATAAAATACTTTCACAAGTCGAGGATCAAATTTGCTTCACTTTTTTATTTTCAAAGTCAAAGGTTTGTGGGGCACGAGGGAAGATAGAAGTCTATGAAAAAAGACAAACACACACAGTGTGAAAAGTGAAACAGTACAAGTCCTTTTCTTTAAAAACACGTTATGCAAAAGGCAGCAGCAGAGAACTCGTCACGACTCATCTCTCGTCCTCTGAGAGTCCACAGTCACGTGACCTCTGCCCGCCATTTTCCAGAGTTTCAGCCTCTTGAAAAATGGTTTGTAGACGCGTCCTGTTTCAAGAGAACGCCTCGAAGGGGAAATACAGACATCAGCGTCATGTGTTCAACTGCTGGAGAGGAGGATGCTCTGCTGGTGTCAAAGAGTCCACTAGAGGCTTCCGTAGTTGTAGTCCAGAGAGGAACAGAAGGTCAAATCAGTTGGGTCTGCTGACGTTACAGGAAATGATCGAATCCAAAGACGCCACGTCGGCGTTTGGGATCCAGAAGACTCCTCCGCGCAGCTGTTTATGATTCCTTCCATCTGTCGCCACATCGTCTTTGTGTTTGTGCTTCAGCTGTTCCAACTTTTAAGTCACAGAGCGTTTCCAGTGGCCATGGAGACGCAGCGACTGTCAGGTGTTTCCCTATCGGGCCAGGTAGAAGCCTGCGGGGGGGGTGAGGGTTGAGGGGAGGACGGGTGAGGAGGCGTGAGGTCCTGCTCCACGCCTGCCAAAGGAGGTCTGCAGACCGGCTGATAAGAGTCCTACAGAGGAAACAGAAAGCAACAGGCAGTAAACACACTGAGAAACAGTCGATAATGGACTCTTTGTCAGTAAACAAAAAGTTTCTCAGTCATGCAGTGACGACTCGCAGGGCTAGCTGGTTAACTTCTGTAGCTGGCAGGCTAATGCTGCTAACATTAACACTAGTCAGGGTTTCAACTCTTTTTAAGAAATCATTTTCCAGGACCTTTCCAGGACATTTTCCAGGAGTTTTTCTTGACCATATACTGTAGGACAGCACTTGCTTACAAAAGGTCATATAAGCTGCGGTTTCGGACAAATGGACTACATTCATTTGGCCTCTCGCTTCGCAGCTCTGGAAGAAATAGACTTGATGCCGAAAAGATCAAGTCAGTTCCACTCTGCGTCTGGTGAACCTGCTCTGAAGTTTATCCTCCCAACAGTCGAGTTTCAAACTAAATACGAACCTGAAGTTACATCTGAGGGAGGGGCTAAAATGCATTTAGAAATTTCCAGCATAGATTGTTTCCAGGATATTTGGTCATTTTAATAAATTTCTAGGTTTTTCCATGACTGGAAAACTCAAAACTGTCTACCAACTCTTCCTGCCGGTTTTATAATCATCTGCTCTCCAACCCCCCAAACATTCTGTCAATAGAGATGTTCGTCCCGCACGTGAAGTAAGGGAAAATGCCATTATCAGGATTAATGGACAACATGGAGGCCAGAACAATCTGTGCAGCCAAAACAACCAAAGAACTAGTAGAATAAAGTGTTTGAGAAACAAATGAACTGAATTTGTAAAAAAAGAAGCCTATTAAGTCTGTATGAATGTTAAAATATTACATAATACAGAGAATTGTATAAAAAGCTTCTAAAAATATCAGGAAAACTCATCTGTAATCAATGCGTTCTCTGTTTGGGTTCATTGTTCAGGTTATCAGTTCTCTACCGTTACTGTTGTGCATTAAATATAAAGTATCCATAATAGAGCTCCTATAAGGAAAAAGGTTGGGAACCAGAGCTTTAAAGGACCAGTGTGAAGGACTGCAGATTTAAACTCCCTCGCCTCACCCTCTTTATCCTAGGAGAAACTACCATGGAAAGCACCTGTCTAGAGCCAGTGTTTGTCTGCTCTGGGCTACCGTAGAAACATGGCAGACTCCACCAGAAGAGGACCCGCTCCCTCTGTAGATAAAAACATTCCCACTTAACAAAAACACACAGGTTCTTATTCTCAGGTGATATCCTCTAAATGTTCCTCACTGAACCTTTAACGGTTGGTGTGAACCTGTTATTGGGTCAAAGATCCAGTTTGGAATAATTTTCCTAGAAGAAGCAAATTAAAATGACCGTGGAGCGGTCATGTCCTCATGCACGTGTGTGTGTGTGTGTATGTATGTGTGTCGCGGCTGCATGCATGGTTGCATCAGATCCCAGCTGACAGGTGTATTGTTTCCTGAGAGCCATAAGCTCAGTAATGGCAGCGGGAAATAAAGAGCGCTTCTTCTGAAGACTCTTTAATTGTCTTTGGTCTGGGTGATGTTGCCGTCTGACTGACCACATTTTACCCCTCCTCAACCCCCCCCCATCCAACACTCCTCTACACTTCCTTTCTACACATTAACATCCTCTTAATCTCTCCTCCCCACGCTGCGTTCACTGCCCTCCCCCTCCTCCTCTGCCGCTCCACCCTAATAATGAAAACTGCTTACGAGGTAATTGGACTCTGTGTAATCAAATAAAGAGATGAGAGCGTTCTGCGTCTCCCGCTAATGATCAGTTCATTAGACAGAATACGGTGGAGGATCTCAGAGGATTAATTGACCTTTAAATCAGATGGAAATGGCTTTAATTAGTGAGGAGCAGCGGAAAGGAGCTGTGATAGGATAAGAGAGACGTTTTGACGTCTTGTTTTTTGTCTGCTGTTGTTGTTCTTTAGGTCACCAGTATCAAACACGTTCAATGTGACATTTTATAAAAAACGTTTGACTACTTGTCCTCAGTTTCAACCTTTCAACACGGATGAGAAGTCCTTAAAATGCTCAGAAACACAGAAATTTGAACACGACACTTCCATGACAGCTGAGAAAGATTGATCCAGATCAGCCGCTAACAGACCTTATGATGAGATACCAAAGGAAATATGCTGCTATGGAGGCAGTGAGTTAGTTATCCTATGTTTGTGTACATCTTAGTGAACCTATACTATAAAATGTCCTTTCTTTACTGGAAAAAGTTACCTGGACGACACTTGATACTAAAGAAAACTTCTAAATATGAAGTTTATAGGCCAAACATAATTTCTAAATAGATAGACATGGAAATTAATTTAATGATCTGTTATGGACACATTTTTGTGATACGCTAAAAGCTGCAGTGGGTAACTTTTATTAAAATAATTCAGGATATAGTGAAATATTCAGCAATAACAACAAAAAGTAAATTTTATAAAAGTTACCTTCTGCAGCTTTAAGTTCAAATAACTTAATTTGGAGGCTTTTCAGAGCAATTATTGATACATGTGACTGTTTTCATTTTAATAAGCGTATATTTCTGCCAAGTCTCCACACCACTCCATGATTATCTCTCTAGATCGGACCCGGCTCTCTCTTTTCACCCCACGTTCCCTTTTTCTAGCAGTTTTTAGACATAAAAGTCAAAATATTCTCAACATGTCAGCACACAGCACAGATCTCAGAGGCTCACATCGCACAAGATACAACTAGAAGTAAGCGAACTGGCCCTTTAAACACAGGACAGTGTTACTCACGGTGGTTTCCCGGGACGCTGGGCGGGTCCTCTGGCTGCAGGGTGGTCGTGGTGGTGCTACATGTAGTGCCACTGTCCCTCCACGCCCATCCCCATCCCCACACCTCCCATAGGACCTACAGGACAAACACAGAAACACACAGTCGGTATTTCTGGGCTCATGAAAAGTGGACCTTTAAACGAAACTGTTTTTGGTACATTGTGAGAGAAATGATCAGAAAACAATGAAGGAGATGGCAGAGTGGTTTCCACTTCCAAAATTTCCACTTTTCCAACATTTTAATTTATCACATGATATCTCCAAAACTAACTACTGAGAGCTCTAGCTGTACTTTCAGATTAATGCTCATACAGAATGCTAAAATGCTAATGTTGGCGAGTTAGTTTGCTGAATATATACAGTTGCAACAGTCGGACGTTGCTGAACCATTGGCAGTATATATAATGGACAGAGTCTCCGGGTCTGTGAAGTTAAGTGTCTTAGACCTGCACTCTATGTAACGGCCAGCAGGGGGCAGCTCCATTGGCTGCTATAAAGAATGATAGCATGCAGTCTTATGGAGAAATGAGCCGACTTGATTTATGAGCTCAGTAAACAGTTTCTGTACAGTCGTCATGAACGGGGGAAATAGCTCTAGAGACCAAAAGGCTGTAAACATGTTTATTTCTGCTGTAAAGTTTTAATATGGGGCCTTATGGAGACTCACTGCTGGAGCCAGCCTCTAGTGGCCGTTAGAGGAACTGCAGCCGAACCGAATCCGAGATCTCTTTAGAGGATAAAACCTTTTTCATTTACATCACTTCTCCTCTGGTGCCACAGACTTTACATTTTAAGATTTATGAAGAGAAAAGTGTTTATTTTTCTTTTTTCCTCCGTGTGACATTTTGATCTGCGGTGTGTAATGATCTCTACAGCCTCATGAGACACTCAACACTCTCTTCGTTTTATTAAAGGAAAATAACATTAACACTGCATCACACTTACACAAGGTATGAGGTGTGTGTGTGTGTGTGTGTGTGTGTGTGTGTGTGTGTGTGTGTGTGTGTGTGTGTGTGTGTTTACCAGGTGGTCTGATTCCCATGTGTGTCTGTCCGTCCATAACGAAGCCTCCCATTGGCTGACCATCTGGGCCGTACGGTCCTGCCTGGCTCACTGCGGACACGGGGGGAGGAGATTACTCTTTTTAATTATCTCGCTGCCTGCTGTCCCACAGTGATGACGTCACTCTCACAGCTGCTGTCTATCACACAACCTCTCCTTTATGGAGGGACGAGCCTCTCCAGCGTGAGATTTACATGTACTTTGGATATTCCTGCTCCCCAGAGGATCAATAACAGTGATCTGGTGACCTCTGACCCTCTGTAGCCCCAACCTTTAGGACAGAGTTTACAGTTAGTGTCCCGACTGTCAGAATTACTCCTAAAGCAACTAAATAATCAGTAAGTTGTTTGTTTCTCACGATATTGTGGGGTGAAATGAACATGTCAGCCTCTAGGGGCAGTATAGCTTCAGTTTCTGCAGATTAATATTTGCAGCCTTTTGTCCAAACTGCTGCTGCAAGTTAAGGTTGTGACAGACACCCGATGTATGACCTCTGACCTTTTGAACCACCCAACAGACCTTAGTGTTTACAGCAGTAAACAGCAGGACTGTTGGAGATGAACCGTTTTTTAATTTATAAAGGAGCATTTTATCTTAACGGGTGGAGAGGAAGGATAAAAAGACCAACAGTGAAACTGTCTATGGAGGACCAAAGCTGCCAAAATTAAAAAGAAAGAAAGAAATAACTCAATAAATAAAAGCATACGCCATTAAATAGAATAGAATAGAAATATCGCCCTGTTCAAACAAATCCATGGAATAAATCTTAAAGCTAGAGTGAAGATACCGGTATCATATGAAACTAGAAGACCTAACGCATCCATTGGTACCAACCTTGTCATGCTGAGGGGGCTAAAGAACGCTCCAAATTTAACCTCAAGATATGAAGATACCCTGAAAAATAAGCAGTTTGTATGTGGTGTACTTTTACCTTGTGTATTGGAATAGTTTATATATACATACTATATATATATATATATATATATATATATATATATAGTATGTATAAAAGTGTTGGAATTATTGGGAATTAATGGAAAGCTGAGACACACTTGATACCACTCTTGCATAAGTCAGTGACCAAATTGACCAAATTGACTACTTCTAAAGACATTTCTTGTATATTTTTAATTCTATTTATTTTAGTTTTGTGAGTACACAATATCGTTTGTTTGTTTTTTGTCTAGTTTTAGTCCAGCTTTTATTTTTATTTCAGTTTTCACACCTACATTTGGTTTTCAGTGCAGTTTTAGAGAACTATAATAAAACACCAGACTGTATTAGATCACATCCTGTGTTAACAGTCGACCTGAAATCTTCAATCAGAATGAAAACAGTGTTATTGTGAATGTTCTCGAAGGAACGTATTTTGTTTGGAAGGTTTTTGTCCTCTTGTATGTTATTCTGCTGCTTTTAAACTGTAACCCAACAATGCTGTAGCTCATATTTATATGTTATTTATTATATTTCTGCATAAACTCTGATAGCAGCACTTATTTTGTGTGTAAATACACTCCTGTTTTCTCTGCACTTGTTTATGATGGAGTTTATTTTCTTCCGTCTAATCTTTGGTGGGAGGAGGAGAAGAGGAGGTCATTAATCAGTGATGAGGCGACTTTAAATGAAATGTGTTCATCCTCGTGGGGAAATTAGCTTGATAAAGTTTCATTTTGAGGGGAAGTTTTTCAATCTACACGGTCACATTCTCAGCATTCAAAGCTTTAACAGTTTCTCATCGCCGTCATTCAGCCGAGCATCAGGGGCTTTTGTGTGGAAGTCAGCCCGGGGGTTAATGCTAACAAAGCTCGGGGGCCAAAAGGCTAGCAGTACTTCAGCTGCGCTTTAGCCGGGCTCCTATTTGTTTTAATCCCAGGTTAAAATGTTCAATGGAGTGGTCAGTCAAAGCGATTAGCGTCTTTGTCTGGAGCTAATCCCGCAGGGGTTTAGAGGCCATTCAATCCTGGAGTTTAAGCCTCTCTGTTCGCTTTAACACGGCGAGCAGCCGAGAGAGCAAAAGACACAGTAAGCGGGGGGGAAGTTCACCGGTGAGACTCTTACTGCTCAAATCCAGCCTGCTTTTTTAATTGAGTGTTTACATACACAGTTTCTGGAGAGATCATATCCTGCTCTCAGATATCTGGATATTCATGGAGAACTCCAGAAACTGCGGCAAATAAACTCCTCATCCAGGTTTCTGGTTACTGTCATGTTTGCACTTGAATGAATTATAACGACAACTGTCGGTGCTTTTATTACTGTTTAGGCATGAAAAAAATAAATTTTCAAGGATTTTTCCACATATTCAGGAGGATAACATGTGTTTGAGTCCAATCAATAAGATTTTATATAATGTGAACATATATGTACTGTTAAACTACATACATATACATGGGATGCCCTTCAGGAAGCTACTGAATGAATAATATTTGCACTGAAATCTGACGTCATCAAGGTACTGGTGCCATCTGATGTTTTAGATATGTGATATATTCTGTAGAGATGATGCTTTAAGACAGTCAAATGCTTTAAGACAGTCAAATCATGTTCATTCACGTCCCCTTACAGACAAAATTTCCCATCTTTCCCTCATTTGTGATCACATGAAGGAAAGATGCCTCCACATGTAGAGTCACAGTCACAGTCACAGTCACATAGGTTTCACATGTTGCACCACAAAAATGTTGCTAAACAACGTTTCAGAGTATGTGGTCACAAGTGAAATGAATGTGTATTTTTACACTTTTTATATAATGTAGTTATAATAGTTTAATATAATAATAATTATAATTATATAATAATTAATAGCGAGTCGGTCTTATAGATGCACAGACTGTGTTTTTCATACAATATAAATGTGGACAGCAGATAGAGTAAGAATTCATCCACAGATCAGCGACTGATTTACTGACTTTCCTGCTTTTAACCACATGTTGCTGCTTCCTGTGCGTTGTGTTATTAAAATACAGCTACAGTACAGTAACAGAGCCAATACTGGCCCTCTGCAGTAACATGCAGAATAATATTAGTCCTACATCAAAAACACAAGATGGCGCAGTGCCTCGATCGTGTTTCACATTATATATTTCCATCATTTCCTAAACGACATTCAATGACATAAAGCTGCCATTAAAAAAATGGCATTTAAGGAAAGCAGCTTTTAATACAACAAATAAACCACTAATCAGTACACACATACAGTGTTGATTGAGCTATGTGGAAAGCATTTGAACTATTGGAATAAACTATGTGTTATTATTTGTTCTATCTTGATCCTGACAGAAGTAGAAAGAAAACCTTCTGAGATCTGAGCCTTTTAAAATAATCTACTGAATAAATTGTGGGAAAGAATTTCAAACTCTTTCAGCTCATTCATTAAATATTAAATAATAAATAATAATATGAATAATAAAACTATTTCTACCAGGACTAGCGGTTAAGAGGTAAAGATTTGTACTTGTAGTCTAAATATAAAAACTATAACACTTGCCTGCTCTGTTGGACTGGTCGATCATCGGCTGAACGATGCGCCGCCTCGCGTTGATGAACCTGAGAGAAAGGAAGAGGAGGAAAGATGAGGAGAGAAACAGGAGGGAAAGACACAGTGACAGTTAATAAATGAGGTGGACCGGCAGTGTATGATTTCAATGTTTTGTCTCTAAAGCTGCAGAGAAACCCCAACTTCCTCCCTGCTCACAGAGAAAGAGCTCAGATTCACTGTGGGACACCAAACGCCTCACTGCACACAGAATATCTCAAGTCTGTCTGATATGTAATGTTTTTCATTCTTATTTTCGGAGCATTACTGGAAAGAAAAACTGGTTAAAACAGATAAAAACTGCTTTATGCAACCATGTGGAACATCCACATTATCAGCATCAGAAAGGCTAGTCGCTAAAATGTAGTCGGGAAGTCCAAAAAGCACCGACAGAAAACAATAACATAGACATAAGAATAATAGATTATTAAGTCAAATAGTTTGATTTCTGTAAGTCTAAATGTTCAGTTTACAAGATAGAACAGATTAGTTTCCATTAGCCAGTTTAAGCTTAGAATTAAACTTCATTAGCTAAAGATTAGGTTGAGCAGCTTAAATAGTTTACATTGGGTTAGCTGGAGGTCTAACACAGGTCGGTCCAGGTTATTTTATTATTTTTGTTCAGCAGGTTTTTAAGAAGCTGAATGTTCAGCGTAGTAACTGTTTGTGTGTCATTAAGGTTTATTAGCTAAAACTATTTGGTTCACGTTAGCTTACGGCTAAGTTTAGCAGCTAGCGTTTAAACAGTTAATCTGATTTATATATTTACAGTTCAAATATAATATACAATAATTATCGTTTTATAATCAGGACAAAATGTATCAAATTAAGCTGTTTGTCACTTTGAACTATTGAACAGTGTTTTAACATAAATTAACAACACAGGTAACAAGGTAACACAGGTAACAGGTAACACAGGTAACACAGCTAACAGGTAACACAGGTAACACAGGTAACAGGTAACACAGCTAACACAGCTAACAGGTAACACAGGTAACACAGGTAACAGGTAACACAGCTAACAGGTAACACAGGTAACACAGCTAACAGGTAACACAGGTAACACAGGTAACACAGCAAGGTAACACAGGTAACACAGCTAACAGGTAACACAGGTAACACAGCTAACACAGCTAACAGGTAACACAGGTAACAGGTAACACAGGTAACAGGTAACACAGCTAACAGGTAACACAGGTAACACAGGTAACAGGTAACACAGGTAACAGGTAACACAGGTAACACAGGTAACAGGTAACACAGCTAACACAGGTAACAGGTAACACAGGTAACAGGTAACACAGCTAACACAGGTAACAGGTAACACAGGTAACAGGTAACACAGGTAACACAGCTAACACAGGTAACAGGTAACACAGGTAACACAGGTAACACAGCTAACACAGCTAACACAGGTAACAGGTAACAGGTAACACAGGTAACACAGGTAACATAGGTGTTACCCAGGTACAGAAGTAACAGCTAACACAGAAACAGGTAACAAGTAAAAGTAACAGGTAACACAGGTAACATAGGTGTTCACCCAGCGGTTGTTAACCAGGTTCATACAGTGGCTGAAGTAACGGCGTCAGGCTTCAGGGGGCTGCAGCGGTGCATTCATACATGTCCCCTTCTAAGTACACTCTTGAAAGCCATCATCCTGGTATGCGTGACCTATGACCTGGCACCTTCTGTGACCCCCCCACCCCGCCCCTTAACTCCTCATATTCCCCCTGCCTCCTCCCCTCTGCATGAGGAGCGTTCTGGTCTTCCTCAGCTTAAAGCTTTCTGAACCGCCCGTCGACCCCTCCTGACCCGCCCCGGAGTGAAAGCTCTGTGGTTTCCCACTTGATTTATGTCCCCTACAACCACCTCCCCACCTCCTCACCCCACCTCCTCACCCCCGGGTGGGACGGTTCCATTTCAACGTGTTCGGGAAAGAGGGAGGAGAGAGGGTTAAAAAAAGAAAAAGAAAAGAAAAGTGGGGAATGACCCTGTTTCCTTTTCAGGAAAACAAAAGCCATAGCGGCCTTTTCAGGGAGTAAAAAAAGGCAAGCAGCAGGAGGAGGAGGAGGAGGAGGAGGAGGAGGAAGGGTGAGATACAGGGGAGGAATTTTTAGAGGAGAGTAAATGAGGATCTGCTTCAGTCTGTGTCCCAGACTGAGCTGTCAGACCGACGGCTGCACAGAAACTACTTTCAGTAAAATATCCGACTGGTCTGATATCGAAGGAGCTTCGTCTCTGAACAGCTGATAACTCAAATAATTGAACCCCTCTGAGGGTAACTTCAGTCCCCCGAGATGCTCTAAGACTGTTTTTACTTAAGAAAACTCTTTTAAAAACATGTTAATATCATAGACTGTATAATTAAAAAAGGACGTAGTCTCTGTGACGTCGCCCACAGGTTTCTGAAGAGGCGTTATGAAGCTCAGTGTGGTCGACATCTTCCTGACTCCGCCAGTCAAATGGT
The DNA here is from genome assembly GCF_905237075.1 of Dicentrarchus labrax. Taxonomy (NCBI): domain Eukaryota; kingdom Metazoa; phylum Chordata; class Actinopteri; family Moronidae; genus Dicentrarchus; species Dicentrarchus labrax. Next base: position 25,206,043 of record NW_026136720.1, read on the forward strand.
CAAAGAGGTGGAGTGTGGGTGGAGCCTGGTTACTGAAACCACCTGTAGCCTACCTTAAAGCGGCCACGCCCTTAATTTTGGATAATTTAAGCTTTAATATAATTTAAACAGGGGAGTTGACATAAATGGGAAAATGATCTCTAGAGACCAAAAGGCTGTAAACATGTTTATTTCTGCTGTAAAGTTTTAATATGGAGCCTTATGGAGACTCACTGCTGGAGCCTCTAGTGGCCGTTAGAGGAACTGCAGCTTTTGTTTCTACCATGTTGGCTTCATTTGCAGCCACAGAGGTTTCTGTTGGTTAATACTGGACTCTTTGACCTCTTCCCTTTGGTTAAACTGTTCCTGGTTCATGTCCACAGTAGCAACATTTCTGTTGAAAAGTATTGTAAACTTTAAGTCTGATTAATGAATGAAATGTGAACGAATGCTTGTTTCCATCCGCTACCATTATTCGATTATTATAAGTTTGTTTATTGAAATAATCAGTAGGTGGCGCCAGAAGAAGAGAGCCTCAAATGGTGAAAACACATCATAGAGACATGAGGAGCGATGAGGAGACAGTCATCATCAGTAGTGTGAGTTAAATATTCGTTAAAGCAAAAACCACCTTGAGAAAGTGTGAAACATATTTTCATCAACCTTTTCTGATTCAGTACGTCACAAACACACGTTGAGGGAAACACGGCTACTGTGGCCATAACCTGAGATGAGGAGGCACAGTCAAATAATCTGTGATCACTCTTCTCCCAGGAATACGGTCATTAAATGTGTTTTGGGATTTAAATATTCTGCTGTTATTATTTCTTATTTATTGGATTATTCAGTGGTAGAACAACCATTCCAAGTTCTCTAATATAAAACACAGACTGATCCGAAGCTCCGGTTTTAGCCTCCATTAAAGAACTCAAAGTGTCACCTATCCACGACCCCTTCACACCATGAGACTGAGTTTACAGCTGTGAACCCCTAAACACAAACACACACACACACACACACTCGTATGCTGCACAAAGACCATCAGCTAACCCCCCCTCCCCCCTCCACCCACCCAGCCTCCATAACACTGAGGCTCTTTCTTCTGCAGCCAGACGACCCATAAACTGCACCGTCACAAAGTTGAGCTTCATGGAAAAACATCATCTTTCAGACACTCTGTGAGTGTTACACTGTCGTAGTGACACTTAAGACTAGAATCAGGGTTTTATGCTTTATTGCTGATAATGAATAATGTCTGATGGATATTAGAGCCAAAACTATTTAAATCCACTGGATCAGGAGATTCTGACTATGTGCATACAGATCCTGCCTCTGTGTTTGTTTTCATCTGTTTCCAGCTTTATTTGCTGAAACACCTACAACCTGTGACAGTCGTCAAAGTCAGAGTAAGATGTGGGATTTGGATTAAAGAGCAGTGGACTAACCCTAACCTGTCCACGACAACGGGTGCTAGCCCCGGGAGGAGAGGAAGAGAGCCGGGATGGGAGCCATGTTGGCCCAGTTCAGACCTAAAGTCCAGATGAAATTAAAAATTCCTGTTTAGCTCTTGAAGATTGTCCCAGCCAATATCTTTGTATTTTTATATCAGAATCCAATAATTGTGTCTTCCTGCAAAACTAAATGTTTCATCAACCACATCTGTATATAAACAGGTGCATATAGTGTACATATAACTCTTATTTTTCTTTTATAACGGTATGTTTTTTTATATTTTGTGTTGTATCTGGAGCTGCTGTAACACGCACATTTCCCCAGTGTGGGATCAAAAAAAAGACTATTAGATCTTATCTTATATATAATGGTTTAACAGTCACTGGTTATACTTATACTGACCCCCCCTCCAGCCCCTCCCCTCAGGTTAGAAAAGGAGGAGGAAGAGGAGGAGGAGGAGGAGGAAGGGTTTGCTCCTCTCTGTACAGTCGGACGCCTTGAGTGAGGTTTTAAACAAAGCAGCTACACACACACACACACACACACACACACACACACACACACACACACTAATGACATGACCCACTGCTTGTAAAACAGTCGCTAAGCCCCGCCCACCCCGGGTGTCATTCTCAGGTCAGTACTCCCCCACCCTCCCCTCCTCACCCTCTCACCCCCCTCCACAACACGGGAGTGTTTAAATAAACCAGTCCAGCTGTTTGCCATGAAAATGCCATTTACACCAACTGCCCCCACCACACACACACACACACACACACACACACACACACACACACACACACACACACACACACACACACACCCTCCTTCTCACAAATCAACAAACATGAAGGGGAGAAAAGAGGGGAGGCAAGAAGATGAGAAGAAGAGAAGAGGAGGAAGGAGGAAGGAGGAAGAAGAGGGTACCACAATAAGAAGATCTGAAGAAGAAGAAAGGCAGAAAGAGGAGAAAAATAAAGGATAAACAAGGAAGGAGGGAAGAAATGAGCCGCTTTAGAGAGAGAGGGAGGGAGAAGACAATGGAGCACGTAAGGAGAGGAGGAAGAGGAGATAAACAGGGAGGAAAAGGAGAAGAGATTGAATGAAGAAGGATGAGATTGAGGGACAAAGTGAGGAGTAAAGATGAAAGGAAACAAGGATAAGAGAAGAAACAAGGTGTGGACAGTGCAGAGGTCAAATGATACCCCTATACCACACACACACACACACACACACACACACACACACACACACACACACACACACACAGTAGGAACCAGTCGGATCAAACCGCCTCCTTCCTGCTTCATTTACGGCCTTCTTCGTCTCTCTGCTCGCTCATTTACTCTGAATCTGCAGAATCAGGGAAAAACACTGCGAGCTGCTCCAGAGGCGTTACCACGGCAACAGCCAAATATTCGAAAGGGAGCGGGACTGACTAATGGCTTTAGAGGCTTCAGAGGCTTCAGAGGCTCCAGAGGCTCCAGAGGCTGCAGACATCAGCTCCAGTATTTCACCGGGCTTCACAACCCGCCTCTGAACAAAAGTGGAGGTGTTTCCACCGGTGGTTTAATTCCTCGTACAATCCTTTGGTCCCGAACCTCCTCAGAGGAGCTTGGGGTTCGGGGCCTGAGAGCAGCTGTTTGAAATGTTTCTGATGTTTATGAAATGCGATTCTTGTTTTGTCTGTAACTTCATGTGCTGCTGTTGGTCCAGAATTTTATAATAAAACTGTAAATGATCTGAAATCATTCTCATTTAATGGTGAAATAACAGAAAATAACTGACTCTTTATCTATAATTAAAATACAGTTTACAGCTTTCATTTGACATACAATCTTTTTGGGGCTTTTTAATGTTTAATTAAAGATATTTACAGTGTAAACCAATGATCTATAAATACAGGTGAACTCTGCTGTAAATGTAAGCCTGATTATTTGTATTATAGCAGAGTGCTGTAATTATTAGATTTTTATTATTTTAATCTGATTGTTAAAAGTTATAGAACTGTAATTAAATTAATTATCTGTGAAATTACAGTAATTATTGCTGTTTACACTGATAAAAACTGTATTTAGACAGTTTACCAACGCTTATACACTGATGTTAAAGAGTTCGGTCTAGACCTGCTCTATTTGAAAAGTGTCCTGAGATAACTTCTGTTATGAATTGGCGCTATACAAATAAAATTGAATTGAATTGAATTGAATTGAATTGATAAACAACAAGTTTTTACTGTTAATGTCACTAATTTTACATAAAATGTAGAAATGTATTAAAAGTATTAAACTTGAATTTAACAGTTAATTTATTAAATAAACAATAAATATCTGAAAAAGTTATAGATTTGCAAATTGTAATTTCATCTTTTTATGTGAAAAAAGGGAACATTTTTTTAAATAATCAGTAATTTTATGATTTACAGTCACAGATTTTTCATTTTATTTTACATTAAACATGTAAATGCACAGGCTATTTTTGTAAATGTAATAATATTTAATGTATTTAAAAAGAAATACAGAAATAAATCTTTAAAAAAACAGAAAAAAGGACACTTTTCAAGTAGAGCAGGTTTCGACCCAGCAGTTCCCACCATGAGCGAGCACTTGGCGACAGCGGCTCAAACACACTCTGAGTTCTCGGTGAACTCTTCTGCTGTTTATGCAAAATGTATGTAAATGTTCAAAATCCTCCAAATCCCTCAGATGTCACACTGATTAATTGATTGATTGAGGTTGTGATCCATTAGGCAAATCCCCGGTTCAGTGGTACCGATTTAAAGTCCACACAGACACAATAAAGCCTCACTAAAGACCTCTGTGATGGTTCCATATTAAACCATTTCATTGGACTTTAAGTTGAGTTTATGCTGATTTATCTGAGGTGAATTAAAGAAAATTAATAGCACAGTCACTGAACTCAACCTGCCTTTATTTGGAACAGGCCTCTATATGGGACCAGCCTTTAATTCCTTTTACACAAAACTCTTGCTCAGCAAAAATGGGAAATACAATCAAACCAGTATTAATATTAAAATAAGGCGAGGTGATCTAAACAGCTTAGAACTGGGTTTTAAGACGTTTTTATACATCCAACGAACTTCTATAAAATCCAGACCAGGCCTCTAATTGAGACATGCTTTTATTTGTCAAAACCAGGCTAGTAAAGGAGACCTGCCTCTAATTGGGACTCTGCCTTTTAATTGAAGTTTAGACGGTTAAATCCCCAACTGTGAAACTTGCTGACGTTTCCATTTCTGTATCAGTAAACAGGAAACATCCTACAGGTCTCTACCTCCACCCTCTACCCTCCAAGCTCCAATTAACTCTCCAGTTAACCCCCCCTCCCCCCCGTAACTGTAATTGGGGGATATTTGGAGACGGGCCAACCCCACAGGAATTAATCATTCAAATCATTAGCTCCGGGTTGCCTCGGGGGGTTGGGGGGCAGTCTTCCCAAACACAACAAGAGTGTGGCGTCGCCAGCGACTCACCAGTTGTTGACCTGCAGGATGGTGAGGCCGGTGTCCTGAGCCAGCTGCTTCTTCTGCTCCTCTGACGGGTACGGATGCTGTGGAGGGACAAAACATGGAAATGTTAACACGCTGTAAAACATCACAAGGTCCTCTTCGTGTTGTTGTTGTCGGCGTTAGACTCAAAAAGACGCTAATTAGCGTTAAAGAAGGGAGGCGGGGCTAGACTCATTAAGGGGGTATGAAATGGAGCATAATTAATGGGAAGAAATGGTGAGCCAATTAGAGAGGGAAGCCAAGTGGAGAGAGAGCGCTGTTAATTAGTGTGTGTGTGTGTGTGTGTGTGTGTGTGTGTGTGTGTGTGTTGGGGGTCGTTCAGGCTTGTTTCAGGATCAGAACAGGCCTGAGGCTGCGTCCCTGGAGTCAGTGAGGTTGAGTCTACAGTACTTGTTTGTGGTTGTATTTTGATCTGAATACATTAATCTGGGGAAGGAAACAGGTCGCCGTTACTGCGGTGGCGTCTCCCTACAGTACGCATGCGTCTGAATGCCAGTGTACAGTTTACTACTATTCTCTTTACTTTCTATTACAACAAGTCCATCTGGAAACTCTGTCTGTCTCGGAGGTTGTGTTCTCTGAGCCCCGTTCAGTTGCTAACGCTAATGGCAGCTAATATTCTCTCCATAAAATCTGATCCAGTTTCACCGTAATCACTGATAAAGTTGTGTGTTTGTACCTCTGTGTGGCTAAAAGTTGAAGATTGACGGGTGAATGTCAGGATATTATTGGTTGAAATCAGTTAGTTCATGCTGACGTAAACACGCGTCACATTTAGTTTTACAGGAAGACACAATGATTGGATTTTAATATAAAAACACAAAGAAATTGAGTTAAATAAAACATTTTTGTCAGATATTGTTCAACAGAAGAACAATTTAACTGAAGATGTGATCTTAAAGAGTTAAAATGACATTTTTCATTTCACCAGGACTTTAAAAGGCATTCAATGAGACAATGCCCTTCCAGACACAGATTAAGACAGTATACAAATCATCTGCTTGGAATAATCATGTGTTTCTGATGTGTTTGTTCTGCAACAAAAAAGTATAATTTCCACATTAAAATCAAAAAATTCATCTTCTCCTTCTGCCTCATTAAAAAATACTCAATCTATGAAATATGCAACACTTGTTCATTTCTAAAGTTTTCCTGCTGGACACAAGATGTCTCCTCCTTCACTGTAAAGTCCATCCTCAGTGTCTGAGCTGCAAACTGGACCAGGATCCACTTCCTGAACTATTTGTGATGTCACAAATCTTCCTCATAGGCCTCGCCCCTTTAACTTTCCAATTTCTAGCAGATGAATCACAGACGTCATTCGAACATCATTCAAACATCCCTCTGTAGGAACAAGAATTGATTTCTGACCGGAGGAGCTTTATAAAGGTGAGAGGAAGAAAGAGATAAAGGTATCTGCGTGCACTCAGCAACAAGTGGTATTGAGCCATCTGGTATCAGCTCTACATAAACAATATGTAAGGGGACGGGAGAGAAAGGTTCACGTAAAGCTTTGTCGAGTTACCCAGTGCTGCGAACAATAAATAATGTTTCACTGCAACAGCTGACAGTGAGCGAGAGTTTCTTCATCTGCTGACTGAAACCAGCTGCTGCAGATCCTCCGTGGCACGTCGCTGCCCGTCCCTGACCCAGATATAAGCTGCACTTTCAGGAGCTATTTTCACACTGATGTAACGCACAGCGCTGCTAAAGTTCAGACTCATTAAACATCCAAAAGACTGGACACATGGCGGAGACACGTTCGCTGCGACCAAATCATTAAAAATAACTTAAGAACAGGAAGAATGAGCAGAGAACAGCCTGTTCCAAGATGTATTTTCATTTTGGGAGACTTCATACATTTCAGACGGGAATATTTGGCTTTGTGTGGGAACCACTCGGCACGTACGAGTGATTTAAGAGAACTGCAGTACAAGTCATGTACAAAGAGACTGCCAAATGTCTCCACAGTGGGAAAAACTGTAAGAAGTATGTGATAATTCTGAGGCCTGGAAAAGTTGGGAAAAGTTCCTGTAATTAACAAAAATAAGATAAGAAAATAATAATAATCTGTTCCCAGAATGGCCCAACTATTCTGTCTTTATTCACAAAATAATCTGATGATAATTAATTAACAATAATTAATTAACTGTTTCTGGTTGTGAATATGTTTGGTTTTCTGACCTGGATACCGGCGGTAAAGGTGGAGCTAATTAAATGACTTTATATACTGCTGGGTTCAATATGTAGTCTTATCTTCTCTAATAATGCAGAGTAATTGATTTATTGATTATATTTTGTGTTTTTAATCTGAAGCTGCAAAGTAATTAAAAGCATCAAATAAATGTAGAAGAGTGGGAGAAAATGAAAAGTATAAAGCAGATTATAACCATTGTTTTAATTCTCTTTTTATTTGTTATTCTGAGTTATATTACAATATTAGTAACTGGAGGTTATTATATAATTATAATATATAATATTAGTAAAAAGTTATTAATAATTATTAGTATTAATTTTAAGTATGTAATAATTAGCAGTAATATATAAATATTAATATAACTGGATACATTACAGTACAATATTATAAAATACAGTAGAAATTAATAATGTATTTTTACGGTATTTTATAATTTTATCTCAGTAATATAGTATTGTTCTATATACTGTAAATTACATTCCAGTACAATTACAGCAGTTTATTGTAAATCCAAATACAGCAACTTGCTGGCAACCGTGCTGACAGTAAGTCACTGTAAATACACAATGAAATCGTTTACAGGAGGAAGAGTTTCTCCACCGTTCATCACCTGCTGGTTTCACTCCAAACACTCAAATGTTATTTAAGAGTTCGCCGGCCAATCAAACAGCCCCGGGGCCGACACCAGAGAGTCACCACGTCTCTCTCTGTGGTGAGGAAGGAAAAGTCTTTGATGTCTTCTCTCCTCCGCCCTGCACATCCCTCTGCCAAAAGTGCTGCGTTTTCCCTGTGATCTGATAGCAGGTAATTGGCCTAAACTGCATCTAATTTGCCACAAACAGCGATAATCACGAGGTCATTTCGTCACATTTTCAGCCTCCTCCAGGGAGGAGCTTTAAGTGGCGAGTGAAGACGATGAATTTGACTTCTGATTCAGCAGTTCAGGGGAAACTTAAGGGAGACTTAACTTACAAATCCCCCTTTAAATTAGTGAAAACTTTTTTCTACTGCTAAAATCTAGAACACATTGGACCAGGTCTCTTTCAAAAACCATTATAGCTAGACTTGTCGAATCTGGACCAGAGAGGTCAGAGACTCAGCTTCAGATTCATGAAACCTTTATTCTATTTGTGAAAATGCAAAAAATGGCAATGTCACTGTTTTTTCCAAAGGTTTCACAAATCTGAAGCTGTGTTTTAAAAAGTCTCTGGCCTCTCTGGGGTGATCTAGTCCAAATTTGACAAGTCTAGCCACAGTGGTTTTTGATCTAGTTTTCACAAATTTGAAAGTGGGTTTGTAAGTTTCCCCTTAACTGTGAATCAGACACTAACTTTAGCATTGTCAGCGAGTGAAGAGTGAGAATGTGTGAAGCTTCAGACAGAAAAATGTCTCACATGAACCAAAGATTGTTCTTTCTGCTCATGAAACTGGGAGAAGCTCATCGCACCGTCACACCCGGCCGGGAAACACGTTGGAAACCACAGAATCTTCCCTCCGCTAAATGAAGCGAGAGTAAGAACACATGGTGGTTCAGGCCTGGTCCACCTCCCAGTCTAATTTCAGAGCTTCCACTCAGGGTTTTAATCTGGAGCCACCTGCTCATTATGAAATTATAATCCTGTTAGCAGGGAGCGGCAGCTTAGACCGCCTCGCAGCTTGCAGCCTGGACGAGCACCAAACTGGTCAGGAAACTCCAGGGCTGATCGGCTGGTCTGGGATCAGTTTTAATGCCTGTCTGTGAAGGCACGAGCTGATCATCTTCAGTAGATCTGTCACAGTCTAACTGAGGAAACAGTATTTACCTCCAGGGTTGTAAATAACCAATGTTTTCATTATCACAATTAGTGGGCTGATGATTAATTGGAGTGTCTGTGGTTCCCTGATGCACGTTACATGTCTTAAAAGCCGCCAGCAGACATAAACAATAAAAGGTTTTGTACGACTGTAAATGGGACTCTTTCCAAAATATGTCTTCTTTTTAACAACCAACAGTCCAAAACCCAAAGACTGAAAGCCGCAGGAAACTGCTAACTTGGCTCCGTCCAAAGTTCAACCAACACCTCTAAAGCCTTGGTTCACACCACACAACTCTCAGGCTTGTAGAAAAGATTCTACTTTATCGTCCCTGAGGGGAAATTTGTCTTGGGCACAGTGGAAACCAACATCAGAAAACCATCACAAAATCAACATGAAACATCTAACACTGACAATATGGCAACTTAAACTGAGACTGAAAGAAACAAAGTGCTAACGTGCTGGTGTATTACTAAAATTTCAACAGCCTGATGGAGCAAAATAATGAGAAACAAGTTGATTGGAAATCGGATCGGAATTGATTGCTGAGTCTCATTCCCCGGTCATCAAATACAGACACTCTGGGATCGTATCTTCCAGCCTCCAACCTGAAGTGTCTTTATATCTTTCTCAGCTCTGATTGGTTGTTTTTATTTGTTCTTATAAACGCCGTCAGGAGCACCAGGAGGAGGAGTGTTCTACCGTCAGGATATAGTAAAAGTTTCAGCAATAACGGCAAAAAGGTAATTCTTAGTTAAGTTAAGTTTAAGTTACCTACTGCAGCTTTAATGGATGCAAGACACACACACACACACACACACACACACACACACACACACACACACACAGGACCCTAAATGCATGTTACACACCATTTCATGCTGTGATGTGGGGGAGGTGTTGTTGTTTAGTGTCCCAGTAAACCTGTTAAGAGGCTGTAATTACTACTCATTTAGAGAGAGAGAGAGAGAGAGAGAGAGAGAGAGAGAGAGAGAGTGTGTGTGTGTGTGTGTGTGTGTGTGTGTGTGTGTGTGTGTGTGTGTGTGTGTGTGTGTGTGTGTGTGTTAGCACTGGTCCAGAGTCGTAACCTATGATATGTTCCAAAAAGAGCTAAAAGCTTTATCAGAAAGGATTTATTTACAGGAAAAAGTGGCAGATTATTACTGGAAAAAGGCAATGTGAGCACGTATTAAGGCTTGAAATTAAAAGTGTCGTTAAACTGCGTCTTTTGCATGTTCTTCAGACAGCTCGAATCTTTCCCTCCATCTGCCGCCTGATCGCCTCCTCGCTTCATTATCTGACGGACGCTCATTTACGCTGTCAGGGAAGAAAGGCTGCTCCGTGATGTATGTGACCACATGCTGGACATTTTTTGTGTGTGTGTGTGGGGGAGTGAGAGGTCAATAAAGGCGACCCCCACCGAGAGCCGGGCCCTGGGGTCCCCGGGGGGCCTGTCACAGAGGTAATGGATGATGTTTTCACTGCAGGGTGAGGGAGCCACAGAACAGCCTTCCTCGCACTGCGGGGAAATGGACGTCTGATCACAGAGGCCTTTATTTTTAACCAAACCCAGAGAGGGTCGGATGGTGATCGAGGTCTGATTAGGCCAACTACAGCCCCGATAGTTGGACTTTTTGTTCTTGTGAAAGAAAAAAAACTTTACTGAAAAACTTTTAAGTTATGATAACCCCCTCGGACTGAGTTCGACTCAATGTTTGACCATTGTTCCCAAATCTGTGGGTGTGTTTCTGTTTGTCATAGACTGGAAGTTGTTGCAAGACAACTGAAAATAAAGTTGTTAAAAGTTTCAGATTCTTTTCCACCTTGACGGGAAACGCAAACCGCTTGTAATACTTGATATCATTTGTAATTTATTTTGGGGCCTGAAAGCAGTACAATAAAATAAAAAAGGCTCAAAATATCAGTTACAGGAACATTAAGTAAAAAACTAAACTAACAAATCTGTATTGACATCAGCTTCAGATTCTCTTTAGTCTCCAGAACAGGTTTGGTTTGACCAAACAGTCTCAGGACTTCAATCAGGGACTAGAAAGGCCTACCTAAGACTGAGTTTCTGAGGATTAAAGCTCAGATACATCAGAAAGTGTGAACCTATCATGGCGTCACCCATCAGTTTGTGGCGTCCCGCGTTGAAGTCTCCGGTTTGGCGTTATAGTTGTCGCTGTGGCGGTTTGTCGGAGCCAGCGGAGGTCACGTACTGCGAGTTGAGCTGCTAACAGGAAACAATGGCGGCTCTCCTGCTCACACACGATCTGGTATTCCAGATAAACAGTAAAATGTGTTTGTGAACAGATTTGAGGAGAGAAATAGTCAATAACAGAATCTGGATCCATATCTGATCAGCACTGTTTGACAGTTTGATCTGAGTTTGGTGCGTTGAGCTGGATGGACTCCCTGAGAATGAGCTGTCAATCACAAGGTAGCCCCGCCCTAACGCATACCCTGCTTTATGGTCTGTTTTACTCTAAATGGGACCATCAGTTACTAAATGAACATCATGCTGTATGGAAGAAGACTGAAACTAGAGACTGAGACCAGAAACTCATCAGGAAACTGTTTACTGAGCTCATAAATCAACAGAGAAGTCGGCTCATTTCTCCATAAGACTCAATAATACTCCTCCTACTGGCCTTTACATATAATGCAAGTTTAAGCTAGCTGGCTTGGTCACAGTTTGCACTGGAAGGTCCCACAGTTTATTCAAGAAACGTATTTGTACCATTGAGAGAGAAAGACAAACGACATGTTCTCACTCCCAACTCTTCAAATCCAGCAGGTTGGTTCAGAGGCCCTGTGTTTCATAATATGACTGTGCCATAGACGATATATCCACTAGGGTTCATCCCTGAACAGCAAAAAAAAGCTCTTTTAATTTCTCTTTAAAACTTCCTGCCATTGTTGTTGACCTTAATTCACATCCCGACACACTGCCCCAACTGTTCATAGGCTTAATTGCATCTCACAGACGTGTAGAGTTAATTTTTAGAGCTCGTAAGGAACACGGGGAAGCCATCGTGTGAGTTAAGTGTATTGGCGCTTAAAAAACATTCCTGCGTTAGTCATCTGAGGTTGTTTTTTATCATTCTGTGTCCTTCTGAATTTTCTTCCTTGTTGTTGCTGCTGATAATCAAACGTTCATTAAATCCAAATCTGTTGAGCTACCAGGAATAAAAAGAAACCGCAGCGCAGCGGCAGATCGAAGAAATCACATTCACATTTAAATTTTTTGGTCTTTAAGTTTGTAAACACAATCACCACCATCTTTAACGACCTCCATTTGTTAAGTCTGCGGCGCCAATGATTCGCTCGTAATGAGGGAACGTATGAATATGATGATGGACGGACACTCAGAGGAGACGGCGGGACCAGACTGATGTGATGGTGGATTTCACATTGGTGGCGTTTGATGTCTAATGGTGGAGACTTCCTGTACGCTGGGTGAGAGGGAGGGAGGGGCATCTCTGGGTGGCGGCAGGGGGTTGAACACGTGTTGGTGCCTGTGGGTCACCGTGGCCTCGCCATCACCCACATCTGCAGCACTGTGGCTGTAAACAGCCGCTGATGGATGGATGGAGGTGTCCCGGTGCCCTCTGACCCCTGATGGATGGAGGGCAGGGGGGGGGCGAGGTCAGCGCTGGGGCTTCCTGCTAACTCATCTGTCCCACTCGGCTCAGGAGGCCCATTCCTCAGCCGGGTCGACAGGCGAGTGGGGCGAAGTCCTTCTCTGTAATTGTGGCGCTCGCTTTGAAGTTTGGGAGTCGTTCCTCTCGTCTGCTCATACGGACGGCGGAGGTTGTTTTTTATTTTTTTCCCGTGTGTGCACATTCTGCCGCTCTGCCGTCGTCGTGCTGTGAAGCACTTGGACGTGCAAAGTCTTTCCAGCTGTTTTGATGGAGTCACATGTGTAATTTGTAAGCCAAAGCAGCTCTTTAATGAGTTGGGTGACTGTAAACAAATGGTGGTGTACACAAAGCTTCCCCCACCTGTTTGTGCTCGGCCTTGTGAAAAAAAAGGAGGCAAATAACATCTGTGAGCAAGAGGGAGGTAAATTACTAACTAATTACATTAACAGGGACAATTCCTTCCAGTTGATTTTTGCACTTTTACACGAAACACAAAATAAAAACACGTAAAAGAGTGTGTGTGTGTGTGTGTGTGTGTGCGTGCGTGTGCCTGTGTGTGTGTGTGTGTGTGTGTGTGTTGTGTGTGTGCGTGCGTGCGTGCGTGTGCTTGTGCGTGTGTGTGAGTGTGTCTTTGTGTGTTGGAGGGTGTTCTGGCTTCATGGCCGCCTCCCCTGAAGTCGCACACAAAATCCAGCAGCCTCCTCTGAGCCACAGCTCATAAAAGCCGAGCCACAAGCCGACGTGCTGTTTACACCACACACACGCGCACACACACACACACACACACACACACACACACACACACACACACACACACACACACACACACGCGCACACACACACACACACACACACACACACACTCCACCCAGCAGTGTTGCTGCAGCCTGAGACACAAAGATTAAAAAATGAAGCAGGATTATGAGTAAAATTTACAAAATGATCTTTCTGACATTTTCCACATGTTGCGTCGACAACTTTCCCATTAGCGCTCCGGGTCGCCATGGTTACCAGGTCCAGCAGGATTAAAAGTCGCCCAACAGAAGCTTAAAGCCGACCAATAATAAAGAGTCCAACTGCAGAACTTAACAAAAAACAGGCTGTGGGTTCAAAAGAAGGCTGTACTGTTAGTGTACACAGTGCTGACGCCAGTAAACTGTACTGAAAGATCCCCTCCAGTATTAACGCATTTATACAGTCGGATTGGAACAATAAGGTGTGTCTGATAAATGAACTTTTTATCCAGTTTTAAGTCACATTTTCACCGTACATACACTCTTTAGATGTTGATGGTTTTTAAGTGTATGGCGGCTGTGGCTCAGGAGGTGGAGCGGGGCCGTCCACTACTCACTGAAGTTTTTATTTATTCAGGGAAGGTTCACTGAGACGAGGCCTCTCTTTTACAGGAACGCCCTGATCACAATCATACCTGGAAGCTGCAGTACAACCTGCTGATTGAGATCTGATTGAGCCGCATTGGCATCTCTAACCGTTCACCACCACTGCCCTGTTGGCGGTTCGATCCCCGGCATGTCGAAGTGCCCTTAAAGTTCAATAGAGCTTCCTAAATGTTGCACACTGGACCTTTAAATTGAGAAGATTCTTTATGAAGTTTATACAATTAGAGGAACCCAGGATGCTCGGTTCCAATACCATTAACTAGTCTATGCATCTTAAAGAAAGCTGAGACGATACTATACAAAAGAACTGGATTTAAAACTTTGCTGCTCTCCGCTGGTTGCAGCAGCTGCTTCACTGGTTTCTCTGCTTCGTGTTTGGATTCCTGCGTTAAAGCACCGTTGTCCTTCAAACAACCTTAACCTCCAACAGCTAGTGCCTTTTCTCTCCCTCCCTCTCCCCCTCCCCCCTCCCTCACCCAGGTACCAGTGTTTCCTCCCCCTCCCATCGTTCCTCTCACCTCCCATCTGCTGCAGGACTCGCTGTCCTCCAGGTTCAGCTCAGAGTCCTGGCAGTGGCCCCGACCCCCGCCGAGCAGGGACCGATTTAGCCTCTCCATGTTTGGAGGCAGGCAGGGGGAGATGGGAGGAATAGGTGGTGGTGGCGGCGGTGGAGGAGGCAGGGGTGTTTGGTTGTTCTGCTGAACTCAGCCAAACCTATGAGTCAGTCACGACTGGGATTTTCAGCACTAAGCCGGTCTCCTCCCACTTTTACAGGACGATTCATTTCAGCTTCACGCTCGTAAAAAATAATATTTCCCTTCAGGTTCTTAAGTTCTCACCATTAGAATGATTGGAAATTGATTTATTCTTTATTCTGGTAAACAGAAAAATATTAATATAAAGCTTGGAGAGACTTTGGACACACCCAAGCTGACTGGTGCTTTTACAGTCACACTGTAAACCCAACGAACAAAATGAGCTCTTGGTATTAACCCGTTGCTGTGTTGTTAGAGCTTGTATCAGAGTCTTTTATCGGGTTTTATTGGTAATGATGCTATTATAAACTAAACTACCTTTGACCCCTAAGAATTCATAAATACATGACTGCACTTCATACATTTGCATTCAGGGTGCGCAGCTCTCCCATCTATGACGATCTGATACGTATCCAGATACATCGGCTACGATACGATTCAGGGACGATGCTTTTTAATCCGGAACAATTCGATTTGATGCAATCTGATACAGTTCTTAACGTTTGTTTAATGCAGACATTTACTTTCCATTTTAAATTAATAAACCAATTCTGTAAAAGTGACATACATTTAATAAAGAATCCCCAGTATGATTTTCTTAATGGGAAAAAAATGGAAGACAAATGTCTCATTTCAGTGTTTAATGTCATTGTGTGTTTTTTTGCTTTTCCAACATCACTCAATAGTTTTGACTCATTCTTTAAGCTTCTCAAAATTGAATAATCAGGTTGTTCACGACCCCCCACCCTCACGCTGGTGTAGTAACAGTAATACAAAGCATGAAAGCTACCAAACTCACACAGGAGGAACACGGCTTTGCCCACAGACAGAACAACAGCTATATTCACAGAGAGCAGTCAAAATGTCTGCTCCAGGCCTAAAAGCACAACAACAGAAATACGTTCTCATATTACTGAGGTAACTGGGCTGGTTAACATGTATAAAACAGGTTATGTAGCCCACAGTAACAGTGGTTTTGAGTTCCTGTCCTCTGTTGTCTGTCTCATTCCACACTGTTTGCCACAGTATTATTTTATTTCTCCACAACTGACGACCCCCCAGGCTGAGAACCACTGCTCAGTGAAGAACGAGACATTTGAGGATGTCATTTTGGGGCTGCTGGGAAACACTGATTAACATTTCTCTACTGTTTTTTGACATTTTTTGGAGCAAACAACTAACTGATGAATTGAGAAAATGATGAATGAATGAAAATAATTGTTAGTTGAAGCTCTAGTACAGGTGTCAAACTGTTAATCGCTTTGGATAGATAGCTGTATGTAAATGAAGCCCATGTAGTACTAAAACACAGTTTTTGATGTAGTCGAAACTATTATATTTCGGTTAAGTCACTAAATGAGGCAAAATATCAGTTATGAAGAAGAAACATGTAGATTTCACAGTTAGAAACCTGGTTCATCAACACAAAGAACCTGCACCACTGAATACTGAATACTGCCAGACATGATGAATGTTTTACTTTTGTTTTTACTGCCGTTGGTTGTCTCAGCATTGATTGATTCAGCTGCATTATGAATACACTCGGATGTTGAAAATGAGTCATGAGCAAACACCTTCCTCCCTGCATTCAGTTATTTCCATGCAGTGATTACAATTCTTTGTATCGTTGCAGCCTTTTGTGAAGCAGAAACACTTGTTAGTGCTTGCTCTGTCCTGTTATGCATTATTTAAACTTGGTATGTGTTAATACAAGTGTTAACCGGCGAGGAATCAATGAGCAGAGTTAAAAATGTTTCTTAAAGAATATCCAGTGTTATAAATTAGAAACAAGTTGCAATTTTTGCCACCAAACTCTAAAGTTCAAGACCAGAATTCCTCCATGAACTGCATTAAAAGAGTTAAAGTCCTGTCAGGATGCCTCTGGAGAGCCTACAGGCAAAACACCTGGACCACAGCATAGGTGAAAGGTCATCACCAAAGACTAAGAGCGTCCCCAGGTGGGGAGGAGAAGGTCAGCACAATTTAAAGTAGATTAGGGGCAGCAGGGGCAGATATGCCGGCACAGAAGTGGAAGGTCACAGGTTCAAACCTCCAAAACAGCCATATGTGCTGGTTAAGGGCTCATCAGCACCTGTTCAACTAGCATGGCGAACTATGACTCAACATATGATGACGCATGCTTCAAGTCAAGTTTCTTCAAATGAGTGATTGTGCATCTAAGTTGTGAGAACACGTCAGGTGACTGCCAACAAAAGGGTCGTTTCCTTTCTCTCATTTAAAAAATAGTAAGAGTTGTATTTCCTGAGAAAGCGAGGAGATGACAAAGACGTCTAACTTCCATTGACCCGCAATAGAAACACTTGCAGTTGCCGTAATTTTCATGAAATTTAGTTTGTTATAAACATGAGCGGTTACTTGAAGAATTAATTCAGTCACTATGGGCGGCGCTAATGCTAAGCTCTATGCCAAAAAACAGTCAAGAATCACCGCTTGGAAAAATGCTGCAGGCATGTGCAGTTTCTGGACGTACAAACCGACAAAATATTCAAAACAGCCACTGCTAGTCAGACCAGCACTTTGGACAAAAATACAGAATGAAAACAATGAATACATGTATCCTAGTGTGTGTGAGCTGGTGCATAAGGTATGTTGGGCTTCAAATTACGGTCTAACAGGAAACTGGCAAGACAAACTCTGAGGGGAAAAGAATTCACCTGTTGAATTATATACTTTCCTGTAGACAGACATCCACATTTTACAAAAACAAGCAACCAGGCAGCTTTATAATAATATAATATGTAAAGAAATCTAACAATATAATACATAAAACTGACAAAAGCTAGACACTCCTACAAGTAACCAGTATCAGGTTCAACTTCTCATGTTTATAATGAACCAAATTTCTTGAAAATTGACTTAGAATTAAGAGTTTCGTAGTGCAGTCTGTATCTATGATTGTATTGTTAACTAGCAGATCTTGACCTCCCCAATATGGCGACTTTGCAGACTTATAGCGGCGGCATACAGCAGCGGACAATGAGGTATCTATGTTTCTATATTTATGGTGCCCACCTCAACAACCCGGCTCACAAACAACAACACTGGCATGGTATTATAGCACGAAGCATTCCACACACTGGACCACATCGGTTTCTATTTTCTCAACACTTTCCACTGCTCTTACCGTCAGGTGCTGAAAAAGCCAGGCTCTCAGGATGTTAGTGGCCACTTTGGGGAAGATTCCTCTTTTCTTGTTGTGCAGTTTGTCCCTGTCGGGGTCGTCATCGTCCCCCGTGCTGGGGGATGCCATCCCGTTATCCAGGCAGTCACCTGATCAACAGATGGAGAAGAAGAATTCATAGTCTCGACCAACGAATCCAAACGTACCACGTCAGACTGGTTATTAGGTATCTGACCACCTTTCTGAAGGTGGTTTTTAGGTTTAGTTTGTTTCTGTCCACTTTGAATGAAGTTACGATGACCTGAAGGTAAAATGAGTCTCTGGAGTCTGGTGGAGAGTGATAGTGATATTACGACTGTTTGTGGTTAAACTAAAGGTCTATCTCTGTAGGGATCCTTTCCATAATGCTGTCAGACACTGACAATAACAACCTGAGTCTGTCAGTGGCAAAACCTTTTGAATTTGTCCCCAAGGATTCACGTTTGTTGTCGCCACCATTTCACCAGTATTTTCACAAGTAAAAGATTTATTTCGACCAAATCACTGTCGGTAATTGTTGGAAAGACTAACAGCTGAAGTTTGTTTCCATCCAGTTTGATGTATGTTTTACGATTATCTGATCTCAGTAAAATGATTCGTGGGATGTTCTGGTCTGAGATGCTGTGCGCTACTGCAGTAGCAGTGAATTTTGTATATAAAAGAAGATTTAAAAGACGCAATCTTTTAATGTTGTTTAATTCATTGACACAAAAACATTGGTCAAACACAGCCAGCTAGCTACCATTATCTCATTTTACCCAGTGCACCTCTCAGCACTTTTCTGCCCATTAAAACACATGCCTTCACTCATGTACTTTCTCTGCACAGATTTTCCCAGTTGATGAGCAGATTCAAACTGGTGACCCTGCAGTCCCGCTGGCCTGCCCTGCTTTGTAACTCTCTGCGTGCCCCACCATCCCCCCGCAGGGTTTGGATCGTGGCAAATAACGCAGCATTTCAACTGAAAACCACTAAAAGCTGCCGGGCCCGGTGTTTTTACTGCACTTTCTCTGCCTGTTTAATGAGGCTCATTTTCTCCTCAGTGTTTTTAACAGCGCCGGGCCAAGGTTAGGGCGACAGTCCCCGGCAGCCTTCAGCAGGAGCTCCAGGCTCCAGGTCCCGCCGCCCTGCCCAGAGTCAGCGGTGAACGAGGGCCTCGATAAGCCTGAACAGAGGCAGGATTCTGCCGCGCAGCAGAGCCTGAAAAGGTGGAAATAATCATAAAAATGATGCGTAACTCCATAAACAAGCTCTCAGCCTCATTAGGCTGAACCGCAAGCTCCCCTAGGCTGATTTACTCCCCTCCACCCGCACTCCCTCTCTCCTCTCTCCCCTTAGAGAGCTGAGGAAAGAGAGGTCCGATCCAACCTGCTAATGGTTTGTGACATCTCGGCTTCACAACAACCTGTGGAGTCAAGGAGAGGAGGAGGACGTTTGATGGGTGATGAAGAGGGGGAAGAAAATAGAGATGTGGAGGATGATTTAGTGAAAGCTTCATTGTGATCCCAGATGACAAGCAGAGTCACAGCGGGATGAACAACAAGTGGGATTTTTTCTCGTACCTGTCACCTCCACATATCATTAAAATGCTGCAGGTTTTAAAGCTCTGATCTGTAACATTGTCTCATTAAACTGTTGATAGAGCTATGTTCTATATGTAGTTGATTCAATCAATAATCTATAATCATTTAACAGTGTATAAACTCTGGCTTTATGTTCTATATGTAGTTGTGTACTGACATTATCCCAAATGTTTCCAAAAAAGTTCAAAGTCAGAGAAATCTGTCATTTTATTCAGGTAACGCTGCGTTTCACCGGTCGCCTGTCGATGGCGTCATATCCCCTTTGTGCCTGCGTCAGTGTTGTGGTTGTCTGCCAGAAGCTGTCATACATTGACTGTTGATCCAGTCTGAAGCCACATTGTTACCATCCACTGTTTAGATCTTGGTGCTTTTTAACTCTAGATTTGAACCGGATGAAGGATTTTAGTCATCGGACGTCTGGATCTTCAGTCCAAAACAAATTGTTGAAGCAGCTCAGTTGTTTTAGTGAACTTAAATTTGTGTTGATAATTCTTAATGATCCTCAAAAGTGTAAATATGTGATGCTATTATCACATAAAAACAGCCAGTAGTCTCGAAGTAGCAGAAACAATTAGATTAGATGATCATCAGAAAATGCATCGGCTAACACTTGATAATTAATTAATTGATTTATTATTTATTGGTTTTAGCATAAGCCTGCAGTTTTTATATGTAATAATTTGCTTTAGTGGAAGAAAATTCAACTTAACAATAAATACTTGTATTCAAATCTTTCATACTTAAAGTGTTTGAGTTAATAAACTGAAATGGTTTAAGGCAATCAGTTTCCTCAAAACCTTTTTACAGTGTAGGAATATTAAATTCCATCTCCGCCAATAGAGCCTCCTAAATGTTACACACTGGACCTTTAAGCAATGCTTTCATCTTCATCTCTCTGCCAATGGGAAAGAATAATTTACTGATTGTTTGTGAGACAGCCACAGAGCAACAGAGGCTGAAACAACAAACAGAAACACATTTGTGGACCTTTTGGAGTGTAAATCAGGACCAAATATTCCACTACAAGACAATCTGCTACTCCGGAAATGATGTGATTCCACCAAAACTGTGTTGAATGCACATTAAACATGCCCGTAAAAAGCGTCAAAGTGTTCCAAAGAAACATCCAGTGTTCTTCCAACAGTGCTTGAGTTCTGCATAGTTGCACAACATGATGAATCCCTCTCCGCTCTACACATGTGAGATAAAGAGAAAACACATGAAGCAGTCCAGTCGTGCCGCCTGCCTCCTCCATCGCCGCACTTTTTAAGAACTGTTTGTACAAAATTTTATTATCCGTGGTCTGTTGGAAGAACGCTCACTGGAGAGAAAGAGGAGGAGAGAGTCTTTATTTTGCACCACATTTCCACTACGGATCATTTCTCCTCTCTGCTGGCGACGGTGGGAGGGGCCAGATGAATAAAAGCCAATCCAACGCTCTAATAAAGGTGACCTCACTGCTGAGGTCAGCCCTGGAATAAAAACACTGAGACAGACGAAGGACTGAGATGAAACTTAACATATCCTGCTGTGAGATTTTAAAAACATACCAGAGAATATATGGCCAAAAGTATGTGGACACTGGCAGACATATATGATCTCCTCCACTCTTCTAGTTTCAGGCTCTTCACCAGACTTCTGAACCCGGCTGCAGAGATCTGCTCCCGTTCAACCACAAGAGCATTAGTGAGATCCAAAACTGATGTTAGTGATCAGGTCTGGTGCACAGTCGGTGTTCCAGTTCATCCAAAAGGTATTAAATGGAGTTGAGGTCAAGTTCTTCCAAAATTATTTCTTTATGGAGCTGGCTTTGTGCATGTCACCCGGCTGCATCAGATGGTTTGTTGGGCGTGTCCAGAGGGAGAGCCTGTGGTGGCTGTAGTGGGCTCCGTTTTTCGGAAAGAGGGTTAAATAATGCTCCAAAGTTTAGCTACATTTTGTTGACAGAAGAACTGGCATTTCCACTTTCAAAGGGATCCCTTGACTTCTGACCTCAAGATATCTGAATGAAAATGGGCGGTATGGGTACCCACGTTCCCACTTTATGGTAAACCAATGTAGTTTTGGGCAAAAGCATGACTTTTTTTCCGATATGAATGTGTTACTTTCGCCTAGTGTAGTGCCATGTCCTGGAACCCCTAGAGAAGAGTGTATGTTAAAATAACCAAATCCCCAGGGTTGTGTTTGCTGTCATGTCTTTGCATTATACAAAGTTACTGAGCCGGAATGGGAAGGTGGTTAGCCTAACATAGCATAAAGACTGGAAGCAAGGACAAAAAAAGCTAACCTGGCTCAGTACAAAGTACAAAAACATGCTTCCCAGCTGCTCTACAATTC
Source organism: Dicentrarchus labrax (assembly GCF_905237075.1). Taxonomy (NCBI): domain Eukaryota; kingdom Metazoa; phylum Chordata; class Actinopteri; family Moronidae; genus Dicentrarchus; species Dicentrarchus labrax. The sequence continues at coordinate 25,227,894 of NW_026136720.1, forward strand.
ACCAATTCACACATCTGTGCAGAAATAGTTGTAAATTACATTTTGCCATTTTAGGTGGAGTTGCTCACTATTTCTTCTAGGTGCAGTTTCCCTTAAATTGAGATTATCAACCAAAAAATATGTGCTGTGACTTTATCCACCTACTGTAACTGGAACGAACGCACAGAAGTGTTGAGCGTATGGATACACTGCTGTTTGTTAAGAAATAGTTCCAGTGAGTAACTTTACCTGAAAATGACAAACTGTTTAATCCCAAACAGAAATGTAAAAAGACAAACAAGATACAGTGTGAGAATCTGTGAGCTTTAGAGGTGTCGTTAGGTGTATTTTTAATGTTTGGACTATGCCAGGCTAGCTGTCCCCCCCCTTATTTTTATGCTAAGCTAGGCTAACCACATCCTGACTCCAGCTCTGTGCCGAACACACAGACATGAGATTGATATTGATATTGATTCATCTCACTCTTGGAAAGCATTTCTGTCTTTCTTCACCACACATTCAGCGACAGAGAAAGCCCATTCAAAGTGACAGTATTATGGTCTTTTATGCTGAGGACATGTTTCCCTGTTTATGTTCTCCAGGATGGCAAATTAACACCGAGCACTGGCCAGATATGCTGGGGAGTTTGGCTGTGGCTTCAGAGTTAGCCTGCAGTTAGCAGATGTCATATGAAGTCCTGCTGAACTGAGGTTTTTCAGTAACGTCAAAGAAATCTCTTATTAACCACATTTGGCTCGATCGTGGAGGTCAACTGAGGAGCTGGCTGTGTGTAAGTGATGTTTAAATCTCTACCAGGCAACAGAGAGCGAGCTGAAGCAGCTTGCGGTCTGGCTGCTGATGCATCCAGTCCGAGTGAACGCTCTGATAAAGCAGACTGGTTTCCAAATGGAGGTGTGACACAGTTTGTCATAGAAACACCCGAAGTTGGAGCTTGACTTGTCAGCTCAAATGAAAATCCAGCTCTTTGACTGACTGGATCTCACTCTGGTAGTTTTGGTTATTAAGTAACCACAGCTTTGTATACAAGGCAAATATGACTCGGCAATACGGATGCAACACTCATTATATATTATCTATAATCTGATAATTGTTTTCTAGCTCAAGGGTTCCCAACCTGGGGGTTGCCAAAGCTTCAGGGGGGGTTACAAAGTCTTTTTGATTTTAAGGGGTGTAAGTAATCTTTAACAAATGTACACAAACCTGAACACAAACTGTAGCCTAACAGAATAAAGGCCAAACATCAGAGAGAAGAAAAGTCTGAATTTGTCAAAAAAGAAGCCTATTAAGGATGTGTGACTGTCAGAAACATCTAAAAAAATACACAATACACACAGAATTGTCTAAAAGGTTAATAAAAACTCATCTCTTATCAATATTTATAGAAATAATCTCTGGTTTTATACACAGTTCCTGCAGTTATTGTGTTCACTGTTTCAGCTGTTCTCTACTGTTATTGTTACACATAATATTATCCATATGAAGGGCGTGCCTTGCCTGGGCCATTAATACCACTTTCTTTTTTACTAAATAATAAATGTATACACTCAAATTTCTTGTTTCATAATAGAAGAAACTAAACATTTGGACATGGTTTTATCCAATGTTCTTTTAACATTTCTATTATAAAATACCTAATTTGCAAATTTAAACATTAAATTTCACAAAACTTTGAATACAAAAACTAATTAATGTACTTAATGTACTATTTAGTAAAGGAGACTGCAGGTGTTTTGGGGTCTCTTCCTGTTTTTTGTTTCAGGGTGTGCTGATTTTAACTGTAGTAGCATCACACCACATTAGGTTTCCTTTTATTCTCCATTCTCTCTCACATTCCCAACACAAGTTTGTGCAGAAGTGTTCGACTGTGTGGTTCTCACATCTCATGGGTTTCCACAGTCATGTGACACAGAACATGGCACAAACATTAAAATAACACACCTGGAAACATCTGGAAATGAGGCAGCCAACCACATTTTGATTGAATATTTTGTTTATCCATAATTTATAAAACAAACTGATACCAAATGAGTAGCTTGTTAGTATCGAAGATCCCTAAACTACAGCTCCCATGAGCATCGTAGGCAAAGGCTCTACAGAGTTGTTGAAAGTTTGAAAAATGAATGGTGTTCAGATGTAGATACTCATTAATCACAGAACATGCAGAAAACTCCAGAAACGTGTTCCAGGAAGAGAGATGAAAGAAACCCTGAATGAGAATGTCTGGCTGAGGTTTAAAAGTAGCTCGAAAACGTCCTCAGAGAGCCAAACTCCATCACACCATTAAGGCTGATGCATGCTGGGATTGTATTTGCCTGATTAACAAAGCTCTCAGTACATCAGACTCTGGTTGCTGCTGATTGCTCCTTTTTTTTTTGAAGGTCAAACTCTCAGGTGAACCCCCCCCCCGCCTGAGCGGTGTAAAACTGTAAATGTGGGCAACAGATAGAGAAACCACAGGGCCTGTTTCAGTTGGCCCGCTAACAAACGCAGAACCAGCTGGACTGAGACCAGCAGCATGAAGCCAGAACTCTGTGAGGGTTTTAAAGTGGAACTGCAGTGAGTGGGTGTTTATTATATCACAGGTACATCAGTTTCTGTTGTTATTCTGTTGTTGTTAGAGTCATTTTCATTTTGGTTGTTGATTAATCTGCCAATTATTTTTTTGGATTAATATAGAAAATTACTGTTTGGCCTGATGTTCACTCAACAGTACTGAGATGGAAGACGTATTAGCCAAAGTTATGTCCCCTCTACCATAAACATTCTTAATTCTGTTTAATTAAAATCGAAAAAAGGTTGTGTAACTTCTAATTTCACAGATAAAAAGGTAAAACTTAGATACATTTGGTGTTTTTTTCTGCAGAAATCAGAAATGAAAATGACTGCGGAGGCTATTTTTACCATCTAAATGAACTTTATGTTATCAATCATGATCAGAATTTTAGATCAGATGGGACATGTGACGCCCCCAGGTGGCGCTCAAAAGTGTATGGACACTGTTTCTTTTCATAATGGAGAGTGTGCATGTTGTGTTTATGTACTGTAGGTCTGTTTGTTTAAGTGTATACGTGTTGTGTATTTATATCAGTTTAAGATATGAAGGTATATGAATTCTATATATGCATGTTTCAGTGTGAGTGTGCGCGCTACACCATGTGTTATTTCTACTTCCCCGTGTGTGTTTGTGTGTGTTGGGGGGGGGTGTTCAGGGACATAAAGCTCTCTTTCTTCCAGCTCTGCTCGAACCTAACGTCGTCTGTCAGCCTTCATCACTCTCGCGCTCCCTCTTTTTCTCTACCATCTCCCTTTATTTTCAAACTCACATCAAGTCCAACATGTCAAGAAAACCTTTCATAAACCCTCACACACACACACACACACACACACACACACACACACACACACCGTATTCAGATCCTTCACTTTAGTAAAAAGTTCCTGTACAACAATGTAAAAAATATTCCATTAGTAAAAGTCAAGCAATGCACGGTCAGTCAATGCCAGGGTTTCGCCACAAGAGTAAGGTTAGCTGACTTGACTTGACGGCGCGGTGACACCTACACAGGCAATGAGTCTGTGGCTGCTAATGCAGATAGCAAGAACACGCAAGGTGTCACTTTTATAATTGGCTTATTTTAATTTAAAATGGAAAATAATGTCTATATTAGAGACTATATTAGATTTGAACCGGATGAAGGATTTTAGCCATCGGACGTCCTTTGTCTGTCCAACAGCGTGAGAGAAGCAGTGATTGTTAAGGTGGAACTGCTTTATTCAGTGTGTTTAAGGTGGAACTGCTTTATTCAGTGTGTTTAGTGGTTTTAATCAGCGGGTCTGTTTGTGTTGGAGAGGAGGAGACCTCTGTGGATCATTGGGCTCCCGGTAGAAACCTCCTGAACCATGAACACTGAAGGAATCCTAACCGGGAGAAGCTGACTGCAATGACGCCAATGGTGGTGAAGAAAACAACTCCCATGATCCCACGCTGCTTCACTGCATCATCAAACTTTTTATCTTGTTATTGTTTTATGTGAGAGACCTCCTAGCTGCAGAAATGACATATTTTATGTTCAAATTATGGGGTAATTTAGAGGGACAATGTCTCTTTACTCTCACAGACATCTGAAATGTGTCAGTGAGACACACTGATTTTGGTCACAAGACAAAAAACCTCACACAACATTTTAATCTGTAAAATCTTAATCTGAAACAGAACAAGTAATTAAAGCTGTCAGATAAATTTAGTGGAGTAAAAAGTACACAATTTACTTTACTTTTCGGGACATTATATAAACTTACATTTATTAACTGGAGACTTACTCTTACCCTAACCTCAACCACTGACTTAAAAACCAATTGTCCCAATTAGACAAGCTGTCCCCAATTAACTTTAAATGTGTCCCCAAATGTAGCCTAACTCAGACTCTCTCTCTCTCCTCACACACACACACACACACACACACACACACACACACACACACACACACTTTGATTGTGTTTCCATCCTTCCTGTTGGTCCAGTGTGATCATGGATGTAGAGTCAGTAATCTCACCTTGTTCGCTGCTGTTGTCGCCGCTGTGAGACGTGTGTCCACCGCTGGACGGTCCCGGCGTCCCGGCCGATCGGATCGATGCTGCGTCGTCGTGATCTCTGCTCCATGAAATCTGCAGGGAGGAAGAAACAGATCAGATCAGGGACATCGAATGGAATAAAACTCAGCTTCATTCAGGTTGATGAACGAGTCCGCCTTTCTCATAGATCCAGTTCATGTCAGAGCTACAGACATTTGGGGAACAAATATCTTATGGTTATTTTGGAGTTAGATGAATTTTGAGCAGGTTATTTCGTGTGAGATGAGTTTTCTTGATAATTTAAGTTTTAATACAATTATATATTCTTTATTTTTAACAATTATACACACTTAATAGGCTTCTTTTTTGACCAATTCAGTGGTTTCTTATCATTGTAACTGTTCTAATGCATGTGTTTATCAGAGAGTGAGTAATGTAATGTTCCGGTCTTTAAAGTTTCCAATTTCATTTAATTGTATTTACAGAAATGTGAAAAAGCTGTGAAGCTTTGGCGACCTTTAGTTCCCAATGCCCAGGTTGGGAACCACTGGCCTATAGATCAAACCTCCTTCCATCACCTTCACTTTCTGTGTTTATAATAACTTATAAGAACAATTAAAAGTCCCAAAGTTGGATCAGATCGCAGGGTTTCAACCCTAACCCTACAACAGAGCAATCAATACAATGTGTAGTTTGTCACTAATTAGAAACTTTTGTTGTTTCATTATCTGACTTTATACGTATATATGTCGAAATACAGGATGTTAATGTGCAACAGTTGCTGTACTTAAATAGTTAATTTCAACAGGGGACAACTTTGGGATGAGGGGATTCAAAATTGAAACTTTTATTACATAACACTTAACTCTAATCTAATTAGGGCTCTAATGAAACTGCTTGATTATCATCATTCTTACTTAAATTAATTGCATTTTTGTTGACAGGAACATGCTCTGAAAATTATTAAACGCAAAATTGTACGTGTCATTAGGGTCTCCCACATGGGCGTTGCAAAATTGCTCCACAGCGCCCCCTAAAGACCCGCCCTAGTGACACATTTTACCACTACGTATGTAAAACGGTGCACACGTATAACATGTCCAGACGTACAAAAAAGCCTCTTGGACGCATCCCCCAAACCCAAAAGGAGGTCGGCCATTTTTTATTATTTTGTGGTCATTTTTGATAAAATGTATAAACATTTTGGGATTTCGGCGAAGGCCGTGTCTGTGGCGCAAAATTTTGATCTTTTGACAAGTAACAGGAAATTATTGTAACTTCCGTGTGTAGTCGGGTAACAGGAAGTAAGCCTTGTATGGCAATCGTCATCTGATTTATGGGAAACACAGTGGGGTCTACACATGTTATGCAACCGCGTCACGCCCCTGACAAGAGTGAACTGCGAGGGCCTGTTCGCCGCCGCTTCATCCTCATTGTCCCACCCTCACTGTTTGAGTGACAGGTGACCTGCGCAGAAACACCTCATCAATGTGCATTCAGTAACAAAAATGAAGACAAAAAAAAAAACAGGAGGATTATCAGTGTATCATCCGACCAAAAGGAGGCACTTGAAAATGAAACCAGAGCTTTTCGAGCTGCTGGTCATCCGACACTAAGCTGCTCGAGTTCACACTTCTAGGTGATTAAAGGGTTAAAGGCCTGACAAGTGGCTGCTGAGAGCTTCGCTGCGAGGCTGATTTAAAACCTGCTCTGCTGGCTCGGAAAACAGACAAAACCTGACTTTTCACCTCTATTATTTCTGCTTCTCTGGGAAAAGAGAAAAGTCTTCATGAGTCCAAGAGAAGAAGAGAAAAAAGATCTGTGTATTTGTGTGAAATCTGTGGTCACAGCAGTTTAAAACTGACTTGTTTCCAACAGCAGATGTGACTCCTGCAGCTGGATGATCAAATCTATCTGCTCATAATCTATTTTCTGTTTATGGGGATTTCAACAGAGGTGGCAAAAGTACACACAGACTTCACTGAAGTAGAAGTACAGATACTCTGGTAAAGGTACTGATTCTTTACTCAAGTATAAAAGTCAAAATCCGTCTCTTGGTTTCTCTGAAGGACATCACTAACGGCTGTTTCTGTGTTTCATTATGTCTTTAATGTAGTTTCTGTAATGTTATGTCTGTCCATGTGATAAGCACCGGTCTTGACGTTGGGAAGACATGCAATTCCCCTCAAATGTGAAAATGTAAGGAATAAAAGTAAAAAGTTGTCCGAGTAAAGTACAGATACCTGAAAAATCTACTTAAGTACAGTATTGATGTATTTGTACTTTGTTATTTCTCACCTCTGGATTTCAACATTTCAGTTTTGTTTAATAAAGCCTGCAGAGCGACTTCCACTGCAGCCAAAACTGTGATAATATGATTTCACAAAATAATCTTAAAGGTCCAGTGTGTGTAAAACGTAGGAGTAAATGAGACGAACCCTCAACGGTAGACTCACGAAAGTCTGAATAATAAAATAGGTCAGGTATTTCTGACTTTTAAATCTTTGGAGTCAGACAATAACACAACATCTGTAACTTCTTTTGAAAATTGTAGATACAATAGAAGAAGTAATAGAGTAAGACAAAAGTTGATTAAGAGCAGTCAGCTGTGTATCGGGGCCAGAGCCAGACGTTGGAAACACTCTGGGTTTACCCGGCACGGCTTTATGACATTGTGTCTGAGAGTGTGCTGCCTGCCTGACGTTGTTTACTTGTGTATTTTATCTTTAAAACGGAAACAAAACGGTTTATTTCTCCACTTCAAAACTCCTCAGACTGACTGACTTCTGGTCTGGTGCCACAATGTTGATGTAGCATGAAATTCAAGTCTGCACGCTGTATTTTATTTTGAAAATTGAACGGATTCTCTATACTGTTTCTGTGTCTGACTTCCTTCCTTTGTGACCTGCTCTGTGCTGCTTGATACAAGAGGGACGCTATCATCTCCGGACCCGCAGTCGGACCGCGTTGTGGCAATGCCTGGTGGAATTTGAACCTGGGGGTCTACAACTCCTGGGGAGACCTTTTCCCATTTATAGTAGAGATAAGGCAACGCCCAAAACTCTGTACATTATTTGGGAAAAACATGAAAAGTTTCCCAGTTCAAAAAAATAATTCCGTAGAGCACTTCATCCTATTTTGTATCTAATTGCTCTCAAACTGTCTTCATCATATTGAAAACATACCACAAACATTTTTCAGAATTATTCATTTTCACCTTGTTTTCATGCACAAATGCTAGAAAGTAAATAATGTTATGGGTTATGTGCATTTAAATGGAGCGGCTGGTAGCTCATTCAAACTTGCTCACGTCTGAGGGGATTCACATTATGCAGCCGGTAAACTAACTCCTTCAAACTTCTCTGGTTTTGTTCTCTGTTTTTGGCTTTATTGCTGAAACACGTATTACCGATGACAGAAATAGTCTACTGTCATCAGAAAAGGAGGGGTGGAGTTTGGATTAAAGAGCAGCAGATTTTGAGACTCGGCCAGATCAGCCGGACCAGCCCACCACGGCGGTGCTGTGGTCGCCCCAAGAGAAGAGGAAGAGAGTCGGATATGAGCCATGTAGGCCCAGCTTGGACTTATGGCTGCTCCCAGTTAATGTCCAAAATAATGATGAAGAAATTACCTTGATTTCTTCAGTAGGGTTCACAGAATAAATGTTTAGCTTCGTTATGTCCTTCATTATATCCACAGCTGAAAGCTAGTAAGATAGCTAACTAGTTTAGCTTCGTTATGTCCTTCATTATATCCACAGCTGAAAGCTAGTAAGATAGCTAACTAGAAAACTTGCTCATTGAGGTGACACGACTGAATGAAACACGACACACATAAGACAACATCCCCTCATGACAATCGCTGGGTGGATATTCCCCCAGTAACAGAACTTTAGATCTGTTGACAGTCAGAGAGACTGAGGGGACATTTTAAAAACCTAAAAGATTCCTCGTTCCGCCCCTGCTGTGTATCCGTACTATCTAAAAGACTTGACACTGTGGGAACAAGCAGCAGAATATCTTTCAGTATCAGTTTCCAGGAAGTGACAGCGAGCTCACCTGATCCATGTTGTTCCCTGATGACCTAATGAAGTCCTCGCTGTCCGATTTGTTTCCGTCTCTGTCGTCTATAACCAGATCGATCGGCATTTTCCCCTTCAGACAGCTGATGTATCGATGACAGAAGTTATCACAAAGCTCATGAACCTGGAAATAAAATATGTATTTAACAAAACACAGCCAGTACTTTCAACAACAACAGAAAAGTTTCATAATGGACCAGAATTGCTTGTTAATAGTCACTGTAAACTATATATTTACATATATAGTTATAGGAACAGCAGCATAGGATATTAAAGGATCACAATGCTTTTTGTTCAGGGTTAAACTTGGATTAGCAGCACAGTGGATATCTTTGTTTTTATCTCATTACATTACATTAAGCAGCAGATGTTGGTTAAATTAAAGTCTGATCGATAAAAAGGTCAAAGGTCACTGAGACAAATCTGTTCTTTTCTGACCTTCTCCAGCTCCAAGAGGTGGAAGCGCAGCACTTGTATCGCCTGGATCATCTACAAAAAGAAATAATGAACGATTGAGACAAAAATAAACACTTTTAATTTATAATATACAAGAATTAACAGTGTAACAAAATCAGTATAATAACAATAACAGTAGCTCACCAAGTTATCCAGCTCTGGGTTTGATGAAAATAAAGGCCTCTCCGATCGGATCTAGAAACAGAAAACATATTATTATAATCATTAAACAAGCCAACTGCCCTGTGGCCCCAGACCCCCACAGGAAGGGGTGGGGGGGCGGGGCTGAAATCTGATTGACCAAATGCCACCCGATTATTCTTCCCTCTCCCACGCCGTGCGTTCAGAGGCAGATACTGCTATCATATGAAACTAAATGACCTAACATATCTTTGTCATGCTAGCATGCTTTTTATACAATTCTCTGTCTGTATTATTTATTTTTATCATTTTCAACAATCATACAGACTTAACAGAGCTTGTCCCTGGCGCTTGGCTGTTGTTCTGTTAGACAATTAACTTTTCTTCACAGAAGTGAACCGAACGCACATATAAGCCTACTGTGTATATTGTTTAAGTTTTCTTACACACTGTAACCCTTTGAGCTCTGCCTGTCAAACGATTTCAAAATGTAGACACATCAACAACATATTTCTGGACGCTCCATTGATTATGTGAACTGTGTACAACTGTGTTTGTGAATAATTCTCATTTTTATTTAGAGTATATTCACCCAGACATCACCCAGATGTTAAAGATGGAAACGTTAGCCATTACTGCAAAAAGAATGAACGCAGAAAATGCGTCAGTAAAAACCCCACCTGTGAATTCTGAAGCTCTTACGCGTCTTACAAAAGGCGGTTGCTAACATGTGGCTAAGTGAGACAGCTGAGGTTGTCGGTGACGTTAAATGTCGGCACACTGAACACTTAAAGTTTAATGTTGGTGAGTAAATTAACTTTTAAATGTACTTTTATATTTCTGCTTTAAGCTAAGTGAAAACTACTTCTCTCTGACTAATAATCATACAATGCACATGAAGTGGGATAAAAGGGGGGTAAGTGGGGCCCCACTGCTCATTTTTGCCCTCTCGAGGATTAATCCGGCCCTGGCTCTTTATGATCCTGCAGATCTGTTCTGAATTAACTCTGACACATGGATGAAATGTGTCCTTCTCTACCTGTTTGGAAAAGACGGCGATGTCCTCGTTGAAGGAGTCCGAGGAGCAGACGTCTCCCCCGGCGACGCCGCTCTCTCTCGGCGTGCAGGTCGCCAATTCACATTTTTCAAAGATCAGTGCGAGCAGAGGGAATAAAGGATGTCTGCAGGAGAAGGAGAGAGAGAGAGAGGTGGAGGAGGAGGAGGAGGAGGAGGAGGAGGAGGAGGAGGGATCAGCTCAGACTGCAAAACTCTAACAAGTTTCCTGCTGCCTCAAACTTTTCTAAAAAAAAAAGAAAAGAAACTTCAGGTAGCAGATTTAGAATAATCATCTTCAGAGCACTTTTGTAGACGAGAAAAACTAAATTAATTTGATTATTTCATTAAATTTCAAAACAAAAACTACATAAAGTACTGGTGGAACTGGTTCTTACAGCATGAAAATGATTACAGTTAAAAAAGTTTCCGTTACCCTCACTTTCTCTGGATAATCTGCAGAGGTCAACAGCTTTCATAGAGACTCTTCAGTGGAAAGTTTACTCAAACACATCAGTGGAAAGCAAACATTGTATTACTCTCTGTATGACACAACCAGATTGAAGCGAGAACATTTTAAAATCTATAATCTGCAATGAAATGCAAACCATGTGCTCCTGATACACAGTTAAATAAAGAAAAACCTTCTTTAGTTTAGTAAAACCAGTTTATGGAGCAGACTTAACTAAATTTAAGTTACATTTCTAAAAAAGGTACTTTTAAATTTAACAGACTGGACTAACATTGCAGTCACCCAGAGAGGAAAATAAAAGCATTTATTTAAACTTTGACTGTTTAGTTTTGATCTTTGAAGTAAAAACAACACTAAAGTATCTTAATATCATAAATAAATTAGAGCTAGGATTGAATGTTGTGTGCAGATTTTTTTTGCTTCCATTTTAATGCATTCAGAGATTTCATTTTAACTGAAGGAAGTTATTTGACATCCACCAAACAGTCTGTTGTTAGCTTTCAAATGAAAGGAGATGCCATGTTGCACTGTAAAAAGTGTAGTCAAGGTAAAGCCTATATAAACAGAAAACAGAAATGATCCCAGAATCGAACCCTGAGGCACTCCAAACTGTTTATAACATTGACGGATCAAGAGCAGAAACAAGTCCTGTAACTGTAACATGGACAGGCAAACCACCAGGAAACATGACTGGAGTTCTCTGATTATTAGCAGCAATTTGATTATTGAGCCCATGGCAACTATTTTCATACTCAATTAATATTTCAGTTATTTTTTTAAGCTAAAAAGTGAAACATTTGCTGGTTTTAGCTTTTTGAATACAATGATTTCCTTTTCTTTTTTGTACAGTAAACTAAATAATTTTTGTTATTTGTATTATTACTTTAATTATTTGTACTGTACTGATAAAACCAAGCAGAAATCTCTGTGGCTACAAAATGAAGCAAAGATTAAAATAACAAAACCTGCAGTTCCTCTAACGGCCACTAGAGGCTCCAGCAGTGAGTCAATCTCCATAAAGCCCCAATGTGCAAACATAAATAGTCCAACTTTATGTTTATAGCCTGGTACAAAAAACACAGTTGATCTTTATAGCTAAATTCCCCGTTTAAGACGACTGTACGGGGGGTGAATTTTTATACAACTCACCTGTTTAAATTATATTAAGGCTTAAAGTTATGCATAATTAAGGGCGTGGCCCCATTGAGTGACAGGTGGTTTCAGTAACCAAGCCTCAGCTCCACCTCTTTGCCCATTTTTGGATTAGCTGGGTGCCGGTGGAGTCTGGACCGCCAAGGTGGCAACAGCCAGAGCCGAACTCACTGAGCTTCACAAACCTACGGGTGACGTCACGGCAACTACGTTCATTCTTCATACAGTCAATGGATAAAACAATCTGAAAATGGGCATGAATCACCATTTTCAGACATTTTACAGACACAATAATTATTAATGAATTGAGAAGATAATCGTAGATCACTCAGTTATGTGATTAAAGGTGAGTTGATTTGACAACCTGTTTACAGTGCGGCCATATGCCAGAAGCAACAAATAGAACCACAACTACTGATAATGTTTACTGTTAAATCGTGTTTTTAAACTAGGGATCTGTCAGACGTTTGATACAGGAGCTGACCACAGAGGCTGAACATAATAAATCTTATTAGAGAGACAGAGAGCGTCACGTGACCTTTGCTCTAAACTCGTCTGCTGCAACATTGAACAGTTGCTGCACTTTTTCTACAAGGGAATAAAATTGATAAACTTCACTGCATCCTGTAGTTGGAGCAGCAGTGAATCTAATACTGCATTTATTCTTTTTATATTCTTCTTTAAATGTTTAATTTATGCCACTTTATACTTTTATTCTACTGCATTTCAGAGGGAAATATTGTACTTTTTACTCTATTACATTTATTACTTTGCAGATAAAACTACTGAATACATAATGAGCTTACATACATGGCTACAGGTTAATCTATAAAGATAAATTAGCTCAACCTTGCAGGGGTGGATCTATAGAAATATTCACATGGTGGCAGAAATGTATGCTGATTTAATCACATTTATTAATATTTGCTTCGAAAAGCCTTTAAAGGAAGATATTTGAACTCAAAAACATTAATGTGGCACATTACAAAGGAGGCATTAGAAATCAATACATTGCTTTGTTTCCAGATAGATGGTTATTTTTTTATTGACCCTATCACAATGTGACAGATCAATAAATAAATGTTAGTTTTTAACTCATTATTTTTTAAATTAGTGAGTTAAATGTGACACCAGACTCGGGTGTCCAGGCAGCTGCCACCCCTTTAGATCCGCCCCTGCAGCCTACAATGACACTCTGATCATTTTTCTACATAATAAACACTTTTACATTTTGTTGCTTGCACTTGTTTTTACTGAACTTTTATTAGTAGAGGAGTGTTTTTTAACATGATGTACTGCTGCGTTAACTTGAGTGAAGGAGCTGAATATACTGTTTCTGTCTGTTTCTGTTTTCACCTCTTTGTGAACTTCACTTCACACACTAACATACAGATAATGTTGGTCTGACTCAGCTTGTGAGAAACTAAACACATAAATCAAACATGAAGGAACTATTTTTACAGACGAGGAAAACTCTTCTGCAAGAGCTTCTTTTGTCCTCATCCGTCTTTTTTTTTTTTTACGGTGTCAGTAAACTCATCGTACCCATAAATGGCGTCTTTGTCCCTCTTGACGGCGTCCCCAGCTGTGGCGGCCATGCTGCCGCTGCTGTGGGTGGACTGGGCGTACTGGTGTGGAGGGTAGGGGCCAGCAGCGGCGGCAGCAGCCAGGTGCACGGCCTGCAGGGAGCGGGCTGCAGCGGCATGGTGGTGGTGATGGTGGTGAGGGTCTCCGTACACCCCACCCACCCCCTCCAGCCCGTAGTGGGCCAGGTCTTCATACTGAAACACAAAGATAAGAGTGGTGTGACCTTTGACCTCTCGGGCTGTCTTGCAGGAGCTGTTCGCTGACCTCAACGGGGGTCAGAACGCCCCGAAAGTGACCGATGAATGTGGGGAAACAAACTGAGCTCAGGGTTTATGAGCAGGGACGTTCTAATAAATACTAAAAGTGAATAAAAAGACACAAACTGACAGAACAATTTCAGAAAAAGAAACTTTTCCATGTATGTAAAACTGCAGATACACCTAAATATCATTTGATAGCAAAAATATGATTAAATAATGAGATCTAATAGAACAAAACCTGAAAAAATAAAACTGATTATAGGCTACAGGTGTTCCTGTTATTATGTCCACTCCCTGTTTATTTTCTCTCACGTGACAAAAACTGAGATGTTTTGGAAAAATAATAAGTTTTAAACCTTTAAAACACCCAGTGTGAGTTTAAAAATCGTATTATTACAATCATCAGATATAAACGTAATAATACAAATTAAACAGTGCGTTGACTTTACGAATTAAAAAAAACACCCTGAGCAGGAGAATGATGTGAATGATGTTTTCTATAAAATAACATTGAACAACATATTAAGACGTCTCCCACAACCGAAACTCTGCTAGAAACTATTTGCTGCATTGTGCAGGTGTTCCTATTATTTTGTCCACCCCCTGTTTATTGTGTCTAACTCGATCAACGCTGTGATGTTGAGGAAAAACAAAAAAAGAGTTGTTTGAACATTTTAAGACATCCAGTTGGTGAAATGAAACAAGAGCAAAACTAAAACTACATTTTCAAATAAAATCAAAATTAAAAGTGAATAAAAAATGTAATTGAAATGTTTAAATGAATGAATTTTCAAGTCTGTGTTTGTATTTTATTTTATATATGTATATGTATGCATAATGTATGTACAGAGGGGTGGACAAAATAACATGAACACTGTAAAATCATGCGGAATGCAATAAAACCACTATTAATTTAAAACAAGGCGTCTCTGAGAAACAGGTAAATATTATTAGACTGTATATATATTATATATTATTCAATTTCCATAATATTCATGAATTGCCCCTCCCTTTGTACATTTTCTCAATTATTGAATAAACTATAACTTCAGTCTGGAATGAAAACAAGTTTGAATGCGGCCAAACTGAACACAAGTCTATATATGTAATATAATAATATAATGAAGTTTATATGTTGACTTTATATTATCTGTATGATTTCTAACATGAAGTGATTTTTGTAGTTTAATGCTTCTTTATGAACAACTGAGGTTTGTTATGTTTGTGTCTTTATGTTCACCTGTAGCTGCTTTAGTTTCATCCAGTTTGAAAAATACAAGTAAAGTTTAACAAAAACTTTTTTTTACATCTCCAAAGCAATAAGAATAAAAAGTGTGAAAAATAACTGCTGTAATTTAAAAATCCAAAACATGGTTTTAATTTTATAAAGAACCTGATTTAATTATTTAATCTTTATTTAATGATGAGTTTTAAAAACTGGTTTAAACTTTTTAAACTTGCACATACATTGATAAGTTCATAAATCTATTATATTTCTATTTAAATAACAGGAATGTATATTATTATTTTTTCTTTGCTTATCATAAATGTATCGGTGCTGCTACTTTCTTTATTCGATTTATTTGATTTATTGTCATTAATTGAACACGCTGCAGCAGCTGCACTGCGACCGAAAACAACTTCCATAGTATGTCACACATTTATGTTATAAAGAGTTCTGAAGTTCAAAAGAAGCTCGTGAAGTACATTTTCTGATCAGTAATCGATACACAGTCCGCCGGCCCGCACTGTGGAGGAAATGTTTCAGTATGAATGTTTTATTTCTGTTTGTTGAGTCCTTTCAGGTTTGACAGATTTTAACAGCCGTGAAAAAACAAAATGAAAAGTTTTTTATTGTGAAAGAGCCGCTAACAAACAGATGATGTGCGTTTATAAAGAGTCCCGCAGCCACTGCAGGCCCAACCCGGCTGCTACACTACACACACACACACACACACCCATATATATATATATATATATATACACACACACACACACACACACACACACACACACACACACACACACTGTATCATAACACGCACAGCTTTTGTTGGTTCATCTTCACACTTTTATACTTTTTTATTTTATTTTTTTTGCCATAAATCAACGAAAAAGTAGCAACAACTTTAAGGCCTCAAGTTAATAAATCTGAAGCTAATCAGCAGATTTTATCAGCAGAATTTAAATGACTGAAATAACTAAAAGATTATTATTAATAATCCCCTGCAGCCGACTTTTATTTTTAAAGTGAATGTCCTTTAATTAAAGCTCCTTTAATGTCTTTATTATTCACTAAATCTAAACTTTTACTTTTAGAAAAGTGCTGTTTGGACGCGTTTGAGATAAATCTGTTAATATTAGAGAAAATGAATGGTAAAAATGTTGTTGTTTTTTTAAAGAAATTAAACTTTAATTAAGGGAAAAAGTTTCATGGATTATTTTTTACGCACGAGAGAAAGTTACTAGTTCCTGAAGTTAAAGTCAATATTAATCCGCTGGAAGAAAACAATGTTCATATTCACGAGAGTTTAAATCCTCTCGTTTTTGGGTCTTTTTGAGGACAAGTGGTTCCACAAATCCAGACTCAGTTTTTTGGACTTCTGAACATAAAAATCGCGCAGCTGAGGAGGAACCGTCTCCTCGCGCTCATCGAGTCCCTGCGCTCCAATAAAAGTTGATTTTTACGCACCCGTTGCGCCATCGGCTCCGTCTCTCCGCCCGGACTCCAGGTGACTCCTGTGAGGGAAAACACACATCCAACTCCCCGGTACCGGAGCGTTAATCAGCTAATCCCGTGTGCAACGTGTGTAACCGCCGCGGAGAGAAACGCACAAACACACACCGAGCGGCGGCGGCGGGTCCCTGCAGGCTCCGCTGCGCTCTCCACGGGAACCGACCGACGGCGACACTCCGCCAACAGCAGCACCAGCCCGGGCAGACGCTGTCCTGCTCCCGGCCTCCAGCTCCGAGCACCGAACCAAGCGCTCAGTCAGCAGGCCGATCAGTTCACATCCACACCGTGACGCGGACCCGCCCGCTGCGCTCTGAGCCGGGCCGTGCGGCGCTGTCTTCTGCGCGGACGTGCGTTCAAATCCCCATCGCAGCTCCGGCGGAGCGGCTTCCTCAGAGCAGGCCGTCCGGGTGTAAGGGGAGGGAGGGAGGGAGAGGAGGAGAGAGGAGAGGGGGGAGGTGGGGGGTTACTTTCTTCTCTCACTTAAAGGAGCAGAGACTCGACGCGCGTCCCCGCAGCAAGGCGCGCCACCGCGAGGTGCACTGGATGGAGGGACTGAGTTGGAAATCTGCTCCTCACATTGTTGTGGGGGAGTTTATTGTGAAAAGACTTTGGTGCTGATGTACTGTAAAGTTTCTTTTTAACTTCTTGAGTCCTTAAAAACTTTTCTACAGTGGAACTAAAGTCCTTTAAAAGTCACATTTGTGGATCAAGTAAAATAGGAGCTGAATCACCAACTGGGTCCTCAGACCTTCAGGGGCTCCGAAGGCTCCGGGTTTACTATGTGGCAATTAGTCTGTGGTAATTGGATGAACTGCATATGTGTTAGTGAACAGTGTGTGCACAATATAGTGAACTGAGAGGCCCTGAGGGGACTCCTGTGTTATTACATCATCTTTGAGCTCCTGTTTAAAGAGTTCAAATCTAGTTTAAGGTTTATTAGTTCAGTTTATGTTGTGTTTACGTGCTGCTGCACATGTTCATACTCTATACAGCATATTCATATCTACCCCTTTATATTCATACACATTACTCTGCACTTTACTGTTTTTGGACTTCAGGTTAGTTTGTTGACCAAACTAATCCCTAAATAATACATGAGAGAGGGAGAAATGAGGGGTCCACAGGGACCCACAGCTCCGGGGTAAAAGTAGAATAATGTAAATTATAGGCAACATTTTAGACCAAATATCATTTTATTGCAGATAAAACATGTTTTTACTGTTGACTTTTTAAGCAGCTGATAATTGATGGTGATTTATTTCTGACATATCTATTTATTATTCCTTGAACATTCATGCAGACAGAGTGTGTCCATAAAAACCTCCGTCCTTATCTCACTCTGCTTTCTTCACTCCTCTTTTAGGATGGTGCAGTCATTAGTTTAGAGTATTAACTACAGTTACTCTAAAGAAAGACAAGAAATCTGTGTTTTAAAAAAGAAATAATGTCAAAGTTTAAATGAGGAAGATAAATTAAAGTGTCTCTTATTGCTCAACTCTTGGACACTGCCGCCATCTAGTGTTTGTAAAGTGTTAATACATCCAGAGTGCACTCATGAATCATTAACACATTTGTGCCCAAAAAAGGAGGTGCACAAAAAAAACACGGGTAAAACTGTTTGGCGGAAAGATTTTTCTTATCATATTATATTTAGTCTCACTGTAAAACATAATGAGTTAGTTCAACTCAAACTGTTGAGGACACCAACTGCCTTTAATCATTTAAGTCTATTAACTCAAACAATTTAAGCATTAAAAATATTTGATTTGACTCAAGTATTTATTGTGAAGATAACTTGGGTAAATGAAGTTAACTGTACCAATTCCATTAAAACTAGTTAGTATATTACACTCATATGCAGCAACTCTCCAAACAGCTGATGTACAATACAAAATCTACAATGAATTGATTCTCCAAATGGTCAAATCACAAAACTGTAAAAATACTAAGCTATACTACATTTTTGTTTTATATAAAGTCAACTTAAAGAAAATGAGTCAGTGGAACAAACTGGAATTATGTGACCAATACTTGAAATACTGCACAAAAGTTCCCTTAAACCAGTTGAGTTATTCAACAATTGAGTTTTGAGTTGGGTTGAATTCAAGTTATGTTAACGTCCTTCTTTTATTAAGATATGCTGTTAGGTTGCACAGTGCTTGATGCACATGGAACTACTGTTGTTTCCAAGAATGGTAGAAAATGCTGTAGAATAAGCAGAATTTGTCCCGACTAATAATGGCTGTGTGGTAATAACGAGCTAGTGAGTCATAACCGAGGCTTTTAAGTTTTCTTCTCTGGTGAATGCAAAGCGCTCGAATACAAAGAAACCAAACATTTTCCCAACTAACAGAAAAAACACAAGAAATTCTAGTGAAGCACTTAAAATCAGCTCATTCACAGTTTCATACTTTATTAACCTGCTTTTATTTTCTTCATCCAATAAAAATGAGCACAATTCATATGAAATAAGCAAAAGTTTATTCATTTTTTTTAACATAGTAGATGATGGTGATACATTCATTACAGCAGGGGTCTCAAACTGCCGGCCCGGGGCCCATTTCTGGCCCTCCACCCCCTCCCTCTGGCCCCAGACATGATGTCAAACTATAATATAATCTGACTGATAAGATAATCAGTTTAAAAAATATATTTTTTCCGGTTATTTCACATCAATTTAAACTACCCCTTCATATACAATTACAATAAAAACACAATAATGGAAAAGCTCATTTGACTGCAAACAACAAGAATGATATAAAACTGTATAGAAACTGCTGTTTGCATTGTTTGTAGTAATGGAAACAGTTTCAGAATATTACACTTTCTTACTTGAACGTTGACCCGGAGATAACAATACCAACAGTGGCCCCAAGACAGTGTGAGTTTGAGACCCCTGCATTACAGTCATCTATGAAATAACCTGAATCCGTAACCAACTAACGACTAACGATTATATTTTAAGGAAAAGCTCCACAGAATTCTTTCTGTTCGAGGTGGAAACACAAAATCTGCAGTGGAAACTGTGGAGACATGTGGCTGCACACAGCAAAATCCAAATGTTTGATTTCACACATTAATTTTCCCCAATAGGTAGACAAAGGTCATTTTATTTAGAAAAATCACAAGAATAAGCATTTGTTAAATATCAGATTGGCTCTGGATCAAAGTACATATTATTGGGGCCCGAGCAGCGACCACTGAGGGAATTATTATTTGTCTTAACTGAAGTTATGAAATGTGGCACAAAAGTTGGCGTTAGTGAAAATGTACGTGTCATTCCATCTCATATAATGGCTCCACAGCACCCGTTAAACTGCAGCCCCCCGGCACGTGTTACCGGAATGCATGAAAATCTGTACGCACATGTATCACGACCAAACGTACAAAAAAGCCTCTTGAAGCCATGCCCCAAACCCAACAGGAAGTCGGCCATTTTGAATTGAATGTGCAATTTTGCAGCAGTTTTTGCAATATTCAAATTTCTTGTGTTTGATGAGAGTCTTGCCCTGAAAACATTTACTTGCCAATATTCTGTCATAGTCACAGTGCCACCTACTGGAAACAGGAAGTAAGCTTTGTACAGTAATCTTCATCTGATTTACGTGTGATATACTGGCTCATAATGCGACCGCGGCACTCCCCGACGTACACGGACTGCAGCTTTAACTGAAGTTGAATCCAATGGTACCAAGTATTTGATATAACTCCTTATAGTTTTTGAGATTCAGCCATTTCTGTATTTAGTCGTTAGTCACGAGGGGTTAAGCAAAATCTGTATGACATAAAACAAAATCCTTAGTTACAAAATTACGGCGGCCCTTAAGGGACATTGGGGGAGAAAAAAATACTTTTGCATAGAGAAATATTTGTTAAAAAATAACTTCTGGAAGCAGCAAACCAAAGCAATGGAGAGGCTCATAGCTGAGACATTACGTCAGTGCTTGGTTCTAGTCATGGTTTTCAAATCAGTGAAAGACAGCCGAAGAGGACTGTTGGTGAAAGGGAGATATTCTCGGTGGAAAAAGTACTCGAACTCTGACGTAATGTCTTTATATTTGAGTCCAAGGTCAGAATGAAACTCTGTGAAACTCTCCGTAGCTTTGGTTTGATATTTCCCAAACAACGATGACCCTTGGGTTTTACTTTAAAGAGCTTTTTACACTCCAAATATTTATCACAGGGACACAAAACTAAACCCATGTCCCCCTAAGGGCCTCCATACAAAATAGGCAAAAATAAGCAAAATCCTTAATTATGAACGTTAACAAAACTGATCTGAAATAAGTAAAATAAACAAACACAAACAAAATTCACACAAAATAAGTAAAATTCTTAATTGTAAAACTAACCAACATCCTTAAAGCTAGGGTAGGTATTTCAGAGGAATCTTTTTGTTGTATTTGTTGAAATTCTTTTTACATCCCGACAACAATGAATCAATAAAATGCTCTGAGAGACAATCTGGTCTCTGTGGCTGCTGTAATGAGCTCAGCCAGTGATTGGATTCAGTCTGAATGAAATGATTGTTAATGATGCAGCAGTCGGCCACTATGTGTTCATGTGTTTTCAGGGAGTGGTTTTGGAGGGAGGCCTGAAGGGAACAGGTGGGATTTATGTTTTCACGTGGATCTTTGTCTAACGTTATCTACCCGAGCTTTAATCACAGTAAAACTCTTATGAAATGAGCAAAATCCTTAAAGGTCCAGTGTGAAGGGATTTAGTGACATCTAATGGTGAAGTTGGAGAATGCAACCAACTGAATACAGCTCGCCTTCCAAGTGTGTAGGGGAACCTACGTTGGCTGGAAAAAATGCAAACTCTCTTATCAGTCAGTGTTTGGTTTGTCCATTCTGGGCTACCGTAGGAACATGGCGGACTCCGCTCCCTCTGTAGATAAAAACGTCTCACTCTAAGGTAACAAAAGCACAACGATTCTTATTTTCAGGTGATTAAACACTGATGAAAACATACCGATGAATATTATATTCCATTTGTGACAATAGATCCTCCTCAATGTTTCACTCTGGACCTTTAAACTACATTTGTACCAAATAAACAAAATCCCTGATCACAACATTTAGTAAAATTCATACAAAATAAACAAAATCTGTAATTACGAAAGTAAGCAAAATCATTATCTACAAAAGTTGGTTAAATTCATACAACATAGAATCAAGATGAATTGGTAAGAAATAAGCAAATCTGTAACTGTAAAAAAATGAGCAAACATCCTTAATTATAAATGTAAGCAAAATTCTTAATTGCACAATTAAGTAACACTGGTACAAAATAAGCAAAATCCTGTAAAAAAAAAGTTTATGAAATAAACAAAATCCTGAATTACTAAAAGAATCAAAATACTGAATAGTTCAAATAAGCAAAATCCATGATTACTAAAATTAGCAAAAATCCTTAATGTTGAAAAAATAACCAAAATCTTTAAGTAAAATCCTGAAACAAAATGAAGTAAGATTCTTAATTACTGTATAAAAACAATGAAAATTCTTGATTTAAAGATCAAATAAGTTTTAACAACTCATATTTTTGCTCCCATTTGAATTATTCTAATTCTTTGTTCCCAGATTTGAGCTGAATGTGGTCCTGCTGTCGAACCATCTACGATACAAATATGACATTTTCAAAGTCCTGGAGGACGAAATCTTGCTCACAAGATAAAATAAAAACCCATGTCAACCACAAGGGAGCGCTAAAGTAAAGTTATAAAGTTGATATCTCATTAACAGGATGAAAGTGGTGTCAAACAGCCTCTGACCTTTAATATTGTTCTCTGTTCTCTAACTACATGACTTTGTTAATTCACTGTAATCTTTTTAAACAGATTCTCCCAATCGCAGCAGATTTGTTCCACCAACCCTGGATGTGGTCCAGATCTACAGATCCAACAGCAGGTGGTCCTGAACAGGTTTCTGCTCTTATCTCAGGATTCAGTTGTTCAAACGTCACCAAATGTGATCGAGTATTGTAACACCAGATTCAGAGGATATATGACAGTGTTTCACTTTGATTTTAACTGAATAGATAACATCACTGGGCCAACATTGTTCCAAAATGACTCCCAAATCCCCGACCAGCCTGGGTCTTCATAACTTTAGAATCTGACCATCGACCGGTTCATGGTACATTCAGATCGATCCAGGGGTCAGTGTACTGATGTCGTCGAATAACGTTAAAACTGATTTCTGAATGTGTAAATCTTTACAGCCCGAGAGCTCAGTATCTCTGCTTTCAATATTTGTGAGGTGTTTTTAAAGAGTTACGTCTTCAATAGGAACAAACAGGGTTGGTTTTGGTCTTTTCATGCTCAGAGTAATAAAAATATAATGTGATATAATAATTCCAGCCAACATGAGGATAAAAATGTAAAATCCTTGACTGAGCTGATGGCTGTGTGTCAGCTGTGAAATCCATGTGGATGTGAGAGGAGCTCCTTGGAGGACCTACTCTGCTCCCTGAGCTCCTTCCTCTTCAGTCGGCCCTCCTCCAGCTGCAGGAACACCCAGGTTATAATCATCCAGCTCAATGTTCTCCTGTCTGCCCGGCTTCTGCCCCCTGCAGGCCTGGAGAGACACGACAGCATGAGTCCCCTCTTCAGTTCAATAAACAGACAGAGTGCTTCATTTCAGTCAGTCCTCTAAACAACAGACAGTGTCAGTACCTTACAGCAGCAACAGAGGGCAGTGTTCACCAACAGCAGAGTCAGCAGCAGGACGACCACTCTGATGAAGTGATGATGAACTGATGGATCTGATCAAACACATGGACAGTCATCACATCACAAGGTGTTTTCTCCCAGAATCTGTTCAGTGAACTGTTATCTGACCACACATCCTGTCTGCATTGTTCTCCAAACTAAGTTAGCATAGCCCCGATCAACCAAACTCCATTCAGAAAACAAACATTTCAAAAGTTATTTGCTTGTGGTCTTGCAGACAGACCCGACTAAATAACTTGAGCTTATGTAGTTATTTCAGCATCTTTTTGATCCGTTTATTGCAATTAAATCACAGCAAATTGTGTTTACTCTGTAAATATGGTGAACAGTGAAATACCTCAGTCAGTAACCAAACATGATCTGTCCTACAGTATGTTGTTTGCTGTTGACATTTACACACTTATATAAGTTTGGACACTATATGACATGTGTAACACAATGACAGTAGTCTCTGTTGTCAGCTGATCATCTTTCCAAAGCTGCATGTAAACAGTCAGTGAGACAGTTTCTCTGCTTCAGCTTACCTGAGACAGTGAGAGAGAGCAGACGGCTCTCAGAGGAGAAGTTATGAGAGAAAACATAGACGTGATAAACACAGCTGTAGTTTCCTTGGTGGGCGGGCTCTGCAGCAGGAAACAGGAAGTGGGCAGAGTGATTGACAGCTGGCTGGGTGTAGTTGTGCGTTGTGTTGGAGGAGGTGAAGGTGAGCTGGAAGGAGCCTCCTGGGTACTGTGGCTGGATGGAGCAGCTGATGGTGAAGGTGGAGCCCCTGAGCACCCGAAACTCCTGCTGCTGGGCCTCAGAGACCCCGTACGTGGAGGAGGACACAGAGATGTTGGGCCGAACCAGCAGGTCTGTAAATGAGATGAGATGATGAAAGGTCGCATTGATGATGTGAATGTCACTGGACTGATATCAGGAAGAGACATGGAGCAGACAGACAGACAGACAGACAGACAGACAGACAGACAGACAGACAGAGACAAGCCCACTTCTGACTTCAGGATGTCATGTTCATGTCATATATGATGTTAGATGATGTCACTGATGGGCTTACCTGAACAGGTGAGATTCAGGATGTAGGAAGAGGAAGCTGATATAGCACACTCCCTCAGAGAAGATCCAGACTGAACACAGTCAGAGTCGATCAACCACACAGGTCTGTATGAAGACTCCTCTCTCTCTACTACAGAAACAGCAGAACCACAGTCCAGATTTCTACAGACAACATTTGCTTCCTTCAGGGTCCAACGGAAGCCCCTCACTGGTCTCCAGTCTCCTTTATGTTTCAGCTCCAGTGTTCCTGCACAGCGACTGTCTCCTCCCACCAACCTGACAGAATCTGAACAGAAACAAGAGAGTCATCAGTAAAAGAATAAAGTGAGTTTCATCAGAACAGAAATGAACCAATCAGAGCTGCAGCTCCTCTTCTACCTGAGCAGGTGAGTCCAACAGCTTTTCCAGGTGAGCAGGTGTTTCTAGCTGGGCCTGAGCTTCTACAGTCCAGGAGAGCAGACTCATGGCCTCCACACTGGAACTCTTTGGTCCACATTGGAGCCTCCACTTCTCCATAGAGCGCCCCCTGGAGGACTGAAGGAGCCCCACAGCCGAGCTCCCTACAGACCACCTCTGCATCCTGCTGGTCAAAGTCATCTTCACACACTGAGGACCACCACTGGTTAGACTGGTCAGACTTCACCTCCAGTCTGCCTGAGCACAGACTAGTCCCATCCACCAGCCTGACAGAGTCTGGACAGATAATAGAAGATACAATAGAGAGAGAAAAGACACCAGACACAAATAAAAAGATATCATCAAACATCATAATATAATGTTATTTTAACATTACACACATTGGCCTTCAAGTGGACATGAAACGTGCATGTTTTGGCACAGGTAGTGTCAAAACATGTTAGAAAAAACACATAAAGTATTATTTAAAGGCACACTATGCAAGATTTTTACCTTAATACAACAGCTTCAAAGTCATTACGATGGTAAACAAATTCGTAGTATAGCGAATCATCCCGATAGCGAATCAGGAGAGGGACGCCGTTGGCAGAACCAGCAATGCAAGTCTGAAAGGTGGCGTCCCGCCAAATCTCGCGAGAATCACAAATTGCTTCATGGCGTGACGTCACACACATCAGAGACATAAGAAGCAGCCTCAAACGGAGAGGGGGCCAAGATGGCCGTGGCGCAGGATGCTGGGTGCAAAGTTTCTCCGTCAAACAATTTGAGGCTTTGTGAATAGGCAGACAGAATATGTGGTAATATTAACGATTTAATGATAAAAAAGTGACTTTAACACAGTAAAATGTTGGTACCAGAACTATTATTCCGTGGAAAAGGAAAAAAACTGGGAAAACCGAGACGTAAAAGTTTGAACGCAAGCTAGTTAACGTACCAACGTTAACGCCAGAGAAAGAAAGAAGATGACTTCCAATGCTAACGTGAGTGACGCTGAAAAGTCAGTAGAAATGAAGGCACCAGGTGAGGAAAGCATAGAAACTACTCCTGAAGATACAATGGACTCACTTTCGGGCCAGTCCTGTAACACCCTAACGAAACATGTCAACAAGAGGAAGAAACGGGACTCTAACGGTAACGGTAACGGTGTCAGCGCTGACACTGTGGCAGACAGAAACAACGTCTCAACGCATTGAAAAACTCTCTTCTACAGTTGAGCAACTTGTGGTGGATATTAATCACCACAAAGACATTTTGAAACAGACAGTTAGAAATTGAACAACTGAAAAAAGAGAACCGGATTCTGAGAGCAGGAGTTGCTGAAAACAAGCGCTACAGTTACAGATGGACACTGAAACTACACGGAGTAAGAGAGGAGATGAACGAAGACGTGAGAGCAGTGGTGATTAATATCCTGGGAAAAGTTGCCCCGGGACTTCATGAATATCTACAGGACGGTATCGACATTGCGCATCGCCTTGGTCCGAAGAGAAAGGACGGATCCCACCAGTCCCTAATCATCCTCTTCGCACTGTCCCGTATCCGTGATGCTGTTTGGGAGAGTGCCAAGGGCTGCAAGTTTCTGCGGGACAACAAGCTGCGTCTCACCGAGGCACTTTCCCCGGAGGATCGAGTGGCTAGAGGAAAAACTTTGGCCCCTTGTGGAAAAAGCAAGGAAGGAAGGTAAAAAGGCGTCCTTGCTAGGACCTTATGCTCTGATAGAGGGGGAGAAGATTGACCATTTAGACATTGATTGAAGCCTTTTCCTCAGACAAATGAAGAGAAGAGTCATACAGTTTGGTAAGCTTCCTACACACTGCACATCTCCAGGGTGTTTATAAAGAACTATGCAAAAACTTATTGACTATGAACTATTAACTTTGGATGATGACTGATGAAGAAGGCTGTTTCCAAACATTTCACATCTCCAGGGAGGACATAACTATGCATAGACTCATTACTAAGAACTATTAACTTTTGGAGGTGACAGATGAAGATTGCTATGTTTCCAAACTGTCGATATTAAGAGACACCTGGTATTGTGGAAGAAAGTTGTTGTTAAAGAGAGAGAGTGTGGGTCAGGGAGAGATGAGTACAACTATGAAACAAGGCGTTATATCGCTAATTCCAAAACCAGATAAAGACAACTTGTTGATAGAAAACTGGCGACCTATCACTCTCCTTACTATTGATTACAAGATTCTGGCATCAGTTTATGCAACTAGATTAAAAGTGGGTAAGAATTTCTCAACTGGCAGACGATACAACCCTCTTCCTGAAAGACAAAGAACAGTTGGTCAAAGCTATTGATCTAGTTAAACAGTTTTCATTAGCATCAGGCTTGAAACTCAGTTTATCTAAATGTGAATTATTGCCCATACACAATTGTGACGACACTTTCATAGATAATATCCCAGTAAAAACCACAGTCAAGTATTTGGGCATTGATATAACAAAAAATGTAATAGCAAGGCAACAACTGAACTTTTCTGGAAGAATTAAAAAAACTAGAAAATTCCTAAAGCAATTTTGATTGTGCCTTGCTAACCGCTAACCGCTAGCTCTGCGCTAATAGCTAGCTAAGTGCTAACCGCTAATCGCTAGCTAAGTGCTAGCTTTGGTTAATGTGTTTAATTGTATTATTCTCCTGAAGGAGTGCTAATGTAAATTAAGGAACAGCTCATAGTAGGGTAAAATATTTAAGGTGTATTGTTCTTATTTTGTGTTAATATTAAAATCATTCAGCTTTAAATTGTTTGCTTGTTAGCCGCCTGCTAATTATCTTTAGCTAGCCAGCTAGCGCTAGCTTATTAATGCCTTGTCATTCTCTGTAGCTAGCTGTGTGTGTGTGTGTGTGTGTGTGTGTGTGTGTGTGTGTGTGTGTGTGTGAGTAGGCTTTGGTTGTCATGGCAATCAGGGGAGCTCACAGCAGCTGCGCGCGCTCTCTCTCTGTCTCTAACTCCTCAGAGAGACAGAAAACAATTCAAATGAATCCCCTCAAAAGCATGGCCAGGAACGACCGAAATGAAAACCGAAAACACCGTGAGCGTCGTCATCTTGTTGACTATAGCGCTGCCGAGTTTCAGTGGTTAAAGTTAAAAAATGTGACCTGGGGAGATTGAGAGAGAAGAGGTTCAACGAGCTCCTTTAAACATTCCTCCTCTAAAATTAACATGGGAGTAGATGGGGCCGTGAGAGGGCATTGCTGGCGCATCAGTGCGTCTCCCGCCAAAACTATTTTTCTGACAGCTTCAGCAGTAGTATCACTGCGACCCCAACGGATTTACCTACGTTTCTATCTATAAATTATTTCTGTAGAGTGAAATTTGTGGCCATGACAGCAGTTTACAAATTTATTTTTCGACTAATTTTTCTCTCTCCCCACACTCTAGCGATGATGTCACGCACTCTGGCGGTTTTTTTCAGTTGGAGGTTCTCGCAATACACACCCATTCATTTTTTGGACCGGTTTTTGGCGATTTATCGGCAAACCGTTTGGCGAAACGCTTAGAAAAGTCATAACACTCGATTCCCGGCCGAGCCGCACGTTTTGATACCTTTTTTGTGTACGTGCGACAAAAGCTGCGGGAGAAGAAGCGCGCCGAAACAGCGTACGGACGAATAATAAGCACGAGGAAGAGTAGTATTGTGCTTGCTTATGCAAGGCACAATAACTAGAGATATTTTTAACCTTTGGCTTCAGAGAGACTTAACATTATACGGCAGGGTCCTTTTGTCCAAAGCTGAAGACGTCTCTCACTATGTTTATCCATCTCTTTCTCTCTTTGTGAATGATGCCACTGCTAAAGAAATTAACAAACTATTTCTGAACTTCATCTGGAGAAATAAAACACCCAAACTTAAAAATGCTGTTCTATCTAACAGCAGAGCGGAAGGTGGTCTTGAAGTGCTTAATTTCATTGATATTATAAATACTTTTAAAACCAATTGGTTAAAAAAAGAAAAAATTGGTGGGCTTGCTTTCGTTTTAACCTGCAATTACTCACCTGACAAGCTTCCGGTCACACTGTCTAGATTTGATCAGCAATCACTTCTTTCCTGGAAATTGTGCTTCGTTCACAATTTCTCTCCTCAAAAAACTCTGTTATGGAACAACGAGTGTATAACTATAAGGAATAAATCTCTTTTTTATTCCAAATGGTTTGAGAGAAGTATAAATAACATCTTGTCTGTTTTGGATGAACATGGTCTTGTCCTCTCCTATGAGAGCTTTATATCTCGTCAGAATTTTCCTATACCTTTCAAAGAATACAACTCGGTGATAAAAGCAATCCCCCCTGGCTTACTTAATTTAATGAAAAGCCACCTATCCTTCTGTGAAGGAATTAGACCAGAGGGCACATCTGTTTTACTTTTGAATGGTATCAACATACAAGACAAGAAATGTAACAATAAGCATATAAGGAAAGTCTTTCAAGATAAAAAGAGGTTTTCTCCACGAGGAAAATTTGATTGGTGCTCTCATTTAGAGGACATAGACTGGGAAAAAGGGTTGGGACAGTGCCTCGCTCCTGCTCTCGCTCCTGCTCTCGCTCCTGCTCTCTCTCCTGCTCTCTCTCCTGCTCTCTCTCCTCCTCTCTCTCCTGCTCTCTCTCCTGCTCTCTCTCCTGCTCTCTCTACTCCTCTCTCTCCTCCTCTCTCTCCTGCTCTCTCTCCTGCTCTCGCTCCTGCTCTCGCTCCTGCTCTCTCTCCTGCTCTCTCTCCTCCTCTCTCTCCTGCTCTCTCTCCTGCTCTCTCTCCTGCTCTCTCTCCTGCTCTCTCTCCTGCTCTCGCTCCTGCTCTCTCCCCTCCTCTTGCTCCTCCTCTCTCTCCTGCTCCTGCTCTCTCTCCTCCTCTCTCTCCTGCTCTCTCTCCTCCTCTCGCTCCTGCTCTCTCTCTCCTGCCTAACTTGTAAACACAAATTTACTATATTAAAGAATCATATAGCTAAATACTTGTTGTAATGTTGTTATTGTTACAATAACCAAGCATAGAAAAGTATTGAGTGTTTCCTCTTTTTATTTGCAGTTGTGGTTTGAGGTCATTTATTTTGGTTCTTTGCCCGTACCAGTTCTGGTTGCAGTGCTGGTTGAATCCCAGTTTTATTTTGTGTTTTAATTATAACATTAATATATGTAAACACTAGGGATGTTTATTGTGCTTCTGAGTGACAATGAACAAAAATAACTAAATTATTTGTTAGTGTTAATTTATCTTCCTGAAGCCTTGGCACAGAATGTAGCAGCCAGAATATCATCTGTACATGTCACTAGTTTCTTCTATTTGACCTGACATCTTTTCTCACTACTGCGTATTTATTCCGCTGGTTTATCCACCTCACTTGCACCAATATGTCGTACATAATTCCTAAAATCATGAAACTATATACTAAAAATGTAAAGGGTCACTTTAATAAGCACATTCTATATTTTATATTGTTAATGCAGTCATTAACTGCTGTACATTTTGTACTGTATTCTACTGTATGTTTTGGCAAAAGTATATTAGAGTGTTTCTATTTTTATTATATATATATATATATATATATATTTATATATGGCCTACGGTCTGTATCGTTGGTTAATTTGACAGGTTTATTGGTGTTATGGACCGGTTATTATAAAAACAGCTGTCAGTGAACAGGTAGAACTGACACCAGCATCGGCCAATCGAAAGCTCTTATTTTGTTGTGAGCTAATTAAGGGGTGGTAATAAACAAGTCGGGCATCCAGCGGTTTTCCTGTATTGACGGACGGTCAGCACTCAGGGTTGAAAAAGTAAGATATAGCTACGGAAATCTTTAGACGAGAGGACATGATTCAGACTGGTTGTCGGGAGGTGACAGGTGTTTGTGAATACTGCTTTTTTGGTACGGGACTAGTATTGATGTTAGTACCTGTTAACGGATGTGGATTGCTAGATCCCTTCCTGGCTGGCGCGTTTTAGCGCCCTGTCCCTACGGCGGACTGATGCCTCTGTACTACTGTGTGTTGGGCGGTCAGTAGAGCCCGGGTTATAGTCGGTAAAGTTAAAAACAGACGGAGCAGCTTCAGGTTTTAGTCTGTTGGTCTGGTTAACCACTAGTTGACTGCACTCAAAGGTCTTCTCCTCCATGTAATCTTCCACCAGAAAAAGATCGCTGCAAACCCGGGAGTCAGCGCTCATGGGTGGGCTCTTTCTCTTCAGTGCCGCTCTCCGTTTCAGCGGCAGTTTATGAAAATGGACTGATTTTTCCTTGGCTTTCAACCCTATAAATCTCATTTTTACAACCTGGAGCAATACAATAGTGGCCTCCCTTTTTGTTTTCTTCTGTCCTGTGGCTCTTCAGACTCCATCTTTAAGTGTCTTTCTGTGTCTCTGTCTTACACTCTCTCTGTTGGGTCCGTGGAACGCAGTCATTACAACCAACCCTCTGACTCCACAGCTCAGAGTGCTACAAGATGGCGCCCTTGCCTCAAAAAAACAAAACGGGACTTCTTTTTTCTCTAATATGCTTACATTTGTCACTTTTGTTTTACAATTACAGAGAAGAGGTTAAATCCATTTAGTAAATCAGCTTAACTTGGTTGACTGCTTCATATCCACTTTAAACACACACACACACGTACACTAGAGCAGTTGTCCCCCCGGTGCCAGAGATCGCAGGGGGTGCGCACAACTTTGTCTGCTGAGGTTGTGAGGTTACCAAAATTATATCTGTGCACATTCAATTTATAAAA
This sequence comes from Dicentrarchus labrax, assembly GCF_905237075.1. Taxonomy (NCBI): domain Eukaryota; kingdom Metazoa; phylum Chordata; class Actinopteri; family Moronidae; genus Dicentrarchus; species Dicentrarchus labrax. The sequence continues at coordinate 25,259,330 of NW_026136720.1, forward strand.
TCCCAATAACACACCCAACTGGATAATCAAAACTCTGTATAATCCAAACTGAAACATATTTCAGTCAGGACCACTTTCGTCAAAATATCTTATATTCCAAGCAGAATTACATTTGGCGGTATGGCTCTGTTCTGGGACCTCCTTGTCCTTCCTACGTGCCTACGTGGAAAACCTTAAGGCAGGGAGAGCACACCTCCCTGCCCTTCCATGTGCATACATGGAAAAGTTTAAGACAAGGAGAGCGGCAGCAGAGACCCCCGGGTACAGAACAGAGCAGCATCAATGGCAATCAGAAAATGACATTGATTAATTAGAAACAACATGAAAAGGAGGAGCTGGGGTGGAGGTCGGTGCAAAAGCTTGTAGAGGGAGCAGCAGAGATAGGCAGGCAGGCTAAAGCAGCTTAAATAAGGCGCCATGCATGATGTTTGCCAATTGGATGCTTGAGGAAATCAGGTGAGCTGTCAGCTGACTGTGTATGGTATCCAATGGGAAGCTTAGAGGAATCAGCGGATGTATGTTTATGACTAGCTGTGCTCGTATGATATAGCTGTAACTGAAAGCTAAGCCTGACTTCGTGCCCTGCCTGAACTAACGCTATGCTCAATTTCAGTCAGGACCACTTTCGTCAAAATATCTTATATTCCAAGCAGAATTACATTTGGCGGTATGGCTCTGTTCTGGGACCTCCTTGTCCTTCCTACGTGCCTACGTGGAAAACCTTAAGGCAGGGAGAGTACACCTCCCTGCCCTTCCATGTGCCTACATGGAAAAGTTTAAGACAAGGAGAGCGGCAGCAGAGACCCCCAAAGAACCATACCAGGCAACCTCCCTTCCATGAGCTACATGGAAGTGCCAGTAAGAGGAGCCAGCAGCACAAATTTTTGTAAGAAATAAATGACAGTCATAAAGCCAATAACTTATGCAGATACTAGTTTAAGTAACTTGGCTGAGGATTAATAAAGAGATCCCAAAGAAGTTATGCTAGAAGAATATTTAAATTAAGCCAGCAAAACATATTTCCCAAACTGTGTTATATTTAGTGGTGTGGCTCTGTATGGGACCTCCTTGTCCTTCCACATGCCTACGTGGAAAACCTTAAGGCAGGGAGAGCACATCTCCCTGTCCTTCCATGTGCATTCACGGAAAAGTTTAAAACAAGGAGAGCGGCAGCAGAGACCCCCAAAGAACCACACCAGGCAACCTCCCTTCCATGAGCTACATAGAAGTGCCAGTAAGAGGAGCCAGCAGGACTATAAACCAATACGTCTAAGCAGACACTAGTTGAAGTACATGGCTAAGTATGCTAGAGATATCCCCAGAAATTGCTATACATTAATGAATTTAAGCTGGAATTACAGGGCACTCATTGCTTTCTGAGCATCAAGAATTGCTTGGCCTCAGGCCGGAGATATCGTTCGTAAGCAGATAATGAACATTACCCATAGCCTTAGCATCGAGACAGGAGCTACGGATGCTGCATTGTTGCTGCTCCTATGCGAATGAATGGAGGAGTTATTTAATGTAGATTAGCTAAGCCAGATCGCATATACTGAGCAGTAGATAGCCTGTAGGATTGCATGGTTGTGTTTAGTCTAACACGGTTTGAGAAAATGGGGGGCAAGTCAGGCTGGATGGCACTGCCTCCGGGCACAGCTGGCGAAATTCTGCAATTCAAACCAGGCCAAAATCAGCAATGTTATCCAAGCATGGTATATGAGCTGCTCTAATAATGAGTTTACCCAACATAGATAACCAAGTGAGGCGCCTTACAAATCTATTAATGAATGGAACTGAAGAACGCCCTTGTAAATGATGTTGGCAGTTGCCTCATTGTCGCAAAAACATGATTGTTTCCTTGACCAGTCTTTTCCCCACAGAAACATGAAACAACAATTGGTACATTCATTAAAAAGGTAGAAGAGGCATTAGCTGGCAAGGATGACAGTATTTTAGCCATATGTCTGTGAACCACTGATTATTAAAATACCCCCCCAAAACCTACAGAAGGGTGGTTATCATACAGGTCAATCATGCCACTTCTACTGTATGTTTGAATTAATTATATCTCCATTATGTCTGTACACAACACCGAAAACTGTGGATCCATTGCTCTTCCCTAAATTGCCCCTCATGTCTGCTCTCTGTCTTCTAAGCTCAGCAAAGCTGTTCATTAGTGATCTAGTAGATCATAGCAGTCACACTATTAGACCTTGCTGTTGACATAAAGCTCCCAGGGTGAACTGGCACACAGTGTTCGATTTATTTATATGTACTCAATATGCTGCGCCTTTTATAATTAATGGCAAATGATGATTCTAGCTGCTCATTGTAAAAGAAGGAGATGCCATACCATTTATCACACAGAATAGATCAGGACTGGGGCTCGGATCTGCAGCCCTCATCCAAGCTCACCATATCATGGAGTTCTCTATAAATCGGAGAGGTCCAGAAGCCTGGATATAAGGGAACTTCCCTGGGGAATAACACACATGCCAATTTAAGATGTCTAAGCAAGGAGAGCAGTTATCTTTTGGAAACTACTACTGCCTGCTGCTTTAATTACCTCTCTGATGCGATTTGCATCAGTACACTATCTAGAGTGAAGCCTAGAACTCTAGCTTTACAGGGTCTGATGTTTCTCCTTGGATAGCGGAAGACCTAATGTTTAAAGGTATATTTAAGAGCAAAAATGCATGGTCTGATTTTGAATTGATAGTCAACTAACAGAAAACAGTCTATGAGATGGAGCACGAAAGCAGTTGCAGTTATTAAAAGAATCCAGCAGAGAGCCTCTGACAAGTGTCAAATATGTGGGGCTGCTGTAACAACTAAAGGTGAGCCTAACTGAGAAGTACATTTCTCTTCATTTAAACCGAACAGATGCCAATGTGAAGGTGTAATGCATGACTTAAATGCATCTGTGACATCTGCCTTGGCTAGCCATGCGCCTCTACATGCTTCTTTAATCAACTGATGGCATTGTAGATTATAGCATAAAATAAGGAAAAGTGCCAGAGGATTTAAACTATTATGCCTTAGTTTGCCTTTGCAAGAGCAGATAAATTAATAATTATGTTTATTTATTTTCCCTGAATATTTCCTGGTAGCTATACCTTGATGCTTGTTGAGAAGGCGATTTATGAATGGACCAATATGAACCTTTGTTAACCTTTCTTCAGTAAAGCATTGACTATCTCAGCTCTTCAAAGCAGATTGTAGGTTTTGGCAACAAAGTCAGCCCAGCTAAGAACCATGAACCAGCCCTATAACAGATAATCACTAACAGTGTTAAGATGCTTTCTTAGCGCCTTCCCCAGCTCAGGGACGTTTACTGGGGTTGAAGGTTTATCTCTCATGCCCCCTTTTTGAGAGGCAGCACGTTCTTCCCTATGGTGATTGGGACTCCACTTCCCAGCATTCTCGGCGGAAATGTGACGCCGTCAAAACAAGCTGCTGTGACGTCATCGTCAAGCGCTGCACCTGTGGGACCACGCGCTCTACCTGCAGACAGCGAGGAGGGAAACAGGCCAACTGCGGACGAAGACTGGCCGGCCTGACGTGCCGAACCGAACCCTGGACCCTTGAACCCATGACGGCAAGCGACAACTGGATGTTGGACAGAACTGACAAGCAAGACAGGTGGAGCCGGCCGCTGCGCCTGGGACCCGCGCTCCCCTGGAAGGCAGCGCAGCGCCGCGCCGCGCAGCGCCGGAGCCGGAGCCGGAGCCGGGACCGCAGCGGAGCCGCAGGAGCAATTCCTCCCCCCTTCTGCGGACCCTCCAGAACCAGAGCAGCCGGACACAACTGCGGATGTTGTTCAAAGCGACACTCTCCCCAACAGCCGAGATCGCTGCTGAGACTTCACAATGCAATCGACCCGCCATCATACTCACCGCAGACAGGACAAGTAGAAACAAACTACAAACCACAAGTAACGCACACAACATCCTGGTAAACAGGCTTGTAGAGGAGCAGCAGAGATAGGCAGGCAGGCTAAAGCAGCTTAAATAAGGCGCCATGCATGATGTTTGCCAATTGGATGCTTGAGGAAATCAGGTGAGCTGTCAGCTGACTGTGTATGGTATCCAATGGGAAGCTTAGAGGAATCAGCTGATGTATGTTTATGACTAGCTGTGCTCGTATGATATAGCTGTAACTGAAAGCTAAGCCTGACTTCGTGCCCTGCCTGAACTAATGCTATGCTCAATTTTTGGTCCACTAGCTAATGATAGCATGAAGCCAAGCAACCTGAAACGACCCCAGGAGACCAAACACCACCAGACTATTGGTGAACGTTGAGAATATGTTGAGAGGAAGAAGCAATTGGCACCATCAAGAAGATCCACGGACATCAGAAAAGCTTTTGAAAGAGCAGGTAGTGATTTACAAAGAGCCACGGAGGCGTCATCTGACTGTTCACTGTTAATTGCCGAGGCTAAAAAGCCGAACAATATTGGAGAGCAGCTTATCAAACCCGCCTGCCTGAAAATTGTGGAGAGGCTGTGTGGACTGCATGTTGTTGATAAAGTGAAAACTGTCCCACTGTCAGACAACACTGTGAAAGACCAAAGACCAAAACCAGCTGCAGAGAAGCTGAGGAACGTTAACTTTGCCATTCAGCTGGACGAAACAACAACAGTGTCAGACGAGTCCGTCCTCATGGTTTCTGTGCAGTATATTGATGGCGAGGACTTGAAACAACACATTCTTATGTCTAAGAATCTATCAACAACAACAACCGGCCAGGATATATTTATGGCTGTGGACTCATATCTCTCATCCAACAATCTGCCCTATGAAAACCTGGTAGCATGTTGCCCTGACGGGGCCGCAGCAATGATGGGCAAAAACAAAGAGTTTAACAGCCGCCTTAAGGAAAAAGCCCCAGGGTGCGTGATTTTCCACTGCATGCCACATCGGCAAGCACTGGCAAGTCAAAAACTTTCAGAAGACCTTAGTAACACCCTGTCAACTGTTGTTAAAGTTGTAAACTTTATTAAAGCTAATAAATAAATGCCTGTGCATAAAAGGAACAGCTTGTGTTCGTGATTTAAACTGAAGGGAGTAACAACTACATACTTGTCTGAGACAGCATTCAGTGCCCTTGTGACAATAAAAACAAAAGCCAGAAACAGACTTGATGTCCACCAGGACTTTAGACTGGCTGTCACAACCATCACACCTGACATTGCATTCCTGGTGAAAGGTATGCAAGCCCAAGGTGGCCATTAGTTTGTGAATGAACAAACTGGCACAGAGTAAAAAACATAAGGAATAACTTGTTTATTGTTATTGATGGTTAGTTGTTATTGTAATTATTACACGTACATAAACGTGTATAGCTGTGTCCGAACCTGTGTTGACATGATGTGCATGTGAATATCAACAGACTTCCCCTGTTTAAGTTCATTGTCTGAAGGAGATCTGTGACAGAGCTGTAGATATAGGCCTAGGTGCTGATACATGTCTGAAAGGCTATCTTTATTCCTTATGTAAGAAGGTGTGTGTGTGTGTGTGTGTGTGTGTGTGTCAGCATGGGTACATTACTGTCATTAATTATGTCATTGATGATGTCACTGATGGGCTTACCTGAACAGGTGAGATTCAGGATGTAGGAAGAGGATTCTGATGTTGCACACTCCCTCAGAGAAGATCCAGACTGAACACAGTCAGAGTCGATCCTCCAAATCGGTCTGTATGAAGACTCCTCTCTCTCTACTACAGAAACAGCAGAACCACAGTCCAGATTTCTACAGACAACATTTGCTACCTTCAGGGTCCAGTAGGAGCCCCTCACTGGTCTCCAGTCTCCATTATGTTTCAGCTCCACTGTTCCTGCACAGCGACTGTCTCCTCCCACCAACCTGACCTCCTCAGACTCTGAACAGAAACAAGAGAGTCATCAGTAAAAGAATAAAGTGAGTTTCATCAGAACAGAAATGAACCAATCAGAGCTGCAGCTCCTCTTCTACCTGAGCAGGTGAGTCCAACAGCTTTTCCAGGTGAGCAGGTGTTTCTAGCTGAGCCTGAGCTTCTACAGTCCAGGAGAGCAGACTCATGGCCTCCACACTGGAACTCTTTGGTCCACATTGGAGCCTCCACTTCTCCATAGAGCGCCCCCTGGAGGACTGAAGGAGCCCCACAGCCGAGCTCCCTACAGACCACCTCTGCATCCTGCTGGTCAAAGTCATCTTCACACACTGAGGACCACCACTGGTTAGACTGGTCAGACTTCACCTCCAGTCTGCCTGAGCACAGACTAGTCCCATCCACCAGCCTGACAGAGTCTGGACAGATAATAGAAGATACAATAGAGAGAGAGAAAAGACACCAGACACAAATAAAAAGATATCATCAAACATCATAATATAATGTTATTTTAACATTACACACATTGGCCTTCAAGTGGACATGAAACGTGCATGTTTTGGCACAGGTAGTGTCAAAACATGTTAGAAAAAACACAAAGTATTATTTAAAGGCACACTATGCAAGATTTTTACCTTAATACAACAGCTTCAAAGTCATTACGATGGTAAACAAATTCGTAGTATAGCGAATCATCCCGATAGCGAATCAGGAGAGGGACGCCGTTGGCAGAACCAGCAATGCAAGTCTGAAAGGTGGCGTCCCGCCAAATCTCGCGAGAATCACAAATTGCTTCATGGCGTGACATCACACACATCAGAGACATAAGAAGCAGCCTCAAACGGAGAGGGGGCCAAGATGGCCGTGGCGCAGGATGCTGGGTGCAAAGTTTCTCCGTCAAACAATTTGAGGCTTTGTGAATAGGCAGACAGAATATGTGGTAATATTAACGATTTAATGATAAAAAAGTGACTTTAACACAGTAAAATGTTGGTACCAGAACTATTATTCCGTGGAAAAGGAAAAAAACTGGGAAAACCGAGACGTAAAAGTTTGAACGCAAGCTAGTTAACGTACCAACGTTAACGCCAGAGAAAGAAAGAAGATGACTTCCAATGCTAACGTGAGTGACGCTGAAAAGTCAGTAGAAATGAAGGCACCAGGTGAGGAAAGCATAGAAACTACTCCTGAAGATACAATGGACTCACTTTCGGGCCAGTCCTGTAACACCCTAACGAAACATGTCAACAAGAGGAAGAAACGGGACTCTAACGGTAACGGTAACGGTGTCAGCGCTGACACTGTGGCAGACAGAAACAACGTCTCAACGCATTGAAAAACTCTCTTCTACAGTTGAGCAACTTGTGGTGGATATTAATCACCACAAAGACATTTTGAAACAGACAGTTAGAAATTGAACAACTGAAAAAAGAGAACCGGATTCTGAGAGCAGGAGTTGCTGAAAACAAGCGCTACAGTTACAGATGGACACTGAAACTACACGGAGTAAGAGAGGAGATGAACGAAGACGTGAGAGCAGTGGTGATTAATATCCTGGGAAAAGTTGCCCCGGGACTTCATGAATATCTACAGGACGGTATCGACATTGCGCATCGCCTTGGTCCGAAGAGAAAGGACGGATCCCACCAGTCCCTAATCATCCTCTTCGCACTGTCCCGTATCCGTGATGCTGTTTGGGAGAGTGCCAAGGGCTGCAAGTTTCTGCGGGACAACAAGCTGCGTCTCACCGAGGCACTTTCCCCGGAGGATCGAGTGGCTAGAGGAAAAACTTTGGCCCCTTGTGGAAAAAGCAAGGAAGGAAGGTAAAAAGGCGTCCTTGCTAGGACCTTATGCTCTGATAGAGGGGGAGAAGATTGACCATTTAGACATTGATTGAAGCCTTTTCCTCAGACAAATGAAGAGAAGAGTCATACAGTTTGGTAAGCTTCCTACACACTGCACATCTCCAGGGTGTTTATAAAGAACTATGCAAAAACTTATTGACTATGAACTATTAACTTTGGATGATGACTGATGAAGAAGGCTGTTTCCAAACATTTCACATCTCCAGGGAGGACATAACTATGCATAGACTCATTACTAAGAACTATTAACTTTTGGAGGTGACAGATGAAGATTGCTATGTTTCCAAACTGTCGATATTAAGAGACACCTGGTATTGTGGAAGAAAGTTGTTGTTAAAGAGAGAGAGTGTGGGTCAGGGAGAGATGAGTACAACTATGAAACAAGGCGTTATATCGCTAATTCCAAAACCAGATAAAGACAACTTGTTGATAGAAAACTGGCGACCTATCACTCTCCTTACTATTGATTACAAGATTCTGGCATCAGTTTATGCAACTAGATTAAAAGTGGGTAAGAATTTCTCAACTGGCAGACGATACAACCCTCTTCCTGAAAGACAAAGAACAGTTGGTCAAAGCTATTGATCTAGTTAAACAGTTTTCATTAGCATCAGGCTTGAAACTCAGTTTATCTAAATGTGAATTATTGCCCATACACAATTGTGACGACACTTTCATAGATAATATCCCAGTAAAAACCACAGTCAAGTATTTGGGCATTGATATAACAAAAAATGTAATAGCAAGGCAACAACTGACCTTTTCTGGAAGAATTAAAAAAACTAGAAAATTCCTAAAGCAATTTTGATTGTGCCTTGCTCTGGCCCATATGTTAATACCATGTCTACGTGCTAACCGCTAACCGCTAGCTCTGCGCTAATCGCTAGCTAAGTGCTAACCGCTAATCGCTAGCTAAGTGCTAGCTTTGGTTAATGTGTTTAATTGTATTATGCTCCTGAAGGAGTGCTAATGTAAATTAAGGAACAGCTCATAGTAGGGTAAAATATTTAAGGTGTATTGTTCTTATTTTGAGTTAATATTAAAATCATTCAGCTTTAAATTGTTTGCTTGTTAGCCACCTGCTAATTATCTTTAGCTAGCCAGCTAGCGCTAGCTTATTAATGCCTTGTCATTCTCTGTAGCTAGCTGTGTGTGTGTGTGTGTGTGTGTGTGTGTGTGTGTGTCAGCATGGGTACATTACTGTCATTAATTATGTCATTGATGATGTCACTGATGGGCTTACCTGAACAGGTGAGATTCAGGATGGAGGAAGAGATATCTGATCTTGCACAGTCCCTCAGAGAAGATCCAGACTGAACACAGTCAGACTCGATCCTCCACACAGGTCTGACTGAAGACTCCTTTCTCTTTACTACAGAAACAGCAGAACCACAGTCCAGATTTCTACAGACAACATTTGCTTCCTTCAGGGTCCAGTCTCCGCTCCTCTCTATTACCATATCTAAGCCCCTCACTGGTTTCCAGTCTCCTTTATGTTTCACCTCCAGTGTTCCTGCACAGCGACTGTCTCCTCCCACCAACCTGACCTCCTCAGACTCTGAACAGAAACAAGAGAGTCATCAGTAAAAGAATAAAGTGAGTTTCATCAGAACAGAAATGAACCAATCAGAGCTGCAGCTCCTCTTCTCCGCTGCAGCGGGCCAACAGCACATCCATTTGTACCTATGGCATGAGTTTTGTGGAAGTGTGTTTCGGCGGGTGGCGTTTCGGCTGGGACTTCGTCATGGCCGCCACGTCTCTCTCTCTCTCTCTCTCTTTGCTTCGTACCCCTGCATGCTGGGAGGGGTAGGGGTGCTTTGTCTGTCGAACACGCTTGCCACTGGGGTCCTGTAACAACGCCTGCTCGCCGAGTTCCCTGACCTCACCACGCCCACGTTTTCATTGGCGGTGGCTAAGCATGGCGTGGAGCACTACATCATCACGGTTGGCCCCCCAGTCTAAGCATGAGCCAGGCGCCTCGACTCTGTCAAGCTCGCGATCGCCATGGAGGAGTTCACCACCATGGAGTACATCGGCATCGTGCGCCGTTCCAACAGTCCGTGGGCCTCCCCCCTGCACATGGTGACCAAGGCTGATTGCGGTTGGATTGCCTGAACGCCACCACCCCCGACCAGTACCAAGTGCAGCACATACAGGACTTCTCCGCACACCAAGCTGGCACCACCATCTTTTCGAAGGTGGACCTGGTGCGCGGTTACCACCAGGTGCCCGTCCACCCGCAGGATGTCCCCAAGACAGCAGTCATCACACCCTTTGGCCTTTTCAAATTCCTACGGATGCCTTTCGGCCTCAAGGGTGCAGCACAGATGTTTCAGTGCCTCATGGGCTGGTGCTTCTACTGGGCAGCTTCCAAGTATGAATGTGTAACAGTGGCTTCCTCTCAGTGAACCTTCCCTGAATAAATAAAGCTAAAAAACATTGAATTTAAGTGGTTTTGCCACATAAAGGTACAGAATGCCATGTTGCTCCAGCAGTACCTCATTAGACCAGAGAGCTGTTGCAACAGAGACGAAAGGTGATGAGCGCCCTGTGAAGCCCTGCTGAACGCAGAGGCCAGCTGCATGTAGGCTTGGCAGCGACGAGGGACGCTGATTGGAGACATTGAGGAATTTTCTGGGAACTGATCGGTATGCGAGGACAGCTTGTACCTGACTGTGTTGATCTGGTTTTGTAGGATACTGGTATTGATGCACGGTGAAAATTTCAGAAGTGAAAACATATTGCTGTGATTTGTTTGTTGCTGTTATACTGGCATTGATACACGATGGAAGGTTTAAGGCAACAAAACATACTGTGTGTGTCTGTGTGTGTGTCAACATGGGTGCATTACTGTCATTAATGATGTCGTTGATGATGTCACTGATGGGCTTACCGGAACAGATGAGATTCAGGATGGAGGAAGAGGAATCTGATCTTGCACACTCCCTCAGAGAAGATCCAGACTGAACACAGTTAGAGATGATCCTCCAAACAGGTCTGACTGAAGACTCCTTTCTCTCTACTACAGAAACAGCAGAACCACAGTCCAGATTTCTACAAACAACATTTGCTGCCTTCAGGTTCCAGCCAAAGCCCCTCACTGGTTTCCAGTCTCCATTTTGTTTCACCTCCAGTGTTCCTGCACAGCGACTGTCTCCTCCCACCAACCTGACCTCCTCAGACTCTGAACAGAAACAAGAGAGTCATCAGTAAAAGAATAAAGTGAGTTTCATCAGAACAGAAATGAACCAATCAGAGCTGCAGCTCCTCTTCTACCTGAGCAGGTGAGTCCAACAGCTCCCAATACACTGACACTGAATACACTGGAACACTTGGTATCCATTTTTAAACACTTTCAAACAATAAAACAACATCATCATCTGCAGATTCATCTATTCTGTTCCTTCTGCTCAGGTACTCCACAATCTTTGCTCTCCACACAAAGACGATTCTTTACTTCTCTTTTCTTTCTCTATTTACCTGTTGAGTTGGGTGTTCCTTCAGTCTGCAGTGCTGAGGAGAAAATCAGAAAATACTCATCAGTATGAAGCAGCATTTTGAAAAGAGGACAGTCGATCCAAGTTTCTTGGAGCTCAGAAACAACACATTCACCTGAAAACTCAAGAACACATTAAAACACCTGAATAATCACAAACCAGACACACCTGAAGGCCTTAACAAGGCTAAACTTGTCAACAACTGAACACAATTGGACACACTTGTACACCTGGAGATATCAATCTAACTATATAATCAATCTATTGCCCATGTGCAACTGCTGCTACTATTTGTGTTATCTGTTGTTTGTGGATTCTTACGTTTTTTTTTTCTTGTACATAGTGTTTTTAATTTTTATTTATATTTTCCTACTGGGACTTTATTGCGTTAATTACAAATAATTAATTACAGAAAAAATTACGTGACAAAAAAATAACGCATTTAATCACAATTTATTTTTGCACTCCAAACAGCGCAGAACGTTGCTCGTTGTACAAGTGTGTGCAAATTGTGCAAGAAAGAATTTGCCCATCACCGGAGCACTTCCAGCCTCCGCTACCACCTCAATGCCAAACATGTTGCAGCTAGCACAGACCACGCTCCTAGTTCAAGCAGGCAGTGTGTTGAAGACATAGAAAGTTTACAAAAAGTCCTGAAAAAGCTTGAATATAGCTAACTTGAATTTAAGTTTGTGCCTTGTGAACAATGCAATCATAAAATTCTTAACTCATATTGTACTTTATGTTAACAGTCAGTGATGAAAATGAACACGATTTTGTTGTTTAAGCTCATTTATGTGTCTATTCATTGATTCAGTCATATACCAAAATCCATTTCAATTGAAAAATGTTGCTTCTCGTCTCAAATATTGATATGCTATTAATTGAGATTAATTAATTACAAAGCCTCTAATTAATTAGATTATTATTATTTAATCAAGTCCCACCACTACTAATCATACAATGTTGAGTCCTTGAATATACCTGACCCTAACTCCAGCACAAGGATTTCATTGTTCATTTGTTTTAATGATTTACTATCAGTATACCTGAGAAAAAAGAACATTTGTTGTATTGACTGGAATTTTTATGGTTGTGTTCTATTTTTAAATTGACTGTATTTCATTGTTTTTGTATTCTGTCTTAATATCATCCTATCAATCATCTGTGAATCACTTTGAGCTGCACTAAACTGTATGAATGGTGCTATACTTATAAAGTTAGAGCTCCACAACCTCCAACTTACCAGCTGTTGATGGTCATTTTGGTCGTAGGTAATAATTTATTTATTAATTATTAAGTTCCAAAATAAAAGTTTTGTGTATTTCATGAGACTAACCTAAATTAAAAGTGGTGCCCGAAGAACTTTATAATGAATTTAAATTATACTTATTATTTGATAATTGATCATTTTGATAGGCAAACTTTAATGAATTGCACCAACACAGTAGTTGTCTTTCTTTGTATGGGTCCATTAAAGGTGATGTTGACATCCTGCAGTTAAACTCTCTGAAGTGCATTTCTGTGAAACACTGTCCCTCTGATAAATGTTCATTTGATCAGAATCTGCTGACAGATTACAGATTACAGGACTGTGGTTCCGTTAGCACGCTGAGCTCTTACTATCACATTAATGCTGTCAGCGTCAGGACATGTGACATGTGTTCACTAATTACCTGATATTTATTAGTTCTGATGATTTAGTGAAGTTGACCTTTGACCCCACAGACGCACAAACAAAAACAAAACAAACGTCAATATCTCAGCAACAACTTCCCAGTGACAGTACGCACACACAGCTACACACACCTTCTGACACCACTGAATTATTGCAGAGAGATAATTACTAAAAAACAATCATTGACTAAAAAGTTCATTAAAAACTGGGTTTGATTTGATGAAAATCTGAAGGATTAAAACTTTACTCTGTACAATTTTACACTGTTTTCCTTTTTTTCTTCCTTTCATACATCAATGTGTGTGTGTGTGTGTGTGTGTGTGTGTGTGAGAGAGAGAGAGAGAGAGACACACACTTATTTCACCATCTTTAAAGCAGAGTCCTACCTGAGCTCCACAGCAACAGCAACAGCACCAACAGGTGATCCATGTCCAGGTAGAGCGTCTCTCTGTCCGTCTGTCTGCTGTCTGCTCTGATGTCTCACATGTGCTGTCCTCAGTGTCTGTCTGCGTACAGGAAGAGGTGGAGCTTTACTGGAGTATATCTGACTGACTCTCTGTCTGATAATGGTGCAGTGTCATTATTATTATTATTGTTATTATTATTATTATTATTATTATTATTATTGGATGTTGCAGGGAAAAATGACTAAAAATAGAATCAAAAACTGGTTTTGATTTGATGGAAATCTGATGGATTCAAACTTTACTGAGAACAATTTTACAATGTTTTCCTTTTTGTCTAACTTTGATATTGTGTGTGTGTGGAGGTCATAGACACGTCAGGTCGTATAGAAAATAAAAAGCAATAAATAACAGAAATAAATGAAAACCTTCCTGCAGATGAAATAAAACAGTGGTGGTGGCCTAAAGGTTACAGAAGTGAGTGGAAAGTCATTGGTTCGATCCCCCGGGCAGAGCAGAGCTCTCCTTGCTGCTGCTGTCCACCACGAGCTGGTGACAGCCGCTCCCACAGGAGCTGACAGATGCTTGTCAGGGTGTTGTGTCATTCAGTGCGTCCCATCCTTACAAATGCAAAACTACATGGCAAACTTGGATTGTGACTTTTTGTTTAGTTGAATATAAAAAGTGTGGAAAGTCACTGGGAGAGTTTTGGAAGAACAAAATAATGAACAAAACACAGTGTGTTGTTTTAGGTTCCCTCCGTTCTGCAGCATCCAATCTCTCACTGCTCTGGGATGGAGACTGTTGTATTAAATGCTCTTGTGCTCATGAAGAAGATGTGTATCTATGTGAAGTTGTGAAATCCTAGCAGAGTGTAACTTCCTCATGTTGAGTGCGTCTGTGTAATAATACTGCATGACAACTGTTGCTAAGCCGACGCAGTGAGCGTCAGAGACAAGAAAACACTCAATCTGTCAAAGAAAGAAGCCTATTAAGTCTCTATGATTGGTAAAACATTATTTAAAAAATACCATCATGATTATAATTCTATTAATGTTATTTTCTGTATGTAGGCTAATAGTCCCACCCACTGTTTAACTGCGTACAGGAACCGATCGCTCTATCTGGCTGCCAATCAGCAGATCAATATCTATGGTCTTTCTGAGCAGAATGAGCCGTCACTCTTCCTGTGTGTTGCTATGGTGATCCAAACCACATGTGAGCAGTTTGCTTGTCCGTCTGAATATTTGGCTTTTATTTATTAGTTATGATGATTTAGTGAAGTTGACCTTTGACCCCTGCAGAGTCAGAAAGCTTCGATTAGAGGAAAACCTGAGGAAAAGTGACTCTGAGGAAACATTAAGTTGTTGCACTTTATCAGTTTTCTCCTGTTGAGCAGTGATGGAAGAAGTACTCACATCTTTTACTGCAGTAAAAGTACTAATACCACAGTGTACAAATACTCTGTTACTAGTAAAAGCCCTGTATTTAAAATGTCACTGACAAATATAGTGCTTCCTGTGACTGCTTCACAATAAAAGCACCCTTTAGTTTGTCCAGTTGAAGTGTTTTATTGTGAAGGAGCAGCAGCAGGAAATGTGTTAGCATTAGCAGTTAGCAGTAACTGAATGCAGCAGAGTGAACAGGAAACTGTGAATCTGATTACATGATGGATCGATTCCTGTCATCCTGTCATGAGTCTGAGTCAGTGGAGGACTCGCCCGAACAGTGAAAAGTGCTGCACAGAGAATAATGACTGAATATAAACACATTGATTGGATGTTGCAGAAAAAATAATAACTGACTAAAAATAGAAATAAAACCTGTCTTTGATTTGATGAAAATGTGAAGGATTAAAACTTTACTGTGTACGATCTTACAGTGTTTTCCTTTTTGTCTTACTTTGCATTGATGTGTGTGTGTGTGTGTGTGTGTGTGTGTGTGTGTGTGTGTGTGTGTGTGTGTGTGTGTGTGTGTGAAGAGTTCATTTGCAACAACAGATTAAAGCCATTCTTGAAATGAATCAACCAACAGCAGTTTGATTGATAATCCCTGGATTGCACTCACAAGAATCAAAATGGAGATATCTGTTTTTCTAATGAAGCCTTCGTATGTTACTCCAACATCCAACACAAATATTTCACCATCTTTAAAGCAGAGTCCTACCTGAGCTCCACAGCAACAGCAACAGCACCAACAGGTGATCCACGTCCAGGTAGAGCGTCTCTCTGCCCGTCTGTCTGCTGTCTGCTCTGATGTCTCACATGTGCTGTCCTCAGTGTCTGTCTGCGTACAGGAAGAGGTGGAGCTTTACTGGAGTATATCTGACTGACTCTGTCACAGTAGTTATAAAACAGACACAGTTAGAGTCTTTAACACAAGTGCCTGATAATAATACAGCATTATTATTATTATTATTATTATTATTGACTTAAAGCCCATTATGTAACTTTTCCTCCTCACAATCAGCTTCAGAATCATGCTGATGTTACACTGACTGTAACAGGGTGATGCTTCCTCTGTACTCCTGTTCTTGCACTGTGGAACTTTGGTCTGCGGGTCGGGACGAGTGTGTAACGCTTTACGGCACTAAGGCACACACCACCAACTATGTGACTGATTTTGGTGAAACTGGATCATATTTTATGGAGAAAATGTTTTCTGGTTTTCCCTCTGACGTCCTCCGACTGCTCCGCCCCTCATCCTCATCATCAACTTTCTCTCTGATAGCAGCACCACTGATTTAAACTGATTTAAACTGATTTATACTGATTTAAACTGATTTAAACTGTGTGTGTTTCCTGATGGTTCTCTTTGTTAAATAAAGTTTTAGTCCATTAAAGGTGATGTTGACAGTGTGTGGTCTGCAGTTAACTCTTAAATGGACAATCCTCTATAAATGTTTTGGATAATTAATTATTTACTATTTTCTAATGTATGTAGGCTGAAATTATATAATTATGACCTTTATTTTCCAATTTACAGACTGTATCTCCCGACATACATTGCCCATTGAGGGTATAAATTTAACAGTTGCATAACCCTTTCGGTCCCATCCACTGCCACTTTTTCTAATTGCTAACACACTAAAATGAGATACATAGCACAATTATTTAAACTGACACACAAAGAGCAAAACCTCTTCTCAAGTCTCCAAAACTCTAAACACATTATTCTGCTTCTCTGTCTGTTTCTCTCTCTCTCTCTCTCTCTCTCTCTCTCTCTCTCTCTCTCTCTCACCCCAACTGGTTGAGGTAGACGACCACCCACCTAGAGCCGAAGGATCATTCCTAGGTTTCTGCCTCTTAAAAAGGTTTTTCTTGCCCACGTCGCCAAGGTCTTGCTCATGGTGGTACTGTTGGGTCTCTGTAAATAATGTTATAAGGAGTTCGGTCTAGACCTGCTCTATTTGAAAAGTGTCCTGAGATAACTTCTGTTATGAATTGGTGCTATACAAATAAAATTTAATTGAATTGAATTGTAACATTACACACATTGGTCTTAAACACACAACGTACACTAGGGCAGTTGTTCCAAACTTGGGGTCCGCGGCCCCTCCTGGGGGGCACCAGAGATCGCAGACAGACTTTGTCTGCTGAGGTTGTGAAGTTACCAAAATTATATCTGTGCACATTACATTTTTAAAATCCCAATAACACACCCAACTGGATAATCCAAATTGAAACATATTTTTGGTCCGCATTTAAATTCATTAAGCTATTTATTCCCAACACCCCTGACCTCTGACCTTTGAACTTGCATGAGCGACCTTCTCGTCTCCTCCGGTCAGTTGGCGGGCTAGACTAGACCTTGGTAATTCATCCCTAATTGTTTTCCTGCTGTCAGCATCACTTTATGAATAAAACATCATAAAAAGTAAAAGTACCGATGGTTCATCTGTATCAAAGAAGAAAACAAGGAAATATCTCCAGAGTTACCTTGATTTTGGTTTTATGGAAGGACAGGACAGTGTTTAGCCAGAATGCATTGTTTGTTACAGAAGCCGAAAACATCCATGGATTTTATTTTATTTTTATGCACTGTTGACGACTTATTATCTTGTTATCTGGATATAACAAAGATCGTTTTCTCGTGATAACTAATTAAGTAATGTGTTCGTGCTTGTGCGTTTTATGGAACTGCAAGAAAAACTCAAGGAATTCTTGCAAGATCACAATCGACCACAGTGTGAACAGCTGACTGAAACCTGGACTACAGGACAAACTGTTGCTCCCAGACTGGCCAAACACGCAGTCACAAGGGTTATTTTCCCATTCAGCACTACTGCAGCTGCTGTCAGAGACAGTTATACAGTTTAAGTTCATTTTATACTCTTGAGTCAATAATTAAAATAATTTACGTTTTAATAGATCATATTTCTTTTAGCAGTGGATTTTAAGAGCGTGCACATACACACAGAGAGAGATGTGTATTCAATAGCAGAACTAATGTTGTTATGTTGTAGAGGGGCGGGTCATTATTTAGACGCACTCTACACAGCACATGAGTAACAGACCACCTGACATGTTATTTAGAAGATGACGTTATGAAGATGCTTAATAATGCTATGGAGATTTGGTTGAGACTCGAGGCTTGAAGTTTCCTTTCGTACTCCCCTTGAGTTAACGTGGCCAATGAGGTATGCAGAGTGATGTTTACATTATGTTTACACCTGTTTAAGATGCTGACGGAGTAACGTCATGATTTAATATCACCTGTGTTTCAATTAACGTAAACAACACATGTTGCAAGCAAATCGAGTACATTATAAAAGTAGGGCTGGGACTTTATTGCGTTAATTACGATTAATTAATTAATTAATTTACACTCCAAACAGCTCGAAACGTTGCTCGTTGCACGAGTTCCCGCAAACCCGTAATACTGATGCACAGGACACAACACGCGAAATAGAAACCGATGAGAAGTTGTTGCTGGGTTTGGTGGGCGGAAATTTTAGTTTTAAAAAACTACCGGGTGGAAACCTGGATAAAAACTCAGTTGTGTGCAAATTGTGCAAGAAAGAATTTGCCTATCACCGGAGCACTTCCCGCCTCCGCTACCACCTCAATGCCAAACATGACAGACAACGCTCCTAGTTCGAGCAGGTTTTTTATTTTAATAAACAAAAACAAATGTGTTTAAGACATAGAAAGTTTACAAAAAGTCCTGAAAAAGCTTGAATATAGCTAACTTGAATTTAAGTTTGTGCCTTGTGAACAGTGCAATCATAAAATTCTTTATTCATATTGCACTTTATGTTAACACTCAGTGATGAAAATAAACATGATTTTGTTGTTAAAGCTTGTTTATGTGTCTATTCATTGATTCAGTCATATACCAAAATCCATTTAAATTGAAAAATGTTGCTTCTCGTGTAAAATATTGATATGCTATTAATTGAGATTAATTAATTACAAAGCCTCTAATTAATTAGATTTTTTTTTTTTAATCGAGTCACACCACTATATAAAAGGTATCTTTTATGTTTGTGAGATATTTCTTTGATGTTTATTCTATTTGGAAATACTTTGTATGATATGAAACTCAATTTGTGATTTATATTATTTTAATTGATCTAGTTCTCACGGCCTGACTGACCACCGATGTGCAAATAAATGCCTGTGCATAAAAGGAACAGCTTGTGTTCGTGATTTAAACTGAAGGGAGTAACAACTACATACTTGTCTGAGACAGCATTCAGTGCCCTTGTGACAATAAAAACAAAAGCCAGAAACAGACTTGATGTCCACCAGGACTTTAGACTGGCTGTCACAACCATCACACCTGACAATGCATTCCTGGTGAAAGGTATGCAAGCCCAAGGTGGCCATTAGTTTGTGAATGAACAAACTGGCACAGAATAAAAAACATAAGGAATAACTTGTTTATTGTTATTGATGGTTAGTTGTTATTGTAATTATTACACGTACATAAACGTGTATAGCTGTGTCTGAACCTGTGTTGACATGATGTGCATGTGAATATCAACAGACTTCCCCTGTTTAAGTTCATTGTCTGAAGGAGATCTGTGACAGAGCTGTAGATATAGGCCTAGGTGGTGATACATGTCTGAAAGTCTATCTTTATTCCTTATGTAAGAAGGTGTGTGTGTGTGTGTGTGTGTGTGTGTGTGTGTGTGTATACACCTGATGACACAAAAAGGAGGAAATGTATCTATATGCATTGTAAAGGAGAATAAGAACAAAAACCTACAATTGTTCTTTATTTTTGCAACTAAAAGTTTGTAATTAATCCCTTTTTTAGTGTGTGTATGTGGGTAGGAGGTAGGGGTTGGGGGGGCCTGGCTTGTCTTGGGGGGCTTCAAGGAAAAAAAGGTTGAGAACCACTGCACTAGAGGATGCTGGTCCGTAGAGGCAGGGGAGGTTGTTCCTCCTCTATTGTTGAGAGGAAAGAGGGAAATAAAACTATAAAAAGAGTAACTGGTTGAAATAAATAATGACCAAACAAACAATTATCATTCATGAATTAAGGTTTCTCTCTGCTTTGGAGAAAATCCATCATTCAAATTGTGATTAAAATGCTTCAACAGCGACACCTGCAGGACACCCCTAGTGTTTTTAAGGAAAGTGCAGCTGCTGTTTCAGTGTGGGTATTTACCAATGGTGCTGGGATCATTACTGTCATATTTCCTTTGTAGCAGAGAAATAGAGCTGCTGTGTTTGAACTACTTTGTTGAGGATAACTGCCAGCTGTCTCCGAATACAAAGCACACACTACTTTAAAAAGCCCTGGTGAACCTGGACTTGTGATAACGCATCGTTGGGAATAAAATATTGGAAGTGCAAGTACAGTAAGCTTCGTCTGTCTGATTGGAAATGGGGCCAGCTTTGATTCAAGCAGCAAGTAGTCATCATCAGTCAGCACACTTTCCTTCAGGTGTTGAACACTGGCTGCTTCTTGTTACATCTCACAGCCTTGATAAATACTCTGTCTTCTGCATTAGGCTTGTAGGGTTCATCTGGAAACAACAGCAGTGAATACAATGATGTTGTTTTTAAGAACTCTTGGAAGCCATTGATTTACTGTTTCATTGTTATTGAACAGAAGAAAGTAGAGATAATCTGCCAACTAGTGTAAAATAACACGATGCTGTGGGTTGATTTTCCTCCTGTCCTCCACAATGTTTGAGTCAGCAGCCACTGATGCACACACAGGACCTGGACACATACATTAGTGGACAGATGTCAGAGTGATGAGGCTGCCACACAGTCGCTGCTCCAAGCAGTTAGGGGTTCAGTGCCTTGCTCAAGAGACCTCGGCAGAGCCCAGGAGGTGAACTGGGATCACTACAGGTCTGTGTGTGTGTGTGTGTGTGTGTCTCAACATGGGTACATTACTGTCATTAATTATGTCATTGATGATGTCACTGATGGGCTTACCTGAACAGGTGAGATTCAGGATGGAGGAAGAGATATCTGATCTTGCACAGTCCCTCAGAGAAGATCCAGACTGAACACAGCTACAGTAGATCCACCACACAGGTCTGTCTGAAGACTCCTCTCTCTCTACTACAGAAACAGCAGAACCACAGTCCAGATTTCTACAGACAACATTTGCTTCCTTCAGGTTCCAGCCTGTGCCAATCACTGGTCTCCAGTCTCCCTTATGTTTCAGCTCCAGTGTTCCTGCACAGCGACTGTCTCTTCCCACCAACCTGACCTCCTCAGACTCTGAACAGAAACAAGAGAGTCATCAGTAAAAGAATAAAGTGAGTTTCATCAGAACAGAAATGAACCAATCAGAGCTGCAGCTCCTCTTCTACCTGAGCAGGTGAGTCCAACAGCTCCCAATACACTGACACTGAATACACTGGAACACTTGGTATCCATTTTTAAACACTTTCAAACAATAAAACAACATCATCATCTGCAGATTCATCTATTCTGTTCCTTCTGCTCAGGTACTCCACAATCTTTTCTCTCCACACAAAGACGATTCTTTACTTCTCTTTTCTTTCTCTATTTACCTGTTGAGTTGGGTGTTCCTTCAGTCTGCAGTGCTGAGGAGAAAATCAGAAAATACTCATCAGTATGAAGCAGCATTTTGAAAAGAGGACAGTCAATCCAAGTTTCTTGGAGCTCAAACATATCAGTGAACTCTTTCTGGAGCAGTTTTACCAGTTTACTATAGTTGAGATGAACATGTGAATGAACACGAGTCAGCATACTGGTTTACAGTTTTGATAGGCAAACTTTAATTAATTGCACCAACACAGTAGTTGTCTTTCTTTGTATGGGTCCATTAAAGGTGATGTTGACATCCTGCAGTTAAACTCTCTGAAGTGCATTTCTGTGAAACACTGTCCCTCTGATAAATGTTCATTTGATCAGAATCTGCTGACAGATTACAGATTACAGGACTGTGGTTCCGTTAGCACGCTGAGCTCTTACTATCACATTAATGCTGTCAGTGTCAGGACATGTGACATGTGTTCACTAATTACCTGATATTTATTAGTTCTGATGATTTAGTGAAGTTGACCTTTGACCCCACGGACGCACAAACAAAAACAAAACAAACGTCAATATCTCAGCAACAACTTCCCAGTGACAGTACGCACACACAGCTACACACACCTTCTGACACCACTGAATTAGAGATTCATTAGAGAGAGAGATATATTTCACCATCTTTAAAGCAGAGTCCTACCTGAGCTCCACAGCAACAGCACCAACAGGTGATCCATGTCCAGGTAGAGCGTCTCTCTGCCCGTCTGTCTGCTGTCTGCTCTGAAGCCTTGTTCTTAGTCTTTTTCACCGACCTGGAAAACACTGCAGCCAGTTCTGTTTGTTATAGTGTACCGCGCTCCTTGACTGTACTCTGAATCTGAATTCTCAGAATTTTTATCAAGTTTAGTCCTGAAATCAGGAAGTATTTATTGGAGGTGATTTTAATATCCATGTGGATGTTAAAAATGACAGCCTTAGTAACGCACTTATCTCATTAATAGACTCAATTGGCTTCTGTCAGAGTGTAAATAAACCAACTCATTGTTTTAATCACACTCTTAACCTTGTTCTATCATATACCATTGATATTGAACATTTAATTTACATTGTCTTCCCTCAAAATCCTTTCCTATCTGACCATTATTTAATAACTTTTGAATTCATACTATTAGATTAGAAGCCATTAGGCAAAACTTCCTACGGCAGATGTCTATCTGACAGTGCTGTAACTAAATTTAATTCCATCAGTGTTTAATTCAATGTCTTAATATAACAGAGTCCTATAATAACTTACGAACGAAACAAACGAAATTGATAATCTTGTTGCTAGTGCTGCAGGCTCACTACAATCAACATTAAATTGTATCGCCCCTATAAAAAGGAAATTATTAAAACATAGGAAACTAGCACCGTGGTACAACCACCAAACCCGCCAGTTAAAGCAAATAGCTAAGAAATCTGAAAGGAAATGGCGCTCTTCCAAATTCTTAGAATATCGCTCAATTTGGCAAGATAATCTTAAAACCTATAGAAAGGCCCTCCGTAATGCCAGAGGAGCCTATTACTCAGCACTAATAGAAGAAAATAAGAATAACCCTAGGTTCCTCTTCAGCACTGTAGCCAGGCTGACAGAGAGTCACAGCTCTATTGAGCCACATATCCCCATAAAATTAAGTAGAAATGACTTCATGAGCTTCTTTTATGATAAAATTATTACTATTAGAGACGAAATTAATCACCCTCAACAGGTATCATTGGCTCTCCAAGTTCAGGAACTTTAACTAATGTAAAATCAGATATATATTTAGACTGTTTTTCTGCTATCAATCTTCATCAGTTAACTTCAATAATTTCTACATTGTAGCGATCAACCTGTCTGTTAGACCCGATCCCAACTAGGCTGCTTAAAAAAGTTGTACCCTTAATTGGCACTTCTTTACTGGATATGATCAATCTTTCTTTATTATCAGGATATGTACCACAGTCCTTTTAAAGTAGCTGTAATTAAACCCCTTCTTAAAAAGCCCACTCTTGACCCCGGGATTTTAGCCAACTATAGACCAATCTCTAACCTTCCCTTCCTCTCTAAGATTCTGGAGAAAGTAGTTGCCAAAGAGTTGTGTGACTTTCTACATAACAATAGTTTATTTGAGGATTTTCAGTCAGGATTTAGAGTTCATCACAGCACAGAGACAGCTCTGGTCAAAGTTAATGACCTTTAGATTGCTTCTGACAATGGACTTGTCTCTGTACTTGTATTATTAGATCTTAGTGCTGCATTTGACACCATTGACCATGATATTCGTTTACAGAGACTTGAGCATCAAATTGGCATTAAAAGAACCGCACTAAGCTGCTTTAGGTCATATTTATCAGATCATTCTCAGTATGTACATGTTAATGATGAGTCTTCCATAAATACTACAGTTAGTCATGGAGTTCCACAAGGTTCTTTACTTGGACCAATACTATTTACCTTATATATGCTCCCTTTAGGCAACATTATTAGGAATCACTCCATTAACCTTCATTACTATGCAGATGATACCCAGTTATATCTATCGATCAAGCCTGATGAAATTGATCAATTATCTAAATTATAAACATGTCTTAAGGACAAAATCCTGGAAAAGCTGCAATTTTCTGATGTTAAACTCAGAAAAAAACAAAATTCTTGTACTTGGCCCCAAAAACCTTAGAGACTCACTGTCTAAAGATATAGTTACTCTAGATGGTATTACCTTGGCCTCTAGCACCACTGTCAGGAATCTTGGAGTTATCTTTGATCAGGACATGTCATTTAATTCCCACATAAAGCAGACCTCTAGGACTGCCTTTTTTTTTATCTACATAATATTACAAAAAATAGACACATCCTGTCACAGACAGATGCAGAAAAACTAATCCATGCATTTGTTACTTCAAGGCTGGATTACTGCAACTCTTTATTATCAGGTTGCCCCAATAAGTCCATTAAAACACTCCAATTAATTCAGAACGCTGCAGCACGATTACTGACAGGAACTAGGAAAAGAGATCACATCTCTCCTGTACTAGCTTCTCTGCACTGGCTCCCTGTACAATTTAGAATATAATTTAAAATCCTCCTCCTCACCTATAAAGCTCTTCATGGTCAGGCCCCTTCATATCTTAAAGAGCTCATAGTACCCTATTACCCCTCTAGAACACTGAGTTCTCTGAATGCAGGGCTACTTGTGGTTCCTATAGTCTCAAAGTAGAACAGGAGCCAGAGCCATGGTGGTACTGTTGGGTCTCTGTAAATATTATAAGGAGTTCGGTCTAGACCTGCTCTATTTGAAAAGTGTCTTTAGATAACTTCTGTTATGAATTGGCGCTATACAAATAAAAATTAATGTGATTATTATTGACTTAAAGCCCATTATGTAACTTTTCCTCCTCACAATCAGCTTCAGAATCATGCTGATGTTACACTGACTGTAACAGGGTGATGCTTCCTCTGTACTCCTGTTCTTGCACTGTGGAACTTTGGTCTGCGGGTCGGAACGAGTGTGTAACGCTTTACGGCACTAAGGCACACACCACCAACTATGTGACTGATTTTGGTGAAACTGGATCATATTTTATGGAGAAAATGTTTTCTGGTTTTCCCTCTGACATCCTCCGACTGCTCCGCCCCTCATCCTCATCATCAACTTTCTCTCTGATAGCAGCACCACTGATTTAAACTGATTTAAACTGATTTATACTGATTTAAACTGATTTAAACTGTGTGTGTTTCCTGATGGTTCTCTTTGTTAAATAAAGTTTTAGTCCATTAAAGGTGATGTTGACAGTGTGTGGTCTGCAGTTAACTCTTAAATGGACAATCCTTTATAAATGTTTTGGATAATTAATTATTTACTATTTTCTAATGTATGTAGGCTGAAATTATATAATTATGACCTTTATTTTCCAATTTACAGACTGTATCTCCCGACATACATTGCCCATTGAGGGTATAAATTTAACAGTTGCATAACCCTTTCGGTCCCATCCACTGCCACTTTTTCTAATTGCTAACACACTAAAATGAGATACATAGCACAATTATTTAAACTGACACACAAAGAGCAAAACCTCTTCTCAAGTCTCCAAAACTCTAAACACATTATTCTGCTTCTCTGTCTGTTTCTCTCTCTCTCTCTCTCTCTCTCTCTCTCTCTCTCTCTCTCTCTCTCTCTCTCTCTCTCTCACCCCAACTGGTTGAGGTAGACGACCACCCACCTAGAGCCGAAGGATCATTCCTAGGTTTCTGCCTCTTAAAAAGGTTTTTCTTGCCCACGTCGCCAAGGTCTTGCTCATGGTGGTACTGTTGGGTCTCTGTAAATAATGTTATAAGGAGTTCGGTCTAGACCTGCTCTATTTGAAAAGTGTCCTGAGATAACTTCTGTTATGAATTGGCGCTATACAAATAAAATTGAATTGAATTGAATTGTGGTATTAGTACTTTTACTGCAGTAAAAGATGTGAGTACTTCTTCCATCACTGCTCAACAGGAGAAAACTGATAAAGTGCAACAACTTAATGTTTCCTCAGAGTCACTTTTCCTCAGGTTTTCCTCTAATCGAAGCTTTCTGACTCTGCAGGGGTCAAAGGTCAACTTCACTAAATCATCATAACTAATACAGTTTCTCTCAATTGCTTACACACATTTTCTGAAAGCATGCCTCATACTCTCAGAACTTTACACACAAATCAAAAAACACACACACAATGGGCAAAACCCCTCAATTCTCCCGCAAAATGAAACTTTACATTCAAAACAATGTTATTTCTTCTCAAAATGGTATTTTGTTTTCAAATGACACACAAACCATCATATGAATAGACATTTATAAGAACCAGTTGAACACTGACGTGCTCAATGTAAAACACTATGATGAATGGAAAACACTTCTTCTCCATTCATCATAATGACTTTTGTTCAGTGTTACACTTACTACAGACAGTACATACAGAAGTGTGTTGTAAAATATTTGAGAATATTGTTTTTATACTCAGAACACACAAATACACGGTAACAAATATATTTTGTTTTTCCCACAAAAACAATGTATGCAGTGTACATCCCAACTAGGGTTGGGTATCGGTTGGGTTTGATCCGATACCGGTGCCTACTCGGTATTTTTTAAACGGTTCCGGTGCTTAAATGGTTCTTGAACCGGTACTTAAAAAAACGAAACCACACACACACTTTGTCAAAAAACAATACCCTTTTATTTCCAGGGTCAAATTGAACACAATATTAAGTTAACGACATAGCACACGTTGTCACTCATGCTGTTGAATGGCAACGGTGTTTGCTAGCCTACTTGACATGCATGATTTGCGGTTGGCATTAAATTACTAGATTTACCCGAAGAGGAAAGGCTGATGTCATCATCAACATCTGTGATGTCCACCACCGCACTGGCAGGGCTGGGAGTCTCTTCAATTTGTCCGGCGAGGCCGACACTGGCTGCGGCTGCTGAAGTGCTTGGCCTTGCGTCACGTAGGTTATCAAACACGGTGCATTGTTCGGCTTTAAATAAACTCCATGTGTTGCCAGATGTTTCATCAAATTCGACGTGTTACCTCTCTTGCATGCAATTGTTTTATGGCATCTGTTGCATGTCGCAGAGTCTGCATCCTTAGACGTGAAATGCAGCCAAACCTTGGAGCGTTTTGCCTTCAGCATCTTTATTGATCCTCTCACTATCAGTTCTAATCAACAAGTGTGCTGAGTAGCGGCACTGACGTTGACACCGGAACACCGGGGGGCGGTAAAAAAAAAAAAAAGGAAGGCACCGAAATGAGGCACCAAAATGTTCGTTCTTATTCGGTCTGGTTACTACCGTTTAGGTCGGAACCGGTGCCCTATTGGTACCGCGTTTCAGTACCCAACCCTAATCCCAACCAACACAAAGTTGCACATACAGTGGTCTACATACAAAACAACAGAAGAATTTACTGTATACAGTTACAGTAAAAAAAACTGGCATGGCGAATCCAGCCTTGAAAAGCATCAACTGCTATATCTAACCCTAACCTGTTGCCGCTTGTAGTTTAGCAGAATTGGTTCAGGGGGTCGGTGCATGAGTTACATGTTGTGGTCATTGTGTCTTAAGTACCAGTATTTGTGTGTAAACAATTGAGAAAAACTGTAAAAAAAAAAAAAAGCCAAACATTCGGACGGACAAGCAAACTGCTCACATGTGATCTGGATCACCATAGCAACACACAGGAAGAGTGACAGCTCATTCTGCTCAGAAAGACCATAGATATTGATCTGCTGATTGGCAGCCAGATAGAGCGATCGGTTCCTGTACGCAGTTAAACAGTGGGCGGGACTATTAGCCTACATACAGAAAATAACATTAATAGAATTATAATCATGATGGTATTTTTAAATAATGTTTTACCAATCATAGAGACTTAATAGGCTTCTTTCTTTGACAGATTGAGTGTTTCAGTGTTTCTCACTGCGTCGGCTTAGCAACAGTTGTCATGCAGTATTATTACACAGACGCACTCAACATGAGGAAGTTACACTCTGCTAGGATTTCACAACTTCACATAGATACACATCTTCTTCATGAGCACAAGAGCATTTAATACAACAGTCTCCATCCCAGAGCAGTGAGAGATTGGATGCTGCAGAACGGAGGGAACCTAAAACAACACACTGTGTTTTGTTCATTATTTTGTTCTTCCAAAACTCTCCCAGTGACTTTCCACACTTTTTATATTCAACTAAACAAAATGTCACAATCCAAGTTTGCCATGTAGTTTTGCATTTGTGAACATGCGACACACTGACCATAAAGACCATAGATATTGATCTGCTGATTGGCAACCAGGTAGAGCGATCGGTTCCTGTATGCAGTTAAACAGTGGGTGGGACTGAAAGGGTTACACAAGAGGGAAAAATGTTTAATTTACATCTTAAATGGGCAATGTATGTTGGGAGATACAGTCTGTAAATTGGAAAATAAAGATCATAATTACACTGTAAACCCAGATTTTGATTCAACTCAAAGAGATTGAGTTCATATTACTTAATTACATTACTTGTTAATTCTGATTAAGCTGAACTTTTTCATGCCCTTTCTTATTGTAATTGTGTTTTTAAGTCCAATCAATAGTTTCTACTCAAACAAACTGAGTTTGTATTACGTAAACATGTGTCATTTCTTTACATTAATATGAATTCTGAGTAAACTGTACTTTTTAATGGCCTATCTTATTGTAATTATGTGTTTGAGCTCAAACAACTCAATATCATCAAGTTTTGCCTGTTACTAATAGCAACGCATTGAATTCACCCATGCAACCGCCAAAAATCTAGTTCAGTCAGGACCACTTTTGTCAAAATATCTTATATTCCAAGCAGAATTTTACATTTGGCGGTATGGCTCTGTTCTGGGACCTCCTTGTCCTTCCACGTGCCTACGTGGAAAACCTTAAGGCAGGAGAGCACACCTCCCTGCCCTTCCATGTGCCTACATGGAAAAGTTTAAGACAAGGAGAGCGGCAGCAGAGACCCCCGGGTACAGAACAGAGCAGCATCAATGGCAATCAGAAAATGACATTGATTAATTAGAAACAACATAAAAAGGAGGAGCTGGGGTGGAGGTGGGTGCAAAAGGCTTGTAGAGGAGCAGCAGAGATAGGCAGGCAGGCTAAAGCAGCTTAAATAAGGCGCCATGCATGATGTTTGCCAATTGGATGCTTGAGGAAATCAGGTGAGCTGTCAGCTGACTGTGTATGGTATCCAATGGGAAGCTTAGAGGAATCAGCGGATGTATGTTTATGACTAGCTGTGCTCGTATGATATAGCTGTAACTGAAAGCTAAGCCTGACTTCGTGCCCTGCCTGAACTAACGCTATGCTCAATTTTATACCAGTTTTGACAGAGTGGCATTGATGACTCTGAACTTTTGAGACGGAACAGAACAAAGACAAAGAATTCAGATGTACTGAAATTTTCGACAACTGACGTTGTAGCAAACGAGTTGTTCGACCCACGTTTGAAGCCTTCGGTGAATGAACCGAGTTCAGCCACAAAACGGTAAGTTGGAACCTGGCACTGGTTGCATGCCCGTCCCCACTGCTAGCTGAGGTCACTTAGCTAGTAGTATATCACAAAAGTGAGTAAAGTTAGTTGGCTATTTGTCCCACGCTTAGCTGCCTCTTCAAGGTTTTCTTATTTAGCTAATGTTAGCTTGTTGGCTATTGTGTTCAAGCCAATTTCATAGAATAATAATAATAATAATAATAATAATAATAATAATAATTTCATCAATAAATGTACTGGTAATGTGAGCTATCCTGTTGGTAGACGCTTTCTTCTCTTTAACTTAATGGAGTTGAATTGGCTGAACTAACTCAGAGTAATTACTTGCCACCCATTACATTAGTTGATCTGTAAATGAGGTATGCTAATAACTACCTGTATGCATAATGTCAAGAACACTGTGTGTGGGTTAACAGGTGGGGTCCAGTACGTAAATGGCTCTGCTGTGTATTATTGATTATGTGTGTGCACATAGTGTTCAGGGTAACATATGGACCCTATTTTAAGTGTGTGATGTCGTCTCTGCTCCCTCAATCCACCAGGCTTCGGATGTGACAGAAGTCAGATGCCTTGTACATATTATTTTAAGGTGTGCATGTGTTAATAGTTTCTTTTTTATTGTTATTGTTGTTTGGAAAAAAAAAAAACTTCTCTGGAGGAGGCATACTCCAAAATTGGGTATCACTTTATAATGAGTACACACTATTAAGCATTAGTTAAGCATGAATAAATACTGAATTCATCATTTATAACGCATGAATACACATTAGTATGTAGTTTATAAACACAGTTAAAAATGTTTTATTCATCATTGATAAGCACATTAGTTATGGATTAGTAAATACTGAATTCATCATTTATAAAGCATGATTCTGCTGTAAATAGTCATTACTATGTGGTTTATAATCACAGTTATAAATGTTTTACTCTTCATTGTACTGTACATTTCTGCATGCACTTGCACATCCACTATTCAGACATGTATTAATGATTAGTGACTGTGTTAGCAGATGTTCTATAAAACTCACAACAAATTCATTTTCTAATGATGGCCTATAAACAGTTATTAATGCAGGAATTCACAGTTACAAAGCACTTACTACTCCTTAATTAAGTATTTTGTGTGAGCTCATCTAAAGTGAGCACTATCTATGGCTTATTAGGATTTACAAATGAGATATAAAGGCTGACAATGCCTCGAGACTCACAAAATGTTCAGTTATCTTAACAGACGAAGGAGAGACACAACACAAAGGGATATAGAACATATTGTATTGATATTTACTGCAACTTCCCAACATATTGTATGAAGACGAACAAGGGTGGTTTATGAAGACATGCTGTTGTTGTGATTCAACTTAAATGTTCTATTCCATTCAATGATGGGCTCAAGTACATTGAACGTAGTCCACTTCACTTATTCAACTAAAGCTTCATTACTTAAAAATTTTAAGGCAACCAGTTACCTTGGTTTTTTTAAGTAGATTCTACTTATCCGGGTTTACAGTGTATATAATTTCAGCCTACATACATTAGAAAATAGCAATTAATTATGTGTCTAAAACATTTATAGAGGATTGTCCATTTAACAGCTAACTGCAGACCACACACTGTCAACATCACCTTTAATGGACTAAAACTTTTTTTAACAAAGAGAACCATCAGGAAACACACACAGTTTAAATCAGTTTTAAGCAGTATAAAACAGTATAAAGCAGTGGTGCTGCCATCAGAGAGAAAGTTGGAAAAAAGGAAAACACTGTAAGATCGTACACAGTAAAGTTTTAATTCTTCACATTTTCATCAAATCAAAGACAGGTTTTATTTCTATTTTTAGTCAGTTATTATTTTTTCTGCAACATCCAATCAATGTGTTTATATTCAGTCATTATCTCTCTGTGCAGTACTTTTCACTGTTCGGGGCTGAGTCCTCCACTGACTCAGACTCATGACAGACTGACAGGAATCGAACCATCATGCAATCAGAATCACAGTTTCCCATTTCCCGTTCACTCTCCTGCATTCAGTTACTGCACTATAAAAAGAAAATAGTTGAACCAACTTAATTGAACTAAATTAATTAAGTTATTTAAAATTAAGTTAATAAGTTAGATTGAACACAATTGATTCAAGTCACATTAATAATTCAATTGTTCTCAAATCAACATTTTGCATTAATCCAACTTAATATTAAGGCAAGTCAACTTAAAGTTTTCAGTTTTTCCAACTCAATAATTTGCATAACCCAAAAGTAAAATATAGCTATTTTCTAACCTAATACTATGGTTTAGTGTAAATTACTTTTTGTAGAAACCTTAAAATGAAATTTTGGTTTGTTTAATATAACTAAAATTACAATTTTAAGTTGGCTGAAAATATAAAAGAAACTCAAAATCAGATGTTTTTTTAAAATACTTTACTGTATAAATGTAATGACCAATACAGCTTTTGGGCCAACACATTACACATTGGTCCTTTTTAAAGCAAAGTATTAACACAAATATGTCTAACAATATCAACACATAAGTGCTATCACTAAGTGCCAAGAGTATACAGAAACTTCTTTAACCGGCTATAGTCAATGAATATTATGCATTTGAACAGTGTAGCTGACCAATGGCGATGAAAAAATATGAATACTTCTTTTAGAATTTTAAATCACACTGTTAGACACTGTCAGAACAGTTTATTGTATAATTATCAACCCAGTCTCATATAAAAACGTACCCTGGCTACATTGGTCCAACGTGCAAAAACGTAGAGGGGTTACAATAATGGCCCTTGAATTGTATGACTGTTACATTTTTTCTGACTATTCTTTTCCAATTGTTTTGCATCCAAGTCACGTGACTTTTCGTCTGTGAGAACAAAAACATAGTGGACATTTCTCTCATTTTTAGTAAAAAAAAATCAATATTTTGAGTTAGTTTCTGCATAAAAATGCGCTTTGATTATATTTCTAGCGAGAAATATATATTTTATTTTCATAATATTCACTCAGTGAATGTACATAATCACTCGCTTGCTCGTTGTTGCGAAGATTTTTCAGATCTCGCCAGAATTCTATGAAACTGAAACGTTTTGGTTGCTATGGACGCTGCTATCGCCAAGCATAGCTGTGGCCCCAGATTCCACATAGGACTCCGTTTGTGATTCTGTCTGACGGATCAAACCCTCGCCCACTACATGCGTTGCGTCTGAGGTTGATTTGCTGATCAACACATTACTCCGTGGCAGCGGGAGAAACTAATGTTGACAAAGTTACGAGTTATGATAGGATGTTTGTCCGCTGTGTTTAATTTTGAAATCCCCCGTCTCCAGATGGTACAGAATGCTGCTGCACGTCTTTTAACTGGCACACGTGAACATGAGCACATTTCCCCCATTTTAGCCTCACTCCACTGGCTGCCTATTCAATTTAGGATCCATTTTAAAATTCTTTTATTTGCTTTTAAATCCCCGATTGGTCTTGCCCCGCCCTACCTATCTGAGCTTCCACACCCCTATATACCCGTCCGCTCTCTCAGGTCAGATGATCAGCTGCTCCTGAGTGTGCCTCAAACTAAGCAGAAGCTCAGAGGGGGCCGTGCCTTTGCTGTGTCTGCTCCTAAATTATGGAATGATCTGCCTCTGAACGTTAAACAGGCCTCTTCTCTGTCTGATTTTAAATCCAGTCTTAAAACCATCTCTTCTCTGTGGCCTTTGACACCTAGTAAGATGTCGACTTTATTTACTTGATTTAATTTCTTATTTTGATTGCTTTTTATTGCGTGGCTATTATTTTTACTCATGTTTTATGTCTTGTCATTTAATTGTTGTATTTTATGTAATTTTGCGCCTCATGTGAGCTGTTATGTCTTTTATTTATGATGTCTTATTTATTCTCCTGTACAGCACTTTGGTCAACTTTGGTTGTTTTAAAGTGCTTAACAAATAAAGTTGGATTGGATTGATTTGGATATTCCTGGTTGATGCGTTCCTGGATGAGTGCAAGGTAAATAACATTATATTAGTGGTGGAAAAAGCATACTAATTACATGCTAATAACAAGGTCTAAGACCATAATAGACTCTGAGGTATAGCAGGGAAGAAGTATCAAGGTGCAAAACTGAAAAAACTTCAAACAAAGTGCAACTGTACAGTACCTGGTTCAATGTCTTTATTCAAATGCAAACTATAGTGCTGAGCTGAGTTCACACATTAGAGCCAGTGAGAGTTTCATTCAATATTCTGTCAAAATGTCTCACTTTCTTCTCTTTTTTTTTATGTAGAAAGGGTTTTGTAGATCTGTTAGTACAGTACAGGACCACAACCATTAGACTGAATTTTTACAATGTAATATTATAACGGTGGTAATATGGGTGGTGGCTTATTCTGTGGCTCAATTGTTTATTTAGATAGATCAGCATGAACACACAAAAAGGAGGGTCAAACAAATCCACAGATCCACACAGATGGTCAACCTCTGCCAAAAAGATGTAGAGCTCGGGAGAAACGAAAGCGAGATTCAGCTACTGATCGGTTTTTTGTTTGTTTTTTCATCAGTAGTTGCATTCATTATTCATTGAGCAAGTTCTAAATTGTTATTCATATTTTTGCAGTTTCTTCAGCGAGTGTAACTCTCCTGTGATCCGTCTACCGACACAACTGGAGACACTGTGACCATCGAAAATTTAGGTTTTGTTTTTTTTTCCTTTTTTCCTTAATACTTGTTTCCTCATTTGTTATGTGGTAATTGCCCAGATTTACCATTGCCTTCTTCCCTTTTCATTTTCAGACTCCCTCAGTGGGAAATGGTGCTGAACAACCTCTCCCCTCACACTGGAGGAACAGGCAAACTTCCTCTCTGGAGAATTGGGCAGTGATGAGGCCCTTCATGGTGAACAATATGCTGTCATCTGAGAAGCCCAAGGAGGGGGTTTCCCATCATTGTGGACACAAGGCTGCAGTAGTGATGTGTAGGGACTGTTTACCGTGATCACTCTACTGCACAGCCTGTGACCTTTCCACACATGAGGCCCTGGTGCTTCATAACAGAGCATCCATGGTGGAGGGATTTCTCCAGACACCTGCCGCCGTCCACTTTTGTTCAGCAGCATTAGGGAGGGAAATTCTCCTATCATGAAAAAGGTCGTTTTTCAGTCTCAGGTTATATAGGTATATAGTTTTACATTTTACACATACCCTGGTTTACTCCAACAAACATGCTGGATGAAGTTTTGTTGGATAGAAACAACACCCTCACTGTTGAGTTTTTGGTTTCATTTACTCTAATGTGTAAACTAATTCTGCTTTTTAGATTGCATGTTACCAATCCTCCCTGCTGCGACTGCTCCACCGGGCAAACAAGCTTTTCCAAGGGAAAGCCAGTTATTTTAATTGGAATGAATGGTAACATTTTTTTATTTATTTCTTTATATTGTGTTTTTTGTTTCTTGTGAACAAGAGATAATTGTTTTTCTCTGAAATTTCAGGAAGATACCACCTCTTCCTTCCATCAGTAAACTGCTCCTGTGGGAAAACCTTGCCAGTGACCATACGTGATCTGGTTGAAAGTGGTTACTGGCCAGCCACTGTCAATTTTAAGACCTTGTACATGGTGGACTTGTTCACCACGTATGCGGACCTAAAAATCACTGCCCCAGGGATGTCGAGACAAGCTTTTGTCAGCATGCTCTAGTGTTGAACAAAACTCTTCGGGCGAGTGAGTGGATTCATCATTTAAGTTATCTTGTTTGGATCACCTTTTAAATAACTGATTCATTGTTAGGACTTGTTCTTACAATCCCCAAAGTTTCAGCACACATTTCCTCACAGAGCCCTTCTTTGGTCATGACCACGGTCTGAAGCCAACCTTCAACACATTGTCAGTTGTGTACTAACTGCAGGGTTACTTACTGTTTTGTTTTGTTTTGTTTTTTCACTTTTGCTCTCAGAGTGGTAAGATATGTGGGGATACGATGCAGAGGGCCTTCCTCGAATGGGCCTATGCCAAATTTGAGGTTGACAAGCTGTCTCAGGTCCAGCATTTTCAGTGCCCTGCATGCACACCCTCCATGTTGGCAGTTGCAGTGGATGGGAACCGCAAATTATATCATTTCGAAAGCCAACCAGGGTGTGTAACATTCATTGACAATGAAATGCTAGTGAGTCACAAATTACTTTTATACTGTTAATGTAACCCACATCTATATATTTCTTTCAAGACCTGATGGGTTTTTTGATGTAGTCTTTTTGATACTGAGGTGTCCTCCTTTGTTGATTACATCCATGGAACAACTGGACATGTAAGCTAAATTTATATTTCTTCATGTGTAACACCACAATTTAAATTTTTTATGAATGCTTGCCGGTTTTTTCAAAATGTAAACATTATTTGGTTTATTTAAGTAATAGAGTGGCATTACTGCATCAAATGCCATAATACCATGATTTACAGCTCATTTTGTAAAATTGAACTGTGTAAATGTCTGTATTTGCCCTCATCTGTTTAAGAATCCAGGGAAAGGGAGATGTGGTGTGGGTCAGTGGACCACAGCACGAGAGTCCGCCAACAAGTCTGCAAGCAAACTAGATGAGGAAGGTGTTGAAGTTGCTGTCTGCCGTCATGGGGTTTTGCTGAAGGGACTCAATATGTTCCGTTGAGAAATATTTGCATACCCATTGTATCTCCAGTAACAGCTAGCTTCACAGACCGTCCAGTTTTTTTTTTTTGCTCTGATGTGGTCTGCAAATATTGGCCATATCTGCAGAGAGTTGTGGACCACTGTCCAGAGTTGGAGGACTTGCTGAACATGCGCCTATTTCTCTCCATCATGCATGCAAAAGCGCATTCATGGATGTGTGAGGCAATAATGACAATTAGATGTATTTCTTATCATTTGTACCACACATTATGATTGTCTGTCCTCTGCTCCTACTTTTTGTTTTCCAAATGATAACATTCATGTTAATGTGTTATAGTTAGAATGGGGGAGACGCAATCAAGAAGGAGCTGGAACAACAATCGGGGAGGAGGTTGAACAGGTTAA
The DNA here is from genome assembly GCF_905237075.1 of Dicentrarchus labrax. NCBI lineage: Eukaryota > Metazoa > Chordata > Actinopteri > Moronidae > Dicentrarchus > Dicentrarchus labrax. Next base: position 25,295,723 of record NW_026136720.1, read on the forward strand.
CAGCCTCTCCTCCCGAGCAGCCATATGTTCCAAGTACATGTCAAAAGCCGGTAAGCATTTTTCATGTATAGTTGTGTCCAAATTGAGACCACAAGCCAACATATTTTTTGTTTGTTTTGAATGTAGTGCTATTTTTTATTGTCTTTTGTCTTCAAGTGGTACTGTCAGATCTTTGAGGTGTGATTGGGGTCGTTATCATGCTGCAGTATGAATCCTTCTCCACATAGACCAAACCAGAAGGTGTAGCACCTCTCTACAATAGAGTGCTTCCTCGTGGTGAGGTGGAGTCAAATCTCTGCAGGTGTCCAACTCCAGAGAAAACTAACAGCACTAAATTACTGCACATATGTCAAGTTCGCGAAGACATGCTTACAATCCATCCAAGTGGCTGGAACAAGCGAAGGCAGAACACCTTGACCGGACACTGGCCAAAAGATACATCAAGGTACTAACTAAGCAAATATGTATAATAACATTTTTGTTTTTAAATTGTGTCTCAGCATTTGTTTATACAGATATTTCTTTCGGACGGACTGTACAAAGGATTACAGCGGCAACAAAGGACCTGGAGAAACTCACCGCTGAGTTATCTCTACAGCAAGACACAGTCCAGCAGTGGGTGGACCTCAGGTACTTTGAAAAAATTATTTGATGGCATATTTTAAAGAATCATTTGGCTCTGTTCTTGTACAGGGGATCTGAAAAGAGGCTGATTGTAAACTGAGGTGGGCATGAATTAATTTGTTTGTTGTCGTCCAAAGGAGCAACAATCCAAAATGACCTGCAGAGGACCATCGAGGGGCTACATTTGGGCATCAAACAGCGAAAATTTCAGCTGTATCGTCAGTCTGGTGAGAGCAGAAAAGGCCACTAGTAATGCAGATTTGTGAAAAAATGTATTCACTACTGATTTATACATAGTAAAAATAGCAACGCCATTTATTTAAAAAAAACCAACATCTTTTGAAGTAGGTTTACTACAAGTCTGTTGAGAAGAAAGCCTTGGAAGTTGCCATCAGTGACCACAATGCTTCTTGATGTACATATGGAATCTGATGTAAAAAATTATAAGACACTGGGCAATATGCAAAAAAAAGAATGCAGTAATTTGTAAATGGATGAGATAGAACCCCTTCGTGAAGCACTGGGGTTCTATCTCATCCTGTCAGGGTTTATTTCTCTATTGTAGTAGTACACTCACAGCAGTAAGCAGTTTAGGGCAGGGTTGTGTATGAGTGGGTTCGCTGTAGGTGCATAAATAGGACAAAGCATGATCATGAGATTATCACCTGTTACTAATGAACATGTTTACTAGTGGAATGATCCGAACAGGTGGTTTGGAGTTTTCAACAAATTTCCCTGTCTTTTTTTCGCCTTATTTTTTACTTATTTTTCTCTCTCTCTCTCTCTCTCTCTCTCTCTCTCTCTCTCTCTCTCTCACTCACATAGGCATACAGCTTCTCTATCTGAAGATATATATATATTTTTTTATATATCTTTATTTTGAACAGGGCATAGTCTCTTAGCTCTAGAAAGCCTACTTTATTAATTTCACCCAGTAAAGTGAACCGTTGTTTCAACTATAGTCATGTCTCTTTTGTTTGTTTTATCAATAGTTTTCATTTAAGGCAGTTTCCTGTTTTATCCCATTGTGTGAGTGGTTCCTTTCAGGTAAGTCTGTAGTAAGCATTAGGCCTATATTCTAAGGCAGGGGTCATCAACTGCACTTGTCCAATGGCCAGAATTTTTTTCACTATCAGGGCCAGGTGCGCTTGTAAAATTAAAATGAATATTGTATCCTAAGTAATATATTATTATTTCATATATCAATTTGCCTTTGAAATGTATGTTATTTTTTAGCCTTTGTCAGTGTTAACAGACTCATATTACCTGTAAGATAGCAAGCAATATTTTAGGCTTCATATTCATGAGGCTGTCAACTGCTAACGTGGGGAAGGTGACGTGGCGGCCAATCACAGCGAACTGATTGACATCCAGGCCGCTGGGGACATGAAGGCTGCTCTCCGTGGTGCTGAAAGCTTGAGCGCCTTTTGGGTGGCTTGTCCCCAAAAGTATGACACACTGAAGACATTGGCCATTCATGTGCTCACCATGTTCGGATCAACACACATTGACATAACATAACAGCTGTCAAGCCCGATGTTAAAAAGATAGTGTCGGAGGGGAAATGTCACTTCTCTCGCAAATTGTGTGATTGTTACATTTTTGCCTATGTTTTGTTTTGTGTCTCAATCATGTGACTCTCGAGGTTCCTGTCGGGAAAACAAAAACGGGGAACATTAAGTGGAAAATTAAATATCTCTTGTCTTAAAGATATTTGTGTTTTATAACATAGCACTACAGTAGATTGACGTCAAACATGTCGGTTTTAATAATCACGGCTTCAGTTATGAAAAATAACTGTGTGTGTTTTTTTTTAATTTTCATAGTGGAAGAAGCATTATTGGCCGTTACTATGGAGATGAGGTCAGTCCGCTTTGCGTCACACAAGCAGAGCAGTTGGCGCGCTGGTCTCCTGTTTTAGTTCAAATATCTTCATTAAACAAACATTGTTGTCTTTTCTTAGCATAGATCATATACATGCAGTATAATTATTTATTAGACAGTGTGTGATATTTGATATATTGGGTAGATATGTTTTCACAACCCTAGCACCAGGGCCGGCCCAAGGCATAAGCGAACTAAGCAGCTGCTTAGGGCCCCGTGACCACTAGGGGGCCCCCAAGAGCAATTAACTTAAAAAAGAAAAAAGTAATTAATTATTTTTTTCCATGTGTGAGTGATGATGATTCATATATTATCAAATGTACATTCTTGTCCATAAAAACCCAACAACAACATGATGTTAACAGAGTGTAGTTTCCTACTGCCTCTCTGCTCGAACTGTCAGAGCTCCGTTAGTAACGTGTGCAGAGCTCCCAACCGTGCAGTGCCGTGTGCACTGAGCATCCAGGAGCTAGGAGCAGGTGAATGATGTCACAACAAAGGACTTAACGTTACCTTCAGGGGCAGGAAGAGGAAGAGGAAGGAAGAGGAAGAGGAAGGAAGGGGAAGAGGAGAAAAAACGACAAGATAAAGGTATTTCTTGGTAATGTAACATTTGTCGATATTTTGTGCCAAATACGTTAGCCTATAATAGCAAATTTGCTAGCTCTCATTAGTTCAAAACGTCTTACTACTTCTCTCTTATAGGTTAGATATAGGATTATATAGGTTAGATAGGATTATATAAATTAGATAGGATTATATAGGTTAGATAGGATTATATAGGTTATATAGGATTATATAGGATTATATAGGTTAGATAGGATTATATAGGTTAGATAGGTTAGATAGGATTATATAGGTTAGATATAGGATTATATAGGTTAGATAGGATTATATAAATTAGATAGGATTATATAGGTTAGATAGGATTATATAGGTTATATAGGATTATATAGGATTATATAGGTTAGATAGGATTATATAGGTTAGATAGGTTAGATAGGATTATATAGGTTAGAAAGGATTATATAGGTTGGATAGGTTAGATAGGATTATATAGGTTAGATAGGATTATATAGGTTGGATAGGTTAGATAGGATTATATAGGTTAGATAGGTTAGATAGGATTATATAGGTTAGATAGGATTATATAGGTTAGATAGGATTATATAGGATTATATAGGTTAGATAGGATTATATAGGTTAGATAGGATTATATAGGTTGGATAGGATTATATAAATTAGATAGGATTATATAGGTTATATAGGATTATATAGGATTATATAGGTTAGATAGGATTATATAGGTTAGATAGGTTAGATAGGATTATATAGGTTAGAAAGGATTATATAGGTTGGATAGGTTAGATAGGATTATATAGGTTGGATAGGTTAGATAGGATTATATAGGTTAGATAGGTTAGATAGGATTATATAGGTTAGATAGGATTATATAGGTTAGATAGGATTATATAGGATTATATAGGTTAGATAGGATTATATAGGTTAGATAGGATTATATAGGTTAGATAGGTTAGATAGGATTATATAGGTTGGATAGGATTATATAAATTAGATAGGATTATATAGGTTATATAGGATTATATAGGATTATATAGGTTAGATAGGATTATATAGGTTAGATAGGATTATATAGGTTATAAAGGATTATATAGGTTGGATAGGTTAGATAGGATTATATAGGTTAGATAGGATTATATAGGTTGGATAGGTTAGATAGGATTATATAGGTTAGATAGGTTAGATAGGATTATATAGGTTAGATAGGATTATATAGGATTATATAGGTTAGATAGGATTATATAGGATTATATAGGTTAGATAGGATTATATAGGTTAGATAGGATTATATAGGTTAGATAGGTTAGATAGGATTATATAGGATTATATAGGTTAGATAGGATTATATAGGTTAGATAGGTTAGATAGGATTATATAGGTTAGATAGGATTATATAGGCTAGATAGGATTATATAGGCTAGATAGGATTATATAGGTTAGATAGGATTATATAGGATTATAAAGGTTAGATAGGATTATATAGGTTAGATAGGATTATATAGGTTAGATAGGATTATATAGGATTATATAGGTTAGATAGGTTAGATAGGATTATATAGGATTATATAGGTTAGATAGGATTATATAGGTTAGATAGGTTAGATAGGATTATATAGGATTATATAGGCTAGATAGGATTATATAGGTTAGATAGGATTATATAGGATTATGCAGGTTAGATAGGATTATATAGGTTAGATAGGATTATATAGGTTAGATAGGATTATATAGATTATATAGGATTATATAGGTTAGATAATTTACTATTCAAGCTAACGTTGTTGTGTTTGTGTAATACTTTGAATAAATTGATTCTCAGTGTATTTATATTATTCTGGGTCACTTTTTGGCATCAAAACATTTTTTGATAACAACGTTTGATAGCAAATGTTTAATAACTAACGTTAATTACAAACGCGGTGATGTTTGCTAGCAATATGGTTTTGCAATAATGAATTAATTTAGTTAACTTATAGTTTGAGGTATGTTGCAATTGTTTGCTGCAGAGCACAGTAATTTATGTGAGTAAATAAACATATTCCTTTTACATCAACTCCCTATTATGCTCATACGTTATATGAAACTTCCCCAGGAGCACTCTTAAAGTATTTAGGAGGAGGCACTGACTCAGCCCAGGGGCAATCCACCTCCTCAGGAGCAGCCAAGGCTGATGAATCAGGTGATCAAACACTGTCACCATATATATTTAATTTCTAGTCAAATGATCTCATTAAGATATACTAATATAAGATATAATCATATGACAAGGGACATGTTTTTCATCTCAGGTCCATCTCTATCCTCTGCTCCATCCACTGTGCCCACTGTCCTCTCTGCAACCTCAGCTGTACCTGGTAAATTAACAACTAAACAGCCTTTATAATTGATCAGTGCACTGCAGAATATTCTGAGATGAATAATTTTGTCCAAAAATATTATTTTAATTTCCCTATAGGTCCTTCATCTTTGGTCATGGAGATTGATGTGTCTTCTTCAGCATCCAGTTTGGAGCAGGGATCAGCAGCTCCGCCAGTTGACCCAGCTGAGTGTCCCTCTTTCCTGTCAGACTCAGAAAGGACTGAGGACAGGTATTAAGAGGGCCACTGCCTATAAAAAGGACACATTCACATTCCCAAAAAGACACGATGGCCGAAGCTTCCACCATCATCACACATACAGACACCTAGTAAATGGGGAAAAAGTAAAGCGGAGCTGGCTCACATATTCAAAAAATAAATTATATTTACCATTTGTTGTGTTACCTTGTTTTAGGTGCCTGTTGATTTACATCATTATTTAAGTATTTAAGTATTGTCTGATATTTTTTAAATTTATTTTATTTAATGCTGTCTGTTTTTGTACATTTGGTGTTGCAGTTTATTTAAAAAAAAATAATGAAGCAGATTGTGTTTACAGTAAACGATTAGTTTATTTTGTTACTTTTAATTGGCCTAGATGACATTCGGTATCCCACTTAGTACTATATCATTTTGAATATTAAGTGTTAATCAACCCCAGGCTGCTCTTGTAGCTGAATTTACTACCATTTCAGATTAAAAACCATAGATGGGTAAAACATGCCGGGCTGCTCTTTGAGGTTTTATGTATTGATTCTCTGTGTGGCCAGTAGGGAGAGTTGCTGACTTTGCTAAATATTAATTGAAAGATTTTTCTGTAAATTTGCAAATCTGGTGTCTGCTTCCATGGCATTAATCACTGTGGATTACAATCTAACGACAACAAAAAGTTCTCACATTTAGACGTGTTTACAAGTGTATTCGTAATGACAGAGTAGAATAAGTAGAATACGTTTATAGTAGGTGTGTGAATGATCAATAATCATTATTATTGGCAGTAATAGAGGGCCCCAAAATCAAATTTTGCTTAGGGCCCCATGGAGGCTTGGGCCGGCCCTGCCTAGCACAACCCTAAAACGGAGAAACTACAACTGGGATGCTGATGTCAACACAAGTACTGAAGAGGGGTTTAGGGAGTTGTAGTCTAAAAAAAAAGAAAATCCAGGGTTTTCCTAAAATTGGAAGTTGTAAATACTTAATTGGTGGCATTCCAGGGGTTTGAGGGGATGTCAAACACATTTTTGGCATCAGACTTTAAGTATTGTCTTGTTCAATGGGGGATTTTTTATTTTTACACCATATCCTTTATTTGTATATATATATATAAATAAAGCTGATCCCTGTGCTTATGGAAGCGAATCGTGACCAAAATTTAAATTTAAATGCATTTGCAGAAATACCTTTTCATTTTAAGAATGTGGCTGCATTATCTGACTAAATAAAATAAGTAATCAATCATCCTATTTGCATTTGCATTTTCTTCTTAGCTGCACATTTTATTCCATCATATGTCATATCTTCTGGCCTCAGGGACTTCTAAAGCACAGGTTTCCAGCTTCTACATAGTCTTGGATAGAAAGCTTCTTCCATGTCAGTCATGTACATCCTTTGGTGCATTTGATGAGTTGTTCAAGTCCCACTTTGTTTTCAGTGTGAAATAAGATGATGCTCTGTCCAGTCTGTACACATTTTTGCAAACTACTCTGTACAACATTGATATAGGTACAACAGAAGAAACTCCAAGAGTCAAAGAGCTAAGAGCAAAGCTGTTGAACAAGCAGTAATTAGCTTATCCAGCAAAAATGCTCAGATGTTTCCTTTGTGCTTCATCCTTTGGTACAGCGTTACTTTTGTTGGGATGTACCCTGAGAAAAATTTGAGAATAAAATGTGGTCAAGTAGGATGTTGCTTGCAATTTTCAAGTTATTCTGGATTTAGAAGACACTTGATTAAGATACATGCTTCTAGTGATAACACCTGTGTGCCTCCTGAGACCCCCTCTGGCCATGACAGCCAACAGCACAATAATTCTCAGTGCCTAAATGATGGAACACCCTCTACTTCATCTCAAATTATTGAGGCAGGCCCTTCAGTGTCAACTCACAGCAAAGATATGTGTGCCTGATGTGTGATTCACATTTGTATGTCAGAGGGTTGTAGTATTTAATGTATTAACATTAGCTATATGGAATTCACCCTTGTTTTTATGTACATGTTTATGTACTTAAATTACAGGTTTAAAGTTTACCTCATGTTAATACATTCCTGCATGACAGAAAAGTTCTTTGTTATCCTGTCAGACATTTGTGCAATGCTTTTTTACTATGCACTTTCTGCACTTTTCTCTTATGCACTACAGAAAGATGTGGTACTGACATGATTTTTGAAATAACTGCCTGTTCCAACTGTTTAGCTGCTGTTAAAGCAGTTTGTTTTAAATGTGAATATGTCTGGTTGGTTTGCTGTAAAATGTTTACAGTTTGTAATTCAAAATGTCACACATGGATTTAAAATAAAAATGTGCGGTAATCAATGTTTTTTGTTGTCATTTTCACCTAAAATATTTTTGGTGTTTTTAAATATTAACTCAGAAAAGTGTTTAATAAAAACATATTTTTAAGTGTTGGCTGTTAACACCATGAAAGAGTTCACATTAAAATTAACTCCAGGTGAGAGTTGTATTTTACCCCACATGGGATTAGTTTTGTAACTCCCACAAGTGTTCAGTTTTAACTCCACAAAAGAATTTAAAAAATCAACTTCCGGAAAAGAGTTACTTTAACTTTGTTGTTCATTTTAATTAAGTAAAAGAATGAGCAGTCTTGGAGAAGAAAATTAAAATGCAAATAGGATGATTGATTATTAATTTTATTTACGAGTCAGATAATGCAGCCACATTCTTAAAATGGAAAAGCATTTCTGCAAATGCATTTAAATTTAAATTTTGGTCACGATTCACTTCCATATGTGCTGTGTAAAACTGAATTAGTTAAAATGAGACATTACTATTTTGGGCTTGCATACCTTTGTTGTTGATGAAGTAAAAATACGTAGGTTCACAGATAAAACTAGCTGCCTGGCACGCCTCTACACAGGACTGTCCCTCTTGAGGTACAAGAAGTCAGAGAGCTGAGAATACAGTAGGCCAGGTGGGGGGAGCCGTCACATTTGGACAACAAGCCAAAGGTTGTGGAACTGACCAGGTTCCCAACCAGAGGTCATGTAATCCTTCCGCTATCAGCAGACACCCCTCTGGAGAGGTTGACAGGAAGGAAAGGAAGCTCTGCAGTACAGAAGTCCTGAGGGTTAAAGATATGTTAGAGTTAATTTGTGCAATCATATACAATCACATTGTGTCTTTCATCATGTTTACAGTGTTCGTCTATCTAGCGTACGCGATGTGCAAGAGACGTGTGCAGTGGGGTTTCGCACCTGGTAACTGATTTACGACAGGGAATACAGCAGTCTGCAGCCCTGCCACCGAGGCACCGCACACCATCTACTCCCTCTGCCACAGCCGATCCGTGCGTGTACGAGCGCTGTACGCGCCCTCCCTCTCCCTCTTAACGTCAAGTACATTGAAAACAACGCAGGTGGTAGCAAATTCCTGCTTCCCGCAAGCACCAAAGTTTAAGCATAATTAACATTACCTCAACACATCCTCCATGGCCGTGACCGCATGAACTGTGCGCGCCGACAGGCATGTGAACAAGCACTCGTGTATAAATGCTAGTAGTCTGAAGAGAACCGCGACCCAGCTTGTTGCGATAATGGGCTAATGCTAATGAATAACTAACACTAAGCCAACACCAACACACTTCATGAATACACAACTGTAAGCTAACGTTACGATATAAAACCAAGAGTCCCAAACTACTATGAGGCGAAGCTCCATGCAGCAGTAGGAGAGTTGCTAGCCCCGCTAGCTGTCCCGGATGCTAGCGGGCGTTTAACAACACAGTTGGACAATTTTATATCTAACATATTAAATTATTCGTTTTACCTCTGATTTACCTTCAAAAACAATGGAGACAGTGGTAATTCAGTATCTATCTTCTTCCCAAGTTGTCGGAGCCGAGAAATTGGCGGCTCAAGTGCAGGTAGAAAGTTCTGGAGAAGACGGAGACGTCATGACGCCAGACGCACAGCATCACAAGAAACCTAATTTGTGCTTTTATTGTGAAGCAGTCACAGGAAGCACTATGTATTTGTCAGTGACATTTTAAATACAGGGCTTTTACTAGTAACAGAGTATTTGTACACTGTGGTATTAGTACTTTTACTGCAGTAAAAGATGTGAGTACTTCTTCCATCACTGCTCAACAGGAGAAAACTGATAAAGTGCAACAACTTAATGTTTCCTCAGAGTCACTTTTCCTCAGGTTTTCCTCTAATCGAAGCTTTCTGACTCTGCAGGGGTCAAAGGGCAACTTCACTAAATCATCATAACTAATAAATAAAAGCCAAATATTCAGACGGACAAGCAAACTGCTCACATGTGGTTTGGATCACCATAGCAACACACAGGAAGAGTGATAGCTCATTCTGCTCAGAAAAACCATAGATATTGATCTGCTGATTGGCAGCCAGATAGAGCGATCGGTTCCTGTACGCAGTTAAACAGTGGGTGGAACTGAAAGGGTTACGCAAGAGAGAAAAATGTTAAATTTATACCCTAAAATCAGTATAAATCAGTTTAAATCAGTTTAAATCAGTGGTGCTGCCATCAGAGAGAAAGTTGATGATGAGGATGAGGGGCGGAGCAGTCGGAGGACGTCAGAGGGAAAACCAGAAAACATTTTCTCCATAAAATATGATCCAGTTTCACCAAAATCAGTCACATAGTTGGTGGTGTGTGCCTTAGTGCCGTAAAGCGTTACACACTCGTCCCGACCCGCAGACCAAAGTTCCACAGTGCAAGAACAGGAGTACAGAGGAAGCATCACCCTGTTACAGTCAGTGTAACATCAGCATGATTCTGAAGCTGATTGTGAGGAGGAAAAGTTACATAATGGGCTTTAAGTCAATAATAATAATAATAATAATAATAATAATAATGCTGTATTATTATCAGGCACTTGTGTTAAAGACTCTAACTGTGTCTGTTTTATAACTACTGTGACAGAGTCAATCAGATATACTCCAGTAAAGCTCCACCTCTTCCTGTACGCAGACAGACACTGAGGACAGCACATGTGAGACATCAGAGCAGACAGCAGACAGACGGGCAGAGAGACGCTCTACCTGGACATGGATCACCTGTTGGTGCTGTTGCTGTTTGGAGCTCAGGTAGGACTCTGCTTTAAAGATGGTGAAATATTTGTGTTGTGTCATCTAAGCTCTCATTAAAAAAACAGATCTCTCCATTTATTGGGATTCAAACGTTGATTCATTTCAAGAATGCTTAATCGTTGTAAGACCCCACACACACACACACACACACACACACACACACACACACACACATCAATGCAAAGTAAGACAAAAAGGAAAACACTGTAAGATCGTACACAGTAAAGTTTTAATTCTTCACATTTTCATCAAATCAAAGACAGGTTTTATTTCTATTTTTAGTCAGTTATTATTTTTTCTGCAACATCCAATCAATGTGTTTATATTCAGTCATTATCTCTCTGTGCAGTACTTTTCACTGTTCGGGGCCGAGTCCTCCACTGACTCAGACTCATGACAGGCTGACAGGAATCGAACCATCATGTAATCAGATTCACAGTTTCCTGTTCACTCTGCTGCATTTAGTAACTGCTAACTGCTAATGCTAACACATTTCCTGCTGCTGCTCCTTCACAATAAAACACTTCAACTGGACAGACAAAAGGGTGCTTTTATTGTGAAGCAGTCACAGGAAGCACTATATTTGTCAGTGACATTTTAAATACAGGGCTTTTACTAGTAACAGAGTATTTGTACACTGTGGTATTAGTACTTTTACTGCAGTAAAAGATGTGAGTACTTCTTCCATCACTGCTCAACAGGAGAAAACTGATAAAGTGCAACAACTTAATGTTTCCTCAGAGTCACTTTTCCTCAGGTTTTCCTCTAATCGAAGCTTTCTGACTCTGCAGGGGTCAAAGGTCAACTTCACTAAATCATCATAACTAATAAATAAAAGCCAAATATTCAGACGGACAAGCAAACTGCTCACATGTGGTTTGGATCACCATAGCAACACACAGGAAGAGTGACGGCTCATTCTGCTCAGAAAGACCATAGATATTGATCTGCTGATTGGCAGCCAGATAGGGCGATCGGTTCCTGTACGCAGTTAAACAGTGGGTGGGACTGAAAGGGTTACGCAAGAGGGAAAAATGTTAAATTTATACCCTCAATGGGCAATGTATGTCGGGAGATACAGTCTGTAAACTGGAAAATAAAGGTCATAATTATATAATTTCAGCCTACATACATTAGAAAATAGCAATTAATTATAAGTCCAAAACATTTATAGAGGATTGTCCATTTAAGAGTTAACTGCAGACCACACACTGTCAACATCACCTTTAATGGACTAAAACTTTATTTAACAAAGAGAACCATCAGGAAACACACAGTTTAAAACAGTTTAAATCAGTATAAATCAGTTTAAATCAGTGGTGCTGCCATCACAGAGAAAGTTGATGAGGATGAGGGGCGGAGCAGTCGGAGGACGTCAGGGAAAACCAGAAAACATTTTCTCCATAAAATATGATCCAGTTTCACCAAAATCAGTCACATAGTTGGTGGTGTGTGCCTTAGTGCCGTAAAGCGTTACACACTCGTCCCGACCCGGAGACCAAAGTTCCACAGTGCAAGAACAGGAGTACAGAGGAAGCATCACCCTGTTACAGTCAGTGTAACATCAGCATGATTCTGAAGCTGATTGTGAGGAGGAAAAGTTACATAATGGGCTTTAAGTCAATAATAATCATATTCATTTTTATTTGTATAGCGCCAATTCATAACAGAAGAAGTTATCTAAAGACACTTTTCAAATAGAGCAGGTCTAGACTGAACTCCTTATAACATTTACAGAGACCCAACAGTACCACCATGGCTCTGGCTCCTGTTCTACTTTGAGACTATAGGAACCACAAGTAGCCCTGCATTCAGAGAACTCAGTGTTCTAGAGGGGTAATAGGGTAATATGAGCTCTTTAAGATATGAAGGGGCCTGACCATGAAGAGCTTTATAGGTGAGGAGGAGGATTTTAAATGCTATTCTAAATTGTACAGGGAGCCAGTGCAGAGAAGCTAGTACAGGAGAGATGTGATCGCTTTTTCCTAGTTCCTGTCAGTACTCGTGCTGCAGCGTTCTGAATTAATTGGAGCGTTTTAATGGACTTATTGGGGCAACCTGATAATAAAGAGTTGCAGTAATCCAGCCTTGAAGTAACAAATGCATGGATTAGTTTTTCTGCATCTGTCTGTGATAGTATGTGTCTATTTTTTGTAATATTATGTAGATTAAAAAAAAGGCAGTCCTAGAGGTCTGCTTTATGTGGGAATTAAATGACATGTCCTGATCAAAGATAACTCCAAGATTCCTGACAGTGGTGCTAGAGGCCAAGGTAATACCATCTAGAGTAACTATATCTTTAGACAGTGAGTCTCTAAGGTTTTTGGGGCCAAGTACAAGAATTCTGTTTTTCTGAGTTTAACATCAGAAAATTGCAGCTTATCCAGGATTGTGTCCTTAAGACATGTTTGTAATTTACATAATTGATCAATTTCATCAGGCTTGATCGATAGATATAACTGGGTATCATCTGCATAGTAATGAAAGTTAATGGAGTGATTCCTAATAATGTTGCCTAAAGGGAGCATATATAAAGGTAAATAGTATTGGTCCAAGTACAGAACCTTGTGGAACTCCATGACTAACTGTAGTATTTATTGAAGATTCATCGTTAACATGTACAAACTGAGAACGATCTGATAAATATGACCTAAAGCAGCTTAGTGCGGTTCCTTTAATGCCAAATTGATGCTCAAGTCTGTGTAAAAGAATATCATGGTCAATGTGTCAAATGCAGCACTAAGATCCAATAATACAAGTACAGAGACAAGTCCATTGTCAGAAGCAATCTAAAGGTCATTAACTTTGAGCAGATTTTTGTGCTGGATTATAGAACTCTAAATCACAGCACTGAAAATCTCTGGTCAAAGTTAAACTATTGTTATGTAGAAAGTCACACAACTCTTTGGCAACTACTTTCTCCAGAATCTTAGAGAGGAAGGGAAGATTAGAGATCGGTCTATAGTTGGCTATAAACCCCTGGGTTAAGAGTGGCTTTTAAAGGGGTTTAATTACAGCTACTTTAAAGGACTGGGTACGTATTAAAAAAAAAAAAGATTGATCATATCCAGTAAAGAAGTGCCAATTAAGGGTACAACTTTTTTAAGCAGCCTAGTTGGGATCGGGTCCAACAACAGGTTGATCCTACAATGTAGAAATTATTGAAGTTAACTGATAAATCTAGAAAAAAACAGTCTAAATATAACTGATTTTACATTAGTTAAAGTTCCTGAACTTGGAGAGCCAATGATACCTGTTGAGGGTGATTAATTTTGTCTCTAATAGTAATAATTTTATTATAAAAGAAGCTCATGAAGTCATTACTACTTAAGTTTATGGGGATATGTGGCTCAATAGAGCTGTGACTGTCAGCCTGGCTACAGTGCTGAAGAGGAACCTAGGGTTATTCTTATTTTCTTCTATTAGTGCTGAGTAATAGGCTCCTCTGGCATTACGGAGGGCCTTTCTATAGGTTTTAAGATTATCTTGCCAAATTGAGCGATATTCTAATAATTTGGAAGAGCGCCATTTCCTTTCAGATTTCCTAGCTTTTGGCTTTAATTGGCACGTTTGGGGGTTGTACCACGGTGCTAGTCTCCTATGTTTTAATAATTTCCTTTTTATAGGGGCGATACAATTTAATGTTGATTGTAGTGAGCCTGCAGCACTAACAACAAGGTTATCAATTTCGGGGCTAAATTGTTATAGGACTCTCCTCCTTAAATTATCTATAGGACTGTCAGATAGACATCTGCTGTAGACATTGCCTAATGGCTTATAAACACTAGTATGGAATTAAAAGTTATAAATAAGGTCAGATACAGCACTTTGTCAGATAGACATTTTTTGTATAGCGCCGTAAGAAGTTTTCTCAGGACACTTAAATAGGCTGGTCTAACCTAACTTAGTATGAATTCAAAAGTTATTAGAATAACTTGGTCAGATAGGAAAGGATTATGTGGGAAGACAATGTAAATTAAATGTTCAATATCAATGGTATATGATAGAACAAGGTTAAGAGTGTGATTAAAACAATTTGTTGGTTTATTTACACTCTGACAGAAGCCAATTGAGTCTATTAATGAGATAAGTGCGTTACTAAGGCTGTCATTGTCAACATCCACATGGATATTAAAATCACCTCCAATAAATACTTCCTGATTTAAGGACTAAACTTGATAAAAATTCTGAGAATTCAGATTCAGAGTACAGTCAAGGAGCGCGGTACACTATAACAAACAGAACTGGCTGCAGTGTTTTCCAGGTCAGTGAAAAAGACTAAGAACAAGGCTTCAGAGCAGACAGCAGACAAATGGGCAGAGAAATGCTCTACCTGGACATGGATCACCTGTTGGTGCTGTTGCTGTGGAGCTCAGGTAGGACTCTGCTTTAAAGATGGTGAAATATATCTCTCTCTCTAATGAATCTCTAATTCAGTGGTGTCAGAAGGTGTGTGTAGCTGTGTGTGCGTACTGTCACTGGGAAGTTGTTGCTGAGATATTGACGTTTGTTTTGTTTTTATTTGTGCGTCCCTGGGGTCAAAGGTCAACTTCACTAAATTATCAGAACTAATAAATATCAGGTAATTAGTGAACACATGTCACATGTCCTGACGCTGACAGCATTAATGTGATAGTAAGAGCTCAGCGTGCTAACGGAACCACAGTCCTGTAATCTGTAATCTGTCAGCAGATTCTGATCAAATGAACATTTATCAGAGGGACAGTGTTTCACAGAAATGCACTTCAGAGAGTTTAACTGCAGGATGTCAACATCACCTTTAATGGACCCATACAAAGAAAGACAACTACTGTGTTGGTGCAATTCATTAAAGTTTGCCTATCAAAACTGTAAACCAGTATGCTGACTCGTGTTCATTCACATGTTCATCTCAACTATAGTAAACAGGTAAAACGGCTCCAGAGAGAGTTCACTGATATGTTTGAGCTCCAAGAAACTTGGATTGACTGTCCTCTTTTCAAAATGCTGCTTCATACTGATGAGTATTTTCTGATTTTCTCCTCAGCACTGCAGACTGAAGGAACACCCAACTCAACAGGTAAATAGAGAAAGAAAAGAGAAGTAAAGAATCGTCTTTGTGTGGAGAGCAAAGATTGTGGAGTACTTGAACAGAAGGAACAGAATAGATGAATCTGCAGATGATTTTGTATTGTTTGAAAGTGTTTAAAAATGGATACCAAGTGTTCCAGTGTATTCAGTGTCAGTGTATTGGGAGCTGTTGGACTCACCTGCTCAGGTAGAAGAGGAGCTGCAGCTCTGATTGGTTCATTTCTGTTTGATGAAACTCACTTTATTCTTTTACTGATGACTCTCTTGTTTCTGTTCAGAGTCTGAGGAGGTCAGGTTGGTGGGAGGAGACAGTCGCTGTGCAGGAACACTGGAGCTGAAACATGATGGAGACTGGAGACCAGTGGGGGTCCGAGGCTGGACCCTGAAGAAAGCAAATGTTGTCTGTAGAAGTCTGGACTGTGGTTCTGCTGTTTCTATAGGAGAGAGAGAGGAGTCTTCAGACAGACCGGTGTGGCGGATCAAGTCTTATTGTGTTCAGTCCGAATCTTCTCTGACGGAGTGTGCAATATCAGATTCCTCTTCCTCCATCCTGAATCTCACCTGTTCAGGTAAGCCTATCAGTGACATCATCTGACAGTAATGTACCCATGTTGAGACACACACACACACACACCCACACACCTGTAATGATCACAGTTCACCTCCTGGGCTCTGCCGAGGTCTCGAGCAAGGCACTGAAGCCCTAACTGCTTGGAGCAGCGACTGTGTGGCAGCCAGTGTTAATTTCGTTGATGAAGACTAACAAACCTTTTTCACGGACGAAAACTAAAATAAAAACTAAATAGAAAGTCAGATATAATGACCAAGACTGACGAAATAGCGAATAAAAATGAGACGAAAATGTTACGGAGGGACGAATGGAGAAGAGATCCAATCAGAACTACTCTTCTTGTGAGACAAGTTGGGAAGAAATCCAATCAGAGAAAATCTTTGAGGGTATGTTGATCTATGCAGAAGCAGCAGAGGCATTTTAAAAAGCCGCGGCAAATGCAGGCGCAACAGCTAAACGAGTTTGGGGAACTTCGCACAGTTTCGAGGACGTTTTCACAACAGTTAGGTTGTTTATTATATTTATTTGTGTTTAGTTTAGGTGTGAATTGTCACTGATCTCCCGATTCGATTACGATTATCATGTCAGTGATTCGATTCCTCACGATGCTTCAAATACATTTTTCTGTTAAGGCCATATAGGATATTCATATGTTTGTTTTCATCCAAAAATACAAGTAGTAAGATAAAAACAATCTTTTTTCTTTTAACAGTCTGAACACGACACACACACACGTCTCCCGATCGTGTCATTAGAAAGAGGGACAGTATTCAGTGTCTCAGCACTTTTCTCACCTATGATTGTGACCATGTCCAATGCTGCCGGAGCTCCTCTGCTATTGTGTGATGGTTTTTTGCACCTTGCGATGTGGCGGTGTTTGTACGAGGATAACGGTGCGTTTTTATTTACTGATGCCGCGCTCACTAAATGACCAGCCTGTTGGCGATACTCATCGAGCCTTCGATGAAAAAAGTCCAGTGGCTTATTGACATAACTCGGGTGTAAGGTCTCCAGGTGCCGTCTTAATTTGTTTGGTTTTATGCTGTCCGCTGTCAGAGTTTTTAAACATAACACTTTTCCGACCGTATTCACGGTAAACCCAGGGCTATGTAGGCTTCGTCGTATTTCCTGCTCTTATTAGGTTTATTCCGGTTACCGCCACTTGCTGTTCTTGCCTCTGACGTCTCCTCCGTTTTTCTTTTTACTCCTGTCAGAAACTTCTCCATCTGTCATTTGAATGTTTATGCCGCGGCCGGAAAATTAACGTGCGACATCATTGCGTTATAATCGATTATGGTCGGCCACTGCATCGATGCAGCATCATCCATGTCTGCATCGTGATGCACCGATTATTTGATTAATTTCAACACCTCTAGTTTAGTTGCACAGTCTCAGTTACACAGCTTTGGCTGACTTCCGTTGAGTTCGCTCGTTAGTCGTTTTGCAGTGCACCCGGTCCGAGGGCAATGGCTCATGAACATCAGAAATGTCAGCTAGGTCTAGGACAAAAACGAAGAATTGACATCTGGTCACACTTCACATATGACAACAAGGACAACAAGACCGTCTGTAAACCGTGGAGGAAAAATTGCTGGGAAAAACACCACCAACTTGAAGTGACAACTCATCCAGAAATACATGCGAAGGTTATTTTATCAGATAAACCTACATGATTTAGTCGACTAAAATCTGTTAATATTTGGTCTACTAAAACTAGACTAAGACTAAAAGATTTCAGATGACTAAAATATGACTAAAACTAAATGGTGTGTTATTCAGAAGACTAAGACTAAATCAGAATTTGCTGTCAAAATTAACACTGGTGCCAGCCTCATCACTCTGACATCTGTCCACTAATGCATGTGTCCAGGTCCTGTGTGTGCATCAGTGGCTGCTGACTCAAACATTGTGGAGGACAGGAGGAAAACCAACCCACAGCATCGTGTTATTTTACACTAGTTGGCAGATTATCTCTACTTTCTTCTGTTCAATAACAATGAAACAGTAAATCAATGGCTTCCAAGAGTTCTTAAAAACAACATCATTGTATTCACTGCTGTTGTTTCCAGATGAACCCTACAGGCCTAATGAAGCTCAGTGTAAGCTCAGTCAGGAAGACCTTCTCATTATGCCTCATTCACAATTCTCTCCCTCTCTTTTCTAATCAGCCATGGTTGTTTACTCTTTCAGTTAATCCAATCAGATTTAGCCACAATCTCCTCCAGCCAATCATGTTGCTGCTGTTAAACTTTAAATCTGGTCTTTTCTCTGCTGCTTTCAGATGTCATTTCTGTGCAAATGTGATTTGGATTCTTCAGCTCAATTCATATTCAATGTTAAGATAACGACAGAGAGAGGCTGATCAAACCACTACTGCACCACATCAAGTCTATATTTTAGCAGTGGGCCCAGTCATGGTCCTGTGTCGGTATGTTTTGTTGCCTTAAACCTTCCATCGTGTATCAATGCCAGTATACCACCAACTAAAAAATGACAGCAATATGTTTTCACTTCTGAAATTTTCACCGTGCATCAATACCAGTAGCCTAGAAAACCAAATCAACACAGTCAGGTACAAGCTGTCCTCGCATACCGATCAGTTCCCAGAAAATTCCTCAATGTCTCCAATCAGCGTCCCTCGTCGCTGCCAAGCCTACATGCAGCTGGCCTCTGCGTTCAGCAGGGCTTCACAGGGCGCTCATCACCTTTCGTCTCTGTTACAACAGCTCTATGGTCTAATGAGGTACTGCTGGAGCAACATGGCAGTCTATCTTTGTGGCAAAACCACTTAAATTCAATTCTTTTTAGCCTTTATTTATTCATTCAGGGAAGGTTCACTGAGAGGAAGCCACTGTTACAAATTCGTACTTGGAAGCTGCCCAGTACAAGCACAGCCACTGAGCAGCTCTACAGCAGCGTTTTGGGTTAAGTGTCTTGCTCAAGGGCACATCAGTGGTGGTATTGAGGGAGGGGCAAGTGCTGCTTCTTCACTTTCCCCACCTGCCTTCAGGCCACCACTTTACAATTATTCACTAAAATGTATTTCAAGAAATAACAATTAGTTTACATCTTTTAACACTTTCAGTACCTTTTCATGCCACAGCAGACTGCAGGGGGAAAAACAGGTTGCACTACACAACTCCGCAGAGGCTCCATAAGGGAGGGCTACGGCATCAAATAAAGTTAAATAAATACAGAAAAACAAGTCCCCAAAGTGGAATACAAAGAATGAGAAAATACATTGACAATAAAACAGTGATAATACTTAATAAAATACAGTTGTGAGTAATGGTAATGGCTACTGGAAGCATTCCACTCTGCTACACTGACAATTAGCTACGTGATTAAATGAACAAAATCACTCAAATAGATCCACTGTGAACTTGCCAATAAACACTGAAACGTCCTTGTGGCAGAATTAAAAAAGTTGAATGGAAGTGCTGTCCTAGTTCTTTGGATCATGAAATTATTCCCAGGCCACACAGACCAATAATTTAATGGAAATTTACTAGTAGCTTATTTTATTTCAGTCAGCCCAACTCTATTAAAAATTGTGATCAGATTTTTTTCTAGTGGTGGGACTCGATTAAAAAAGTTAATCTAATTAGAAGCTTTGTAATTAATCTCAATTAATTGCATATCAATATTTGACACGAGAAGCAACATTTTTCAATTGAAATGGATTTTGGTATATGACTGAATCAATGAATAGACAAATGAGTTCAAAACAAAAGTGTTTATTTTTATCACTGAGTGTTAACATAAAGTGCAATATGAATAAAGACTATGATTGCATTGTTTACAAGGCACAAACTTAAATTCAAGTTAGCTATATTCAAGCTTTTTCAGGACTTTGTGAACTTTGTCTTAAACACATTTGTTTGTTTATTAAAATAAAAAACCTGCTCGAACTAGGAGCATTGTCTGTGCTAGCTGCAACATGTTTGGCATTGAGGTGGTAGTGGAGGCTGGAAGTGCTCCAGTGATAGGCAAATTCAGACAAGACAGGGTTACAACTGAGAAGGCACTTGAGATCCTCAAAAGACTGTTGGCACTCACTAGACCAAGCAAATGGCTTCAACAGACTGGTTAGTGCAGTCAATGGGGCTGCCACGGTAGAAAAGTTTTTGCAGAACTTGCGGTAGTATCAAGGCATTCCCAGAAACCGTCGTAATTCCAGTCTGGTGGTTGGCACAGGCAGGGCGCACCTGGCCTCGACCAACCTGCTGACCAAGATACAAGACGGAACCTCTCCCAAATTCACATTTAGGAAGGTTGAGAGTTAGCGAGGCATCGGCTAGACGTTTGAAAACTTCCCTCAAGGTAGCCATGTGAGAGTTCCAGTCATCAGAATATATGACAATGCCAAGTATGCCTTACAGTGTGGAACATCACCCAGAACCTTATTTACTAGTCTCTGAAAGGTAGCAGGCGCATTGCAGAGACCAAAGGGCATTACTGTATACTGAAGAAAATTGTCCAGTGGGACAAAAGCTGAGATCTCAGAGGCACATGGTGTTAACGGAACCTGCCAGTAACCTTTTAGCATGTCAAGTTTGCGGATATACCCTGCTAGACCAATCTCATCAATACAGTCATCAATAAGCGGCAATGGATGTGCATCAGAGACAGTCAGAGTTCACCTTACGAAAGTCAGTACAGAACCTTGGACTGCTGTCGGACTTCTCTGACTGCTCACATTGTGAGCTCCATGGACTGGAGCTGGGTGCAACAAATCCATGTTCCACAAGATAGTCCACCTCCTTCCTCACGCACTCCCTCTTTACAGGATTAACCCGATAGGCATGCTGTTTGATGGGTCTTGGGTTAGTTAAGTCAATGTCATGTGTAATGACAGTAGTTTGAGAGGGAATATCATTAAACAAGCATGGGAAGCCAGAAATTAGATTCTCAACATCACCACGATGATCATCAGGAAGGTAAGCCAAAAAGTGAAACAAATCAGAAACTAGCTCAGAATTCTTCAGTCTTACCCCCTGTGGTGTTGCACTACGCATAACCAGCCCATCCTCTTCAGCGGAGCTCACCGTTGAGAAAACAGATACTGGTGACACAACATCTTACCTCTGGAACTCAGACATTCCACTTCCATCTTCTGGTGTAAAGTATGGCTTCATTATGTTTACGTCAAGGAACCCTTGGCATTTTCAGGGACCAAACGGTCAGAATCAGGTCTGGCGGAACGTGAAACAGAAGTTCTGTCAGATCGAGGGGAAGATGCAAACACATTTTCAGGGTTAGCACAAACTCATCTGCAAGGACAGCAGCCTTGGATAATGAAGAAACTTTGTTCATTCGAGAACATTACCACCTTCTCTGGCAAAGAGCCTTTAAAGTCTTCCAACAGAACAAGCTGACAAAGTGCCTCAAAGTTACTTTTGACATCACTGGTGGCACACCATTTATCAAAGAGGGTGCCCTTCTCCCGTGCAAACTCAACAAAAGTCTGCCCATTCGATTTTCTGTGATTCCTAAATTTTTGCCTATAGGCCTCAGGAACGAGCTCATAAGCACGCAAAATGGCCTCCTTTAATACATCATATTGCAGACTATCTTCTAAGGAAAGGGCGGACACTACCTCTTGTGCTTTACCTATCAGTTTCCATTGGAGAAGGATGGGCCACATGTCTCTTGGCCAGTCAAGTGCTGAGGCTATTTGTTCAAAAGCACCGAAATAAGAATCAACTTTGTCCTCCTGGAATGCTGGCATCAGAGAAATATTTTACTCACATCAAAACATTGTTTACTGGATACCGTTTGAAAAGGTGTGGCCCTGTCAGACATGTTCAGCGAGGGACTGGAAGAGATTTTCAGAGCCTCTACCTCAAGTTGCTTTAGTTTTACTTTCTCTGCTTCAATTTCCAACTTTTGTAACTGTAGACAGAGATCATACTCTGCCTTACGCACTGACTCTTTTTCCAGGGCCTCTAGATGAAGGCGAGTTAAGCGAACCTTGAGCCTGGAATTTAGACTGAACTCCCAGGGGGATGGAGGAGAGAAAGGGTCAAAACGAGATAACGTAGCCAGTGCAGGTTTCCCAGCATGGTCTGCAGGAGGGGTGGATGGTGCAGCAGACTCCTCAATGTTCTGTGATGAACTGCTGTTGTAGAAAGGACATTAGCCGAAACCTCAGCCTCAGGCTGGGCCGGACAGAGGACATTGAAATCAACCAATTTTTCTAGGACCTGTTTCTTGATTTCTTTCAAGTCCATACTTGTGAACAGGAATGTCAAAGTGTGCTGCAATGCACAATAAATCCTCCTTGCGACACACCTCAATCGTTTCAAACGAGGGATTGTCAACAAACTCTTGCAAGTGGAAACTAATTTTTTCAATCACATGCCAAACAAACACCATGAGTAATTTCCCATTGATTGTCAGAAGGAAAAACAGGTTAATCCCTGACGAGCCCCCAATTGTTACGTTTCCATTAATGTAGAAACATTAACACTGACAACCAACAAAGAACTCAGGGAAGATGGGAGGCAGTTAAAGAAAAGGGATTTATTTACAATATGTAAGTGAAAAAGTAAACAACAAATGTAGGTTTGAAAAATGTGGGGGGGAAGAGGGACCTGTGGGGTTTTGCCAAATAAAAACAAACAAAAGTACAATCATAAAGGGAATAGCTCAACCTTGTACATATGAAAAGAAAAAAAGGAAACAAAAAGGCCTGACTGTCTTGCCTACAAAAAGCATCTGAAAATAATAAAAATACAACAGTGGCAACGACCCATAACCTGGTGTGATAATTTCTTTCAACGTGTGTAGATGTAGAGGGTACCCCAGTCTTACCTCAGTCCCTAGTCCCTACCAGAAAGCTTCCCGTCCAACAAAGCAAAGTCAGAGAGAGAGAGAGCAAAACAAGAGAGGGCTTTTCAAAGGTCACTCCGTCTCTGATTGGCCGGAGTGTGAGCCAATCCACGGCTATTTTCACAGGCTGGCAGCCAATCTTCCAATCTTCCACCTCTCACCTGCAGGACTGGAGAGGAGAGAGAGAGAGAGAGAGAGAGAGAGAGAGGCTGCGTTTCATTAGTCGTTCAACATGCCCTCGTTCACTTGCCCTCGGCACTTGCCCTCGGGGGAATCCCCGTCGCCAGTGTCGCCAGTGTCGTTCCAATGTCTGGAAAACTGAAGTGAACTTGGTGAGATGGACCCTCGGAGGGCTGAGGGAGCGAGTGAACAACGATGGTCACTCCGAGGTGGATATCACCCACAAAGAATTGCAGTTTACGTCATTGCCGCTATAACGCCGACGGCTGCCAATGAGTAGACTTCAAGGGCAAGTGCGTTTCATTTAAATCCCCCGCTCCTCCCCCGCCCACTTTCCCTCCGCGCTCCAAGTGGCCTCTGTGCGACGTATGCTGTTACGTCATACCAAGGGCTGAGGGTAAGTGAACGAGGGGAAGTGGAACTACTAATGAAACGCAGCCAATGACACACACACACAAATCTATACACGTAACATAATCATTATTTCATATAATTGACCTCATTTTCTTCTAGTATCAAGCTCACATTTCCTCTGTGAATACACTCATTTACATTTGCCGGCTTGTTGTAATTTAGTCCGATCTCATTTACCACATCATGGTCAATACAACCTCAGTATGGCATTATTGTACAATCATTTACTTCCAGCTATATGTTCCTGTCACACATTACATATTTTAAGTAATCCCCTGCTGTCTGGTACGGTAGGATTGAAGCATTTTTACCTGATCCGTTGTTCCTTTCTCATTCTTTTCTATTATTTTGGGGGTTCCCTATACTAATCACAGCTCCACCAACCCCCTCAAATACGATGACTTTACGATGGGGTCTAATCGCCAAAGACTTTTACATTTCTCCTCTTCACTGAGCACATATCATCTAAATATATTTGTCCACTCCAAAATAAGGTCTTTCCTGATTGAAAGGTTGTGAGATGTAACAAGAAGCAGGATTGAATCAAAGTTGGCAGTTATCTTCAACAAAGTAGTTCAAACACAGCAGCTCTATTTCTCTTCTACAAAGGAAATATGACAGTAATGATCCCAGCACCATTGGTAAATACCCACACTGAAACAGCAGCTGCACTTTCCTTAAAAAACACTAGGGGTGTCCTGCAGGTGTCGCTGTTGAAGCATTTTAATCACAATTTGAATGATGGATTTTCTCCAAAGCAGAGAGAAACCTTAATTCATGAATGATAATTGTTTGTTTAGTAATTATTTATTTCAACCAGTTACTCTTTTTATAGTTTTATTTCCCTCTTTCCTCTCAACAATAGAGGAGAACCAACCTCCTCTGCCTCTACGGACCAGCATCCTTTAGTGTATGTGTGTGTGTATTTCAGACCAATGTGTGAAATGTAAAAATAAGAATAGCGTAAACATCTAATTTCGATAAACGGATTAATAAACTTCTTCTTCTAGTTCTTTTAGATTTTCTGGGTCATTGTAGAAACTGATTTTTATTCTGGGTTACAGATCTTCTCAGTCTTTCTCTCTCTATTTTATCTTCTATTATCTGTCCAGACTCTGTCAGGCTGGTGGATGGGACTAGTCTGTGCTCAGGCAGACTGGAGGTGAAGTCTGACCAGTCTAACCAGTGGTGGTCCTCAGTGTGTGAAGATGACTTTGACCAGCAGGATGCAGAGGTGGTCTGTAGGGAGCTCGGCTGTGGGGCTCCTTCAGTCCTCCAGGGGGCGCTCTATGGAGAAGTGGAGGCTCCAATGTGGACCAAAGAGTTCCAGTGTGGAGGCCATGAGTCTGCTCTCCTGGACTGTAGAAGCTCAGGCTCAGCTAGAAACACCTGCTCACCTGGAAAA
>NW_026136720.1:25921035-26148535 GCF_905237075.1 Dicentrarchus labrax
AAATCATGAGAGAACACTTCTCCCAGATGGAAATAGAACTGGTTCAGATCAGAGAGCAGCTGGACCAACAGCAGCCTATTTCTCCTACTGTCAGTGACTTCCAGGCCAAGAAAGAACAGAACAATGTCAACTCACAGCTGAGAGAGTTTTAACAAGAACTAGCTCGTCAGAGAAGACAGTTGGATCATCTCAGTGAGGAGGTGAAGGAACTTAGGAAGGACAGAGACAACTGCAGAACTGAGTTGGCTACTCTGAGAAAAGAGCTACATGAGAGGGACAGAACAGGGCTCAGTCTACAAGCCAGACTGAACTCCACACAACCCCCTGTGCTCACCTTTCAGACCTAGACCACATCCAGCCAAACTCCCACTACACCTGCTGAAGTACAACAGGGCCCTTTCCTCGAGGACTCACCCCCTCTCACCCAGCCTGGTGCAGACTCTAATCCCCCCCCGTACCAACCAGCTGCCTCCATACACACATCCCAAGCCAAGACGCCAGTCACACCCCTGCACCTGTCCGAAGCCCAACCTCTAGCCAGCCTCCAACTAGGAGCTCCAGACCTGAAACCACCACCACAGCTCCACATCCAGACCCAACAGCTGAGACTGAACAAACACTCATAGGCAGAAGGGCTGACATTATCCTCCTTATGGACTCTAATGGAAAGTTCCTGGATGAAAAGACCTTATTTCCAAGACACAGAACAGAGAAGATCTGGTGCCCCAACACCAGGAGAGCCCTGGAGCTGTTAACAGTGCCTGAGCTAGGCTCACCTAGCCACATCATCATCCATACAGGCACCAACGACTTAAGGTGCCAACAGGACAGACTGGCAGACTCTCTGAGGAGAGTCACTGAGCAAGCTTCCACCAATTTCCCTAACAGCAAGATAATCATATCCACACTGCTGCACAGGAGAGACTTCCACCCCCACACCATTCACAGAGTGAATATCAGCCTCTCCAGGGACTGTGCCCTCAAACCCAACGTGTTCTTGGCCCACCACCCGACTCTCCACCTGGACTGCCTGTATGATAACATACACCTACACAGAAATGCAGTCCCCACCCTTGCTAGGACCCTGAAGGATGTTGCCCTTGGAAGGAGCCTTACTACCACTCCAAGGGGTAACCACACAACGCAGACCCCACGCAGCCTGCCAGGACATCCTCGACCTTCAAGACCATCCAGACCTCCACCATGCTTTCACCCCCGGCTGTCAGAGCGGACGACCAGGCCACCAAATCCACCAAATCACCAACATCACAACCCACAGCCCACCCCACAGCCAACACAACACTGGCCTCTGATACCCAGCCAGAGAGCCCCCCAGCCTGGAGGTCCTATACCCCCCCTCCTCCCAACGGCAGAACCAAGACTACAGGAGCAGCAGCCTATTGGGCTGAACTATGCTGCAACGGTGAGAAGAGCCACAGCCCCACCCCCCTCTGGTGAACTCAAATGGTGAATAGAAATATTACACATGCTAAACCTGCTCTGCTCTCGCCTCATGTAGCTACATGGTGGAAGAGCAGAGACACCACAATAATAAATAGTTTAACCTGTTGTATATCATTTAAAATGAATAGTAATACAAGGACAATTCTTAACAGTAGTTCACACACGATACACTCTAAAATGTCACTCAAAGTTTAATATTTTATTAATTTACTTACTATACTCTTTTCTTCTTTTTACACTTTTTTTTCTCTTTTCATTTATTACCATTATTATTTTTTAATATTAGTTTATTATTATTATTTTTCTTTTAAGGTGTTTGAATAATTTTTTAACGGATCACACTTAGAGATGAAATCATTTACAATAACATGTTGGAACATTCAAGGTCTGAGATCTGCTGATGCAGATGGTTTAAAGAGCAGAAATTCAGATTTTAATAGAGTTAAAAGACTCTGGCATATAGTTTTACAGGAGACATGGTGCAGAGAAGATGTTTCCACTGGTCGTCCTCACGACTACACGAGATTATCATACCATCAACAAAACATCCCACAATAACCCAAGGCAGAGATTCAGGAGGCATGATTATATGGTGTAAATCAGAACTGAGCCAGTCCATCACAGTTATTAAAAAAGAAGAATCTTATATATGGTTGAAAATTAACAAAAAGATTATTTGTGCTGAGCAACATGTCTACATGTGTGCCATCTATATACCTCCATCGGATTCCACCTACTACAACCCAGATATTTTCTCTATTCTTGAGGAGGAAATTAACCATTATAAAACCATGGGAAATGTATTACTCTGTGAGGACTTGAACGCTCGAACAGGGGAAAGAGCTGACACTATGAACACCCAGGGAGACAAACACTTACCTGGAAGCACCTGCTTCCCCCTCCCTGAATGTCCTACTAGAAAGAGCTTTGACAAGCTTACTAATACAAGCGGTATGCAGCTTTTACAACTCTGCCGTACACTGGGTCTGTACATAGTCAACGGCAAGCTACAAGGGGACTCTCTGGGTCGCTACACTTACAGCTCAGCTCTTGGCAATAGTACGGTAGATTAATTCATTACAGATCTAGATCCAATGTCTCTCAGAGCTTTCACAGTCAGCCCCCTCACACCCCTCTCAGACCACAGCAAAATCACAATCTATCTGAAAAGTGCCCAGTCTTACTCTGGAGCCCCTAGTGCCTGTGAACTGTTTAACAGCACATACTCATACAGATGGACCCCTGACAGCCTGGGGGCATAACAAAAGGCACTGGAAAATCAAAACATACATGATTTAACTCATTTATTTCTAACTGAAACATTTTCCCATAATAATTCTGGTGTAAATTCTGCTGTGGACAAAATCAATTCAATTTTTCATCATTTGGCTCTATTGTCTAATTTGAAAGCCTCCAAACCAAAATCTCAACAAATGAACAATAACAAATGGTTTGACACTGAATGCAAAAACATAATGAAAACATCAAATGAAAAGCATAGAGACCCAGATAACCACAACATACGCTGTCAATATGAGGCCACTCTGAAACAATACAAGTACACCCTAAAAACAAAGAAAGAACAACACAGCAAGAACCAGCTCTGTGAAATTGAGGAATCCCTCGAATCTAACCAGTTCTGAGAGAAATGGAACAACCTAAACAAAACCCAGCAGGATGAATTGGCGATCCAAGATGGAAATACTTGGATTAATCACTTTAGTGAATTATACAGTAATATTACAAAAAATGATGATCAGTACAAGATATTCACGAAATGGAAAACTCTGGAGGGGGTGATAAAAAACAACCAAAACCCTCTAGATTACCCAGTAACAGAACAAGAATTAACAGAAGTCATCCAGTCCCTGAAAGGAAAAAAGGCTTGTGGTATTGATGGAATCCGCAACAAAATAATCAAATACTCAGACCATAAAATCAGATTGGCTATACTAAAACTATTCAATACTATTCTCTCAACTGGAGCTTTTCCAGACATCTAGAACAAAGGTTTAATAACCCCAATTCATAAATCTGGAAATAAAGATGATCCAAATAAATACAGAGGAATATGTGTCTCCAGTAACCTGGGAAAGTCCAATTCTCTTCAATCTATATATCAATGAATTAGCGAACCAACTAGAGCGCTCCACGGCACCTGGCCTCACCCTGAACGACACAGAGATCAGAGGTCTGCTATATGCAGATGACTTAGTGTTGCTTTCACCTACTAAAGAAGGTTTGCAGCAGCACCTTAATCTCCTGCAGAGATTTTGTCAGACCTGGGCCCTGACAGTAAACACAGCAAAAACAATACAGAAATCAGGTTACACACAATTTCTATTTAGACACCACTAAATTACAACATACAAAAAACTACACTTACCTTGGCCTCAACATTACATACACAGGAAACCTCAACATGGCTGTGAAAGATCTGAGGGACAAAGCAAGGACAGCTTTCTATGCAATAAAGAGAAACATTAAAATCTATATTCCAATCAAAATCTGGCTTAAAACTTTCCAATTTGTACTAGAACCAATAATTCTATATGGCAGCAAAATTTGGGGACCAAAACTAAATAATGAATTTGACAAATGGGACAAAACAATCATAGAATCTTTCCACATCGAGTTCTGTAAGAGCATCCTGCAGGTGAAGAGAAAAACGCCAAATAATCTGTGCAGAGCAGAGCCCGGCCAATACCCCCTCCTACTAAAAATACAGAAAAGATCAATTAAATTTTACAATCACTTAAAATCAGTTAACCCCCAGACATACCATCACAAAGCCCTAACATACCAGGAGCTGAAACCAGAGAAGAGTCCCCTCAGCCAGCTGGTCCTGAGGCTCTCTGCAGTAACATGTCCCCAACAGCCTCAGGACAGCAAGACCAACTCAATTAGACCAAACCAAATTATTATTATTATAATTAAATTAATTAATTAATTAATTAATTTTTATTTTTTGTCTTTTAATATATACACACACACACACACACACACACACACACACACACACACACACACACACACACGTTTACAGTTTTATCAATCTATTTAATTTTAATTTTAATATATTTAAAAAAAAATTAACACACACACTTACTATTTTATTTATTTATTTTATTTTAATATATTATTTTCATTTTCTAACACACACACACACACACACACACACACACACTTACTATTTTATTTATTTATTTTAATTTTTAATATATTGTTTTCATTTTCTAAAACACACACGTTTACTATTTTATTTACTTATTTTAATTTTTAATATATTATTTCCATTTTCTAACTTTCGTTCATTTTTCTTCTTCTTCTTTGTTATTACTGTTATATTGACAACAGACTACTTGTTTTAACTGTAGCCTGTTACTTTACTACTGTTTTAATGACATTTTTAGTTGACACAAACTGATTGATTGATTGATTGATTCATTGTAATTAATTACTTATTGACTGAGATTGATTGATTGTGACTGTGATTGAGTCAATCATAGTTACAGTATTACCAACAGTATAGATTATAATTCATTTATTGTAAATATTGTTTTCCTTTATTGTTATTATTATTATTATTAATTCCAGACACTTGCTTTGGCAATATGTACAGTGTTACGTCATGCCAATAAAGCCATTTGAATTGAATTGAATTGAGAGAGAGATAACACACAATGAATTCAACCTGGTGGTCAACCTGTGTGTTTATGTGTGTGGGTTGGGGGGAGGGCTTTTCAGCTTCACTGACTTTAAGTCCCCAATGGAGGAAGTGATGCCAGTAAAGTGCCAGCTCATGTGTGTGTGTGTGTGTGTGTGTGTGTGTGTGTGTGTGTGAGGGCAATGGGTGCCAGCTAAATTAGCAGCATGTCCTGGAAGAATTGATGGCAGCACTTTAATGGAAACACAATTACTGAGCTGAAATTAGCATCCGAGGCACAGAGAGACTCACTGAAACATTGTCCCATACAAGCATGCACACACACACACACACACACACACACACACACACACACACACACACACACACACACACACACACACTCAGAGTCATACATAAGCACTGGCAGACTTCACTTCCTGGCGGCGGACTAAGTACCAATGTTCTATTCTGCAGGGCAAAGCATCCTGGGAGAAAATAACATCTAATCACAGCAGACATAATGCAGCTCATTAGCTTACCAACCGCAATTTACAATTTAGGCATTTAGCTTGTGCTCTCATCCAGAGCAGCTTGCAGTGAGTGAGCAGGTAGTGCTGCAGAGTCTGAGTCAGCTTGGGACCTTCTCTTCAACAGATATGTGAGGTAAGGAAAGAAAAAAAGTGTCCTGTAATGGCTCCCAAATTTACACATCATATATTGTCAAGTGGTTGCATGTTCATTCATGCGTT
Organism: Dicentrarchus labrax; assembly: GCF_905237075.1. Taxonomy (NCBI): domain Eukaryota; kingdom Metazoa; phylum Chordata; class Actinopteri; family Moronidae; genus Dicentrarchus; species Dicentrarchus labrax. Next base: position 25,926,898 of record NW_026136720.1, read on the forward strand.
CTTTTTATTTGGGAATGGCTTTTCAAGCATTATTTCAGCCCTGTGCATTCACAAGTGGGCACTTAATTAAAGAGAGTAATCCATTATATATTCTATTGCAATTAAAGTCATGTTTTCAGTGATTATTCACTGCTGTTTCAATATTAAAGCACGTAATAGATTTGCGAAGAGCCACCGTGAAACTCTGTGGCTCTGGCTGTCACCATATTGGCTGTCCTGACTGCCGCCCAGTTAATCCAGAAACTAACTTAGAGGTGGAGCACGGATGGAGCTGAGGCAGGCACAATGAAGCCTGCTTGCTGAAAACAGCTACCTGTGACGGCACTCAAAGCAGCCACACCCTTAATTATGTATAACTTTAAACCTTAATATAATTTAAACCAGTGAGTTTTATAAAAATTCACCCCCTGTACAGTTGCCATGAACAGGAAAACTAGCTATAGAGACCAAAAGTATTTTCTGTACAAGGCTATAAACATGTTTATTTCTGCAGTAAAGTTGGGCATTTTAATATGGGACCTTAAGGAGACTCACTTCTGGAGCCAGCCTCAAGTGCAGTTTTTGTTACTTTTGTGCAAATATACATAAGGAAGATAAAACAAGAGGGAATGATACATTGGAAGTGGGAGTGACTGAAGATTTGAAGAAACACAGTGTGAAGTTTGACACTCCCAAAAACGTGAGGACGACCAGTGTCATCCATTGATACAGGTTCATACTTTTCTGTCTTCAAATACACTGGGTTGGGTGGGTAGAGGCAGCATTCATTGTTAGTGCATAGTGGTGCGTATGTGCATATGTGACTGATAAGATGCAGGTTCAAAGTGAGTACCAAGACATTGTAATACTCAACAACACTTGCATGACAATATTGTTGGCAGCATGTTGTGTTATATGAAGTAAATTATTTCAGAGTTTCAGAAAAGTTAAACTTGGCTAGCAGCCAACCTACATATCACCTCATAGATGCCAACTGGCCTGTTGTGTAACTTCCTGCTAACTCTGTTTCTGCTAACACATACATAGCAAGGTCATCTATATGCTTACGCCATTGTTTCTTTGCTTTGTTGTGAGATGAACGTGTTAGCAGAACTGACAGCTCATTCTCCTGTGTGTTGGGACAACAGATCCAACAGAACAGTGTAAACTGGATGACTCTGCTCAGTAATCCTCAGCTGCAGCACATAACACGGTTTGTCTTTGTTCTCTCAGGCAGCCTCATCTATCAGTCACTGAGCACATCACACACAGACATGCACCGTGCCACAAGGCAGGGCAACACACACACTACAGTAGTGGGCAAAATCTGGTTCTTCATAAAAACTATGTGGGCCCTCAATAAAATCAGGGAGATATGTATAAAAGTTCGGAGGAATGGTCTAAAGAATGCTCATGAACTTTGACTTTAGCAGAGTCTAAACAAACCTTATTATTATTATTATTTTGAAAGGGCAGCAGCAGGGGAGGAGCTGGACGATGTAAAAATCAAGGGCTTAGCGCAAACCTAAGGGGGTCCAGGGGAGATTTTTTTCCCCATTTGCTATATGCACTATGCACTATTTTTCAAGCCAGTTGAGAGAATGCCTTAAAATCTGTACATCATTTGGGAAAAACATGATAGATGGAAAAAAATCCCACTACATCCTTTTTTGTATGTAAAAATGATATAAAGTGGTGTACAAAGTTTGTTTGTTTGTTTGTTTGTTTCTGTGTTTATGATTTTCTGAAACAGAGAAAGGCTTAAACTAAAAACTAAACATTTCCAAAAAGAGTTATGAACTATAAAAACCTACTAGAATACCTGCCATTGTGAAGAGCAAACTGATACTGTATTTTCATCACCAGGATGTTTAAAAGGTCAGACTCTGGACAGCTCCTTCTGGGGAAATAAAGTTTAATAAACTGAGCAGATGAATAGCAAATAAAACCACTTACCATTTAATTAAACAAGTGTGTCTCTTTCAGTCAAACACAAATTTAATTCCTCAGCCTTATTTAATTAAAAGACATTTGTGTCTCACAAACACAAATGATGATGAGATTATATGGTTATTCAGCAGCGTCTTTGTCTCAAATGGTACTCCCCAAAGGGATATTCACTGACAATGGTGTGAAAATCCAACTAGTTATTTTTGGTACAAAAAAATAATTTTTCCCAATGGTTGGAGTTGTGGTAAAGACCAACTCAAATGCTATGGTAATCTTCTCATTAGATTTTGTGTTACAGATGGGTTAAAAATTAAACAGCCAAAGCACTTCTACACTGTAGGAGCCACCCTGGGTACTACATATTTTTACTTAAGTCTGATTGCATTTTACATAATGCTCTGTGTTGATTGGTTCCCAGTGTCAGACTGTCACTCTATTAGACAGGTTCATTCATCAATTACTGTGGAACACACTTGTGTGGCACATGACACAGCTCTAACAAGGCTCTTGCAGGAAGGCACATTAACTATGGTGACAATATTTGATGCCGTGCCAGAGCCGTTTATATTTATAACTTCATAACAGGCAGCTCACTAAAACATTTTTCATAAAACAGCCTGGAAGTCTTCAGGGGTTTCACCGTTAAAGAAGGAAAGTGAGAGCATGTAGGAATAAGGAATGGTTTCTTAACCCTTTAGGCGCTGGGTTTTATTTTTATGAATGACCTAAAGTTTATCTAGGGAGTAAATTTCCCCATCTAATTTGCATATTATGACGTCATATGACGACGGCCATATTGGATTATATAATTTCCATGAAATACCTGATATTTTGAAAGAGAGTTGAACTTATTTCATCAGATTCACCCCCCTCCATCCATTTGTTTTGCTGTCCACATATCAAATGAACAGGTAAAAGTAAATTGCAAGCCAACAGTCGTAAACTAGAACTATTACTAGCACAAAACTCATGTAAACAGTAGGCGTTTTTTATGATTTTTTACACACCACCACCCCCCATTGGAGGACACTTTTTCTTTTCTTTTTTATTCTCTTCTTCATTATTATTATTATTATTATTATTATTATTATCATTATAATATGATAATAATAATAACAGTAGGCGTCTTTTAGCTGCAGAGGCCTAATCTGTGCCCATCTATCCAGATAAAAGTTTGTAGTATTTGTATAGTGTGGAACCTCTCATTGCAAGGCACAGTACTGAGACAATATGAACAATATTGAGACCCCACCACATAGCCTAACAAATGGACAGGCACACCAATGCCGCATCGGATGGCTGCGCCACTGCCGCGCATTGACACACTGTGACCGGCGCGGTAGAAAGAGTGAACACTAACACTGGTCCCAGCGCTATTCTCACCACCCCCGGTACTTCTACCACATCCACTAGCTCCCCTACTGATACTACGAGTTTGTGTAGTAATCCCACCTATGTTGGGCAAAGGGTCGTGTGTTTGTGCTTGTGTGCTTTCCTCGCTCTGCCCGGCAGCACCGGTGCAAAGACGCACCGTGACTATCACGCTCACTAAACGACCGGCCGTCATCTCCCAAATGTAGATTTTCCCCTTCAGAATCAGAGTCAGCGAATAGGAGACCCATCACTTCCCTAAGCGTCAACTTTTTGCTTGCCATTTTCGTTTATTTCGTCTCAATAACTCCTAAATCCAGCAATACCGCTTCAGCATAAATAGCGGCGTGGCACACTATTTCCGGTTTCTCACCATACAGTTTGGACGGGACTTCCTCGAACATTTTGCATTGAAACGTGACATTTTTCTGGGTTAAGGTCTAAGTACGGGATCTCTGCCAACTAGTGGAAGGGAGTATGAACGACATATAACACTCTATTAGGAGAAAACAGCTGTTTGATTCAGTACCGCGTCCTGTCGCAATTTTGCAACTTTTGCGCTTAAAGTGTTATCAAGCAGGTGGTCGTATTCTGGTGACAAGGATAAAAAGATGGCTTCAACCTGCAGTAGTTTACTGAGACAGGCCCATCCACTCAGTGTCTAAACAGTAGCACACTGCTCTCTGTGGCATGGCAGCTCAGGTCAACCTCTACAGTCTTAATGTACTAATGAGGAAAAGCTCGAATGGAGTATTTTGCAGTGTTTCCATTGCTGGTTGGGATCAGTGAAGGCCCAAAATATCACAATAAAGTCACACAGTTTAAATATAAAGTATTGAGATAGTAGTGTAAAATGATTTATTATTACTGTATTTAACTAAAAGATGTATTTCACTTGAGTGTCTCCATTTGATGCTAAATTGTACAGTTGAATGCAAAAGTTTGGCCACTTTAAGTATTGTGCAGTCTCAGATTCTTTTTTGACATGATCTCAGACCTTCAGCTCCTTCAGCTGGTGCCTAAATACTTAAATAATATAATAATATTTAAATACAAATTTACATACTGTGATTCTTCAAACCTTTTGTAGGGCCTCAGCCTGCCCAAAATCGCAACTGGTACTGCAAACTTCTCTTTGACAAAGGAAAGCCCAGTTAAACTCAACTTCCCAGGGTCCTTAGCATTTCCACACCTTGATGTGAAATCCACCTACGGACCCAGTGACATCACTTTTGAGAGACGCATCTTGGTCTCACTTTGTGTTTTGGTTTATTGTTTGGAGATAAGCACTCAGCGCAATTTAAGGAGTTTTTTCCCTCCTTATTGGACAAAGCAATTACAATTTCTCTGATCTGCCATTTGGCCACGGTAGAAAAGTTTAACTTTGTTTTGCTCCAACATAATATATCTCTCTACTGAAGAATGGACCACGTCGACGATCGCCTGTAAATTCTCCTCAGCCACCGTGCCTAAGGAGTAACAGGACGTTTCTTTTCACTGACGCGCATTAAGATCAAGGACCAGCCTGCATCTGAGTTTTGACTGTATAAAACTGAGTTTTACAGGACTGATCACCAGTCTTGCTATTAGGAGTGATTTCTCTCTCTCTCGCTCTCTTTTCCTCCACTGACTTAGGAACCTACACACACGTAGAGTGACTATCACTATGGTTCAGAGTGGTTCAGGCCTGTGTTGTTAAACTCTCCTGCCTGTTCTGCTAGCTTTCCCTCATGTGGTATCGGTCCTGAGACCGCCACTCACCACTTTCTCTCTCTCCTTTGTTACCTGTGGTGTGCTTCAGGACCCCTGCAGGGTCTGAGACCGCAATCTTTCCCCTTTGTTACATTCACACCTACACACACATGCACACACACTTGTATATAGTGTTCACTACTCATTAGGACTTTTGTTAATGCTTTTGGTTATATTTTGGTAGAATTGATTGTATGTTTAGCGTCGAGGCAGACGACCACCCACCTAGAGCTGAGGGTCTGTCCTAGGTTTCTGCCTCTTAAAAGGAGGTTTTTCCTTGCCACCGTCGCCAAGTGCTTGCTCATGGTGGGAATTGTTGGGTCCCTGTAAATAATGTTATAAGGAGTTCGGTCTAGACCTGCTTTATTTGAAAAGTGTCCTGAGATAACTTCTGTTATGAATTGGCTCTATACAAACAAAATTGAATTGAGTTGAATTGCTAGAGGCGTCGGGTGCAATGCCAAACGGGTGGCAGTAAAGGCAGGGGGCCTAGACAGACCAGACCCGGGCAGCAAAATCTGGCTTTGGGGACGGGGAATGTCACTTCCCTGGGGGGGAAGGAGCCAGAACTTGTGCGGGAGGTGGAGCGCTATCAATTAGAACTGGTGGGGCTTACGTCTATGCACCTTCGAGACTCTGGATCCTTACTCGTGGATATGGGTACTAACAAGCCCCTGGCTGAGCGCCGCTACGTTGGAGTGCCCCCTGGTGGACGAGAGGGTCGCCTCCCTACGCCTCTGTGGGGGTGAAAACTCTGATTGAGTATTGAGCCTTTTTGGAGACTGTAGGAGACTCCATTGTTCTCCTGGGAGACTTCAACGCACATGTGGGCAATGATGGAGACACTTGGATAGGCGTGATTGGGAGGAAGGCCTCCCCGATTTGAACCCAAGCATTGTTTTGTTACTGGACTTCTGTGCTAGTCATGGATTGTACATAATGAACACCACGTTCGTACATAGGGATGCTCATAAGTGTACGTGGTACCAGAGCACCCTAGGCCAAAGGTCTATGATCGATTTTGTGATTGATTTTGTGATCGTATCATCAGATCTGAGACTGCATGTATTGGACACTCGGGTAAAGAGAGCGACGGAGCTGTGAATCGATCACCATCTGGTGGTGAGTTGGGTTAAGTGGCGGGGGAAGCCACTGAACAGACCTGGTAAACCCAAACGTGTAGTACGGGTGAACTGGGAACGTCTGGAGGAGGCCCCTGCCCGAGAGACCTCCAACTCCCACCTCCGGAGGAGCTTCTCCGGCATCCCTGTGGAGTCTGGGGACATCGAACCAGAGTGGTTGGTGTTCAAAGCTTCTGTTGCTGAAGCTGCGGCTGTGAGCTGTGGTCTTAAGGTCTTGGGTGCCTCAAGGGGCGGTAACCCTTGAACACTGTGGTGGACACCGGTGGTCAGGGAAGCCGTCTGACTGAAGGAGGCCTTCTTGGATATGTTATCCCGGGGGAATCCCGAGGCAGTTGCAGTGTACCGACAGGCCCAAAGGACTGCAGCCGCAGCTGTGAGAGAAGCAAAACAGCCGGTGTGGGAGGAGTTCGGAGAAGTCATAGAGAAGGACTTTCAGACGGCACCAAGGCGCTTCTGGGAAACCACTACGTACAGCGGGGATGGGACACTGCTGACCTCAACTGAGGAGGTAATTGGGCGGTGGAAGGAACACTTTGGGGAACTTCTGAACCCGACTAGTCCAACAAACCCACCCTCTGTGATAGAGGCAGGGCTGGAGGATGATAGGGGATCTACATCAATTTCCCTACGGGAGGTCACTGAGGTAGTCAAAGTCCACAGTGGCAGGGATTGATAAGATTTGCCCAGAAATGCTGAAGGCTCTGGGTGTTGAAGGGCTGTCTTGGTTGACACGCTTTTTCAACATTGCGTGAAACTCGGGGACAGCACCAAATCATCACCATCATCGACCTGTGACCTTCAGCACTCAGTGGATCGGTTCGCAGCTGAGTGTCAAGCAGCTGGGATGAGGACCAGCACCTCTAAATCAGAGGCCATGGTTCTCAGCAGGAAACTGGTTGATTGTCTACTCCGGATAGGGAGTGAGTCCTTACCCCAAGTGAAGGAGTTCAAGTACCACAGGGTTTTGTTTTGAGCGAAGGTAGAATGGAGCAGGAGATTGGCCGGAGAATCGGGGCAGCAGGGGCGGTATTGCGGTCCCTTTATCGCTCTGTTGTCACGAAAAGAGAGCCGAAAGGCAAAGCTCTCGATCTACCGGCCGATCTTTGTTCCTACCCTCACCTATGGTCATGAGTGATGGGTCATGACTGAAAGAACAAGATTGTGGGTACAAGCGGACGAAATGGGTTTCCTCAGGAGGGTGGCCGGCGTCTCCCTTAGGGATAGGGTGAGAAGCTCAGCTATCCGCGAGGGACTCGCAGAGCCACTTCTCCTTTGCATAGAAAGGATCTAGCTGAGATGGTTCGGGCATCTGGTGAGGATGCCTCCAGGGCGTCTCCCGAGGGAGGTGTTCCTGGCACGTCCAATTGTGAGGAGGCCATGGGGTAGACCGAGGAACAGGTGGAGAGATTATATCTCCACATTGGCCTGGGAACGCCTCAGGATCCCCCAGTCAGAGTTGGCCGATGTGGCCAGGGAAAGGGAAGTTTGGGGTCCTCTGCTGGACTTGCTACCCCTGCGACCCAATCCCGGATAAGCGGATGAAGATGAGATGAATTGCTACAATATAATAAATTCTGTTATATAATTCCAGAAGTGCTTTTGGTTATTTTTACCTGAATGTTGTGTGGAAACCAGCCTCTGCTACGCCAATAACTCTAAAGCTTTCCTTCAGCCTTACCTTCTTAAAGTCACAACCTTACTGTAATCAGATTACAGTTAGAGTTTTGGTCTGAGAATTTTAACTAATACCCATTTATTTTGATGATTTAATTGTTCATTAAAGAGTCATAATTTATGGTAGATGAGACTTAGATCAATAGACCTGCTATCGTTTCCCTTTGTTCCGAGGGCGGTGCCCCGAGGACTTTAATTAATTTTAAAGCTAATGTTTAACATTAAAACTAAAGATTATATTTGATAGACAGATTATTGATCCAAACAACTTGTTGCACCTACACTTGTGTGAACACTCACCAACCATGGGTTTCTCTGAACCGCTGTGTAAGACCCTGAGTTATTGATGGCCACTGATGCTCACAATGCAGGAGAAGGCTACAAAAAATATAGCAAAGTATTGTCAGCTTGCAGTTTCCAGTGTTAAATGTAATTAAGAGATAACAGTTTAGGGGGACTGCAGAGGTCAAGCTGAGATCTGGAAGACCAAGACCATATGCTGGTCAGAAAGGCAAATCAAAACCTGCATTAAGACTCATGATTCTGTCCAAAACTGCATGCACAAACAAGCCCTTCATGGAAGAGTCAGTAGACCACATCATGAAATCCAACATTATGCAAGTATAATGTATAAGTATAAGTATACACAACCCAGATCCTGTGGACAGATGAAATTAAAATAGAACTCTTTGACCCACAATCAGCAATCATTTCATTATGCACATGAGGGAGCTGTCATTCAAGGAGTGTCTGCAGTCAACTTTTCGTTTATTGGTTGATTGATATCAGAGAGCACACACACACTGGTAGCCAGTGAGATACTGTTGTGCTGTGATTAGAAATTATGTCTATAGAATAATATTTTATTGAGAAAATATTTTTTGTTTGCTGCTCTGCCTCAACTCTCTCTGAATTGAGATACAGTAGCTTTAGCATCTTTTTGTTTAGTAATGGGCGCCTGGAACAATTTATTTCCTGTCATGCCTCTACATCAAAGATTTTCCTGATATTTTTAAGACCTTTTTTATAGAATTGTCTGTCTCTTTTATGTTATGTTTTGTGTCTTTATATATCAGTTTTAGCAATAACACAAAGTTAAGAGCTTTTTTTTATTTGGTTGTTTAAACTCAGATCTGTGAATATATGTAACTATTGCTTGTGTTCACGTCTTCACTGTGTCCTTTTCCTGCAAGATTTAAGTTTAGATCTTAAATAGGAAAACAAACTTTAAAAAAAACATTTCCTTTCCTTCCTTTTCTTCACAGAAATTAATGAAATGCTCAGATAAAGGACTATTGTGTGTATATATTCAAAAAAAAAAAAAAAAAAAGACCTTTAAACAAACAGTGGTGTAAAGCCACTGGTAAGGTATGGTATCCCATAAGTCCAAAGTAGTGATAGTCGCACAGCAGACGCACTCACACCACACCTCTTCCGGCATCTGCTGTTCGTCTGTTCAACTCACCTGAGAAACTTATTGAGATCTCCATGCTTCATGTACTCAAAGACCATGATGAGAGGGTCTCCGTCCACACACACTCCATAGAACTTAACTATGTGCTCGTGCTGGAGGTTGGTCAGCAACTCTGCCTCACGCTGGAAATCCTTCCTGGCTGCAAGAGTGGGATCCTTCAGAGTCTGGAGACAGAGAGAGCATGTTGTAGTGGATTACACGAACATATCAAGGGTTACACTTTGGTAGCCATGATAACATTCCTCCCTCCTTTATCTGTCCTATTGTTACATTCCATTCATCTCACTGTTGCTTGCTGTAGCAAACAACATCTGTGTTAAAAAACAAAAAAACATATACAGCTTTATTTTTGTAGCAGTAATAACTGCTATTTAGTGTGGGCTGACGAGGCAAAGACAGAGGACAAAACAGCCTAAACAACAGCCTTGAGTTAGCTGTTATTATAATTGGATATTAAGGTTACATTTTAAAAAAGAGAAAAAAACACAGGAATATTTTGATGTTTCTTTGCTTACATATAAAACATTGAATTTTTGTAAAAATACAGTTTACTTGAATTAACTGCATAGGATTCCAAATTTATGGTCATTTGATCATCTCTTTTGTTTATCCATCCAGCTGTAATAAACATATTGGACCCAACTATCTGAACTAAATTGTTTCACTTGTCACCTTAAATATATATTTCAGCAGGCCCATTTTCTTATTGGTTTATACATGTGACACGGCAGACAGATTTATGTGTATGATGTGTAAAAAGATTCAGGTCTAAGATTAACATTAAGTCATGGTGATGTATGGGATGTAATATTAATATGGCTGTGCTGTCTGCTGACGATCATTACTGTACAGGTCTTTATTTCTTTTTGCAACTTTTTGGCTGACATGTCATTTAAATGAGATTTAAATGCTAAAATAATAATAACGCTATGCCTGTGCAGCTCATTAAGATCATTAAAGTACGAGTCTTAATTATTTTCTTGTTATCATACTTTTTGGCTGACATTATGTCAGGTTGCTGTGATTTACATCTTGGGTCATGTGTTAGTTAGTCAAGACCACCGCACCACCTATTCAAAATACGTTGTTGTGGGTATGATGTGTACACGTATATGCTCAGGTATGCATAGCAGGTACATGTGAAGGTACTGTGTGGTTGTTGGCTTAAACATTTGACACCTCATAGATTTGTATATAGATGTGACCCGTCATCAGTTTTTATGTACTGCATTTATAAAGTATTTCTACCATTCAAAGCACTGACTACAGGTCAGCATTCAGGCTGCCATGCAAGGTGCCAAATGCTCATCAGAAACTAATGCTCATTCACACACATTCGCACATCCGTGGCACAGCATTGGTAGCAATTTGGGGCTCAGTATCTTGCCCAAGGACACTTGGACATACCTGCGAAGCCACAACCATTCTGGTACAGCCACAACAAGAAGTGAATGTCATTGCCATGTCACTGACATGTGAACATTATCACTATTACAGGAACTACTGTTGTTCTTTTTCAAAAAAATCAAAGTTAATGAAGAGAACACAGAACATTATCCTTCAGTCCAGCACTAAAACTGTGTGTTCTGACTGACCAGTGAAGACCTGGATCAGTGCCACTAATATGGCACACCTTGTATGTTTAAGTTGAATGCCGGTTACAGGTGCAGATTATTCTTTTATGTCTATCATAACATTAGTGTTTTATTTTGTAGTCATGTGTTTTTTCTGTTTTATTTTGTAGTTTTTCTCCTCTTGTGATCTGTGTTGCTTTACTTCCTGTCCTTGTCTTTTCTCCTCCAGTTTGATATTTGGACCTTGCCTTTGCTTTTCCCCTTTGTTGTCTTTTGTGGACTGACCACTTGTATACTGGACCTTCATATTCTGTGACGTGTTTTCCACGGTGTTCTGATTTCTGCCTGGATTTTTAGACTCCAGTCAACTAGCCTCTAGCATGTTAGTCACCAGCATGCTCACTCTGCACCACAACTTGCTGGCATCCAGTCAGCTAGTCTCCAGCATGCTAACCACCAGTATAACCATTCTCAGTGTGCATATCGGCCAACTTGCTTCCAACTCGCTAGCAACCAACATGCACTCCAGTTTCCGACCTGTTATAAGCAGGCTAACCTGTGTGTCCCGAGTCAGCCTGCCAGACACATTTTCCAGAGACTGCTATGAATTGTGTGCGGAGCCACCTTCACATCCAGGGATCCTTTTGAGGGCATATTTGGCTCAATATTCATGGGGTTATATGAAGGCCACAGAATTAGAGTGCGCATGCGCGAAAGCTGCTTGCTGCCTGTTACGTTTCTCCAGCCTTTGAATCCGCTTTTTTAACTTCTTAACTTTTATTCTCTTTTTGTTCGTTCTTATTTTTTCACTGTAACTCTGGGAAGTCCTGCCCTCTCTTACGAGGTTGTTTTAGGGAGTTTTTGTGTTTTTTTTTCGTGTTGTTTTTATCAATTCCGCTTCCACCGACTGCAGTCAAGCCACCCGTAACTTCAATCTCCGTGGTCAAATCAGCCGCACGTAAATTTAGACTGTGCAAGTATTCTCGGTATTACGGTAAATGCGGAAAAACCGCGTATTCACTTTTCAAAATATTATTTCAAATATTTTTTCAAAATAAAGGTATTATGAACATTAAGCTATGAGTCGAACCTACATTTAAAATAAAATATGATGCATTAAAGTTTTTCATGCGCCCATGATGAATAAAAAACACCTAATATCGAGTATCTTTACTGCGCCAGTGTGGAGAAATTTAAAAATAAAAGTCCCGTATTTATGCCTCCAGAGATTGCATATTTGACCATATTTGAGGTACTGTAAAAATATATTGCTCAATATTTCCTAACTATGGATGATATATTTGACTTCTACACATCTAAGACTACAAGTATACTTGATATCAAGCATTTGTACTGCAGCAATTTGGAGAAATTTAAGAACAAAAGTCCACATTTCTACCTCCAAGTGGCATATTTTCTTATATTTAAGCTACTGTAAAATAATATTGCTCAATATTTCCTGGCTAAGGATGGGATGTTTGACTTCTGCAAATCTAAGACTACAAGTATACTTAATATCAAGCATTTTTACTGCAGCAATTCGGAGAAATTTCAAGAATAAAAGTCCATATTTGTACGTCAAAGTGGAAAATTTGACCATATTTGAGCTACTATAAAATAATATTGCTCAATATTTCCTGGCTAAGGATGGTTTATCTGACTTCTACACATGTAAGACTACACACACACTCAATATCATGCATTTTTACTGCAGCAATTCGGAGAAATTTCAAGACAAAAGTCCATATTTGTACCTCCAAGTTAAATATTTTCATATATTTGAGCTACTGTAAAATAATATTGCTCAATATTTCCTGGCTATGGATGGTATATTTGACTTCTGCACATCTAAGACTGCACACACTCTCAATATCAAGCATTTTTACTGTACCAATTTGGAGAAATTTAAGAAAATAAGTCCATGTTTGTACATCCAAGTGGCATATTTTCTTATATTTAAGCTACTGTAAAATAATATTGCTTAATATTTCCTGGCGTAAAATGGTATATTTGACTTCTGCACATCTAAGACTACAAGTATACTTAATAGCAAGCATTTTTACTGCACCAATTTGGAGAAATTTACAGACAGAAGTCCATATTTGTACCTCCAAGTGGCATATTTGACCATATTTGAGCTACTGTAAAATAATATTGCTCAATATTTCCTGGCTATGGATGGTATATTTGACTTCTACACATCTAAGACTACAAGTATACTTAATATCAAGCACTTTTATTGCAGCAATGTGGAGAAATTCAAGAACAAAAGTCCCATATTTATACCTCCAATTGGCATATTTGACCATATTTGAGCTACTGTAAAAACATATTGCTCAATATTTCCTGGCTATGGATGGTATATCTGACTTCTACACATATAAGACTACAAGTATGTTTAATATCAAGTATTTTTACTGTACCACTTTGGAGAAATCCAACAATAAAAGTCCTTATTTTTACCTCCAAGTGGCATATTTTCATATATTTAAGCTACTGTAAAATAATATTGTTCAATATTTCCTGGCTAGGGATGGTATATTTGACTTCTACACATCTAAAACTACAGTCACACTCAACATAAAGCATTTTTACTGTACCAATTTGGAGAAATCTAAGAACAAAAGTCCATATTTGTACCTCCAAGTGGCATATTGTCATATATTTGAGCTACTGTAAAAATATATTGCTCAATATTTCCTGGCTATGGATGATATATTTGACTTCTACACATCTAAGACTACAAGTATACTTAATATCAAGCACTTGTACTGTACCAATTTGGAGAACTTTAAGAACAAATGTCCCATATTTATACCTCCACGTGGCATATTTGACCATATTTGAGCTACTGTAAAAACATATTGCTCAATATTTCCTGGCTATGGATGGTATATCTGACTTCTACACATATAAGACTACAAGTTTAATATCAAGCATTTTTACTGTACCACTTTGGAGAAATTCAACAATAAAAGTCCTTATTTATACCTCTAAGTGGCATATTTTAATATGTTTAAGCGACTGTAAAATAATATTGCTCAATATTTCCTGGCTAGGGATGGTATATTTGACTTCTGCACATCTAAGACTACACACACACTCAATATCAAGCATTTTTACTGCAGCAGTTTGGAGAAATTTAAAGACAAAAGTCGATATTTGTACCTCAAAGTGGCATATTTGACCATATTTCAGCTACTGTAAAATAATATTGCTCAATATTTCCTGGCTAAGGGTGGTTTATTTGACTTCTGCACATCTAAGACTACAAGTATACTTAATATAAAACATTTTTACTGTACAACTTTGGAGAAATTCAACAATAAAAGTCCTTATTTATACCTCCAAGTGGCATATTTTCAAATGTTTAAGCGACTGTAAAATAATATTGCTCAATATTTCCTGGCTAGGGATGGTATATTTGACTTCTGCACATCTAAGACTACAGACACACTCAATATCAAGCATTTTTACAACACAAATTTGGAGAAAATAAAAAAAAAAAAACAAAAAATTAAAAAAAAAAAAAAAAAAAAAAAAAAAAAAAAAAAAAAAAAAAAAAAAAAAAAAAAAAAAAAAATAATGGGGAGAAATATAATATTTTAACAAAAAAAAAAAAAAAAAAAAAAAAAAAAAAAAAAAAAAAAAAAAAAAAAAAAAAAAAAAAAAAAAAAAAAAAAAAAAAAAAAAAAAAAAAAAAAAAAAAAAAAAAAAAAAAAAATAAAAAAAAAAAAAAAAAAAAAAAAAAAAAAAAAAGAAAAAAAAAAAAAAAAAAAAAAAAAAAAAAAAAAAAAAAAAAAAAAAAAAAAAAAAAAAAAAAAAAAAAAAAAAAAAAAAAAAAAAAAAAAAAAAAAAAAAAAAAAAAAAAAAAAAAAAAAAAAAAAAAAAAAGTAGCTAAGTACGACTACACACACACTCAATATCAAGCATTTTTACTGCAGCAATTTGGAGAAATTTAAAGACAAATGTCCATATTTGTACCTCCAAGTGGCATATTTGACCATATTTGAGCTACTGTAAAATAATATTGCTCAATATTTCCTGGCTAAGGGTGGTTTATTTGACTTCTGCACATCTAAGACTACAAGTATACTTAATATAAAGCATTTTTACTGTACAAATTTGGAACAATTCAACAATAACATTCTACATTAGAACCTCAAAGTGGCATATTTGACCATATTTGAGCTACTGTAAAAACATATTGCTCAATACTTCCTGGCTATGGATAGTATATCTGGCTTCTGCACATTTAAGACTACACACACACACACACACACTCAATATCAAGCATTTTTACTGCAGCAATTTGGAGAAATTTAAGAACAAAAGTCCATATTTGTACCTCCAAGTGGCATATTTGACCATATTTGAGCTACTGTAAAAATATATTGCTCAATATTTCCTGGCTATGGATGATATATTTGTCTTCTACACATCTCAGACTACAAGTATACTTAATATCAAGCATTTTTACTGTACCAATTTGGAGAAATTTAAGAACAAATGTCCCATATGTATACCTGCAAGTGGCATATTTGACCATATTTGAGCTACTGTAAAAACATATTGCTCAATATTTCCTGGCTATGGATGGTATATCTGACTTCTACACATATAAGGCTACAAGTTTAATATCAAGCATTTTTACTGTACCACTTTGGAGAAATTCAACAATAAAAGTCCTTATTTATACCTCCAAGTGGCATATTTTCTTATATTTGAGCTACTGTAGAAACACTTTTCTCAATATTTCCTGGCTATGGATGGTATATTTGACTTTTACATATTTGAGACTATAAGCTGACTTGTTTCCTATTGCTTTCCTTAATCACATGTCGTCCTTGTGTCCCCTCTCACTAAGTATTTGAGAGACAAATATGAGGAAGAGGCAGTAGGTACAATGCACTCAGTAAGCATGTGTGAATAAAGAATAATTGAAAGGCTTTCAATGTAGCATACGTCATGCTTCTTGATAATAGATTTCCTCATTGGACATACTTGTGTTCTCTCACTATAAGCTCCTCCAGAAGAATCCTCTGTCCTCGTCTCAATTACTAGAATATCTTCTGTGATGGCTAAGGGAAATCAATTGCCAGGTGACCAGGTGAAGAGGAGAGAGGAGGCAAACAAGTGCAAGTCAGCATGTATAAAAACACCCACAGACACCAATCAAAGAGACAAACAGGAAGAGACTGACACAGACACAGGGGAAGGGTAAAGACAGGAGAACATTGAGAAATGCATCCCTATGGTCATGGCTGCAACACATGACAATGGCAATGCATAATTTTATTTTAAGGAATAATAAAACTTTGATAATTTGGTTGAATCCTGCTTAAGGGATGATTTCTGAATTTGGTGTTTTGCAGTTAAAGGTAATTATTTCCCCTTTTACAGATTCAGTGTGACAGCTGTTTCAGGTGGTTGCACATACAATGCCTGCAAATGGACACAGCAGAGCTGCAAAATACCAAGAATGTGGACTGGAATTTAATTTTGTGAGAAAAGTAAACAAATTAGGATTGTGTAGAATTTTGAGTTTAGTGTTTAATTTTGGATGACTTTATCATCACTTTCTTATAACATGTTATTAAACATTTGTTTGAAATTTAGTCATGATTACTGCATCATTCTTGAAGTATAATGAAAAAGCATTTACTAAGTAAAGTGTTTTTACAGTCGCTCAAACATGGTCAAATATGCAATCTGCAGGTATAAATATGGGACTTTTATTGTTGAATTTCTTCACATTTGTGCAGTACAAATGCTTGGTATTAGGTATGCTTGTAGTCTTAGATGTGCAGAAGTCAAATAAACCGCCCTTAGCCAGGAAATATTGAGCAATATTATTTTACAGTAGCTCAAATATGTGAAAATATGTCACTTGGAGGTACAAATATGGACTTTTGTCTTAAAATGTCTCAAAATTGCTGCAGTAAAAATGCATGATATTGAGTGTGTGTGTAGTCTTACATGTGTAGAAGTCAGATAAACCATCCTTAGCCAGAAAATATTGAGCAATATTATTTTACAGTAGCTCAAACATGGTCAAATTTTCCACTTTGAGGTACAAATATGGACTTTTATTCTTGAAATTTCTACAAATTGCTGCAGTACAAATGCTTGATATTAAGTATAATTGTAGTCTTAGATGTGCAGAAGTCAAATATACCATTCTTAGCCAGGAAATATTGAGGAATATGTTTTTACAGTAGCTCAAATATATAAAAATATGCCACTTGGAGGTTCACATATGGACTTTTGTTCTTAAATTTCTCCAAATTGCTGCAGTAAAAATGCTTGATTTTGAGTGTGTGTGTAGTCTTAAATGTGCAGAAGTCAGATATACCATCCATATCCAGGAAATATTAAGCAATATGTTTTTACAGTAGCTCAAATATGGTCAAATATGCCAGTTGGAGGTACTAATAAAGAATGTTATTGTTGAATATCTCCACATTTGTACAGTAAAAATGCTTGATTTTAAGTATACTTGTAGTCTTAGATGTGCAGAACTCAAATATACCACCATTAGCCAGGAAATATTGAAGAACATGTTCTTACAGCATCTCAAATATAAGAAAATATGCCACTTGGAGGTAGAAATATGGACTTTTGTTCTTAAATTTCTCCAAATTGGTAGTGTAGAAATGCTTGATATTGAGTGTGTGTGTAGTCTGAGATGTGCAGAAGTCAAATATACCATCCATAGCCAGGAAATATTGAGCAATATGTTTTTACAGTAGCTCAAATACGGTCAAATATGCCACTTGGAGGTACTAATATAGAATTTTATTGTTGAATTTCTCCAAATTGGTACAGTAAAAATGCTTGATATTAAGTATACCTGTAGTCTTAGATGTGCAGAAGTCAAATATACCATCTTTAGCCAGGAAATATTGAGCAATATTATTTTGCAGTAGCTCAAATATAAGAAAATATAGAATCTGGAGGTATAAATATGGGACTTTTGTTCTTTAATTTCTCCAAATTACTGCAGTAAAAATGCTTGATATTAAGTATACTTGTAGTCTTAGATGTGCAGAAGTCAAATATACCATCTTTAGCGTAGTCTGAGTACAAATGCTTGGTATTAGGTATGCTTGTAGTCTTAGATGTGCAGAAGTCAAATAAACCGCCCTTAGCGAGGAAATATTGAGCAATATTATTTTACAGTAGCTCAAATATGGTCAAATATGTCACTTTGAGGTACAAATATAGACTTTTGTCTTTAGATTTCTCCTACTTGCTGCTGTAAAAATGCTTGATATTAAGTATACTTGTAGTCTTAGATGTGCAGAAGTCAAATAAACCATCCTTAGCCAGGAAATATTGAGCAATATTATTTTACAGTAGCTCAAATATATGAAAATATGTCACTTGGAGGTACAAATATGGACTTTTGTCTTAAAATGTCTCAAAATTGCTGCAGTAAAAATGCATGATATTGAGTGTGTGTGTAGTCTTACATGTGTAGAAGTCAGATAAACCATCCTTAGCCAGAAAATATTGAGCAATATTATTTTACAGTAGCTCAAACATGGTCAAATTTTCCACTTTGAGGTACAAATATGGACTTTTATTCTTGAAATTTCTACAAATTGCTGCAGTAAAAATGCTTGATATTAAGTATAATTGTAGTCTTAGATGTGCAGAAGTCAAATATACCATTCTTAGCCAGGGAATATTGAGGAATATGTTTTTACAGTACCTCAAATATGGTCAAATATGCAATCTCTGGAGGCATAAATATGGGCTTTTATTTTGATATTTCTCCACACTGGCGCAGTAAAGATACTCGATATTAGGTGTTTTTTATTCATCATGGGTGCATGAAAAACTTTAATGCAATATATTTTATTTTAAATGTAGGTTCGAATTATAGCTTAATGTTCATAATACCTTTATTTTGAAAACCGGAAGTGAATACGCTGTTTCTCCGCCTTTATCGTAATGCTGAGAATACTCGCACAGTTGAAATTTACTTGCGGCTGATTTGACCACGGAGATCGAAGTTGCGGCTGGCTTGACCGCAGTTTCCACCGGGACACGCTGCCTTTGTTTACTCCAGAGAAAAACACACCCGGGATGCAGAGGAGGGAAGCAATGTCGGGGGAAGAGAGGAGGGTCGAGACGGGACGGGCTTATGGAGAGGAGAAGATTTAAGCCCTGTCTCCCCTCTCTTGTTATGGGAAATGTGCAGTCTCTTAGCAACAAAATGGACGAGCTAACGGTGCTAACAAGGAGTCACACGGAGTACCGGGAGTGCAGTCTGATGTGTTTCATTAAGACATGGCTGCACAGGGACATTATGGACCAGAACGTCTCCGTCGATGGCTTTCACACTGTGCGGGCGGACCGGGATTAACAACAGGTGTAATCCCGGTCACATCACCATTAAAGAACAGCTCTGGGGCCCGGATGCTGAACTGCTGGCCGTTGGACTCCGTCCATATCATCTACCGAGAGAGATCCCGCACATCATCATCGTCGTCGTGTACATCCCTCCCTCTGCAAACCCAACATCTGCCTGCAGCATCATACACACCACCATCTCCAAACTACAGACTCAACACCCCAGTGCCCTCATCATCATGTCAGGAGACTTTAATCACGTCACCATGGATAGAGTTCTGCCGACTTTTAAACAGTATGTGAGCTGTCCTACCAGAGAGGAGAGGACCCTGGACCTGATGTATGCTAACATACACCCCCCTCTGGGCAGGTCAGATCACAATCTGATTCACCTTAAACCCTGCTATGTGCCTCTGGTGAAGAGGAAGCCTGTGACCACAAGGACTGTCAGGAGGTGATCTGAGGAGGCTTATGAGGCACTGCAAGGCTGCTTGGAAGTGACTGACTGGCCTGCACTCTGTGAGCCACACAGGGAGGACATTGATGGGCTCACAGAGTGCATCACGGACTATATACACTTCTGTGTGGACTGCAATGTCCCAGCTCGGACTGTCATCTGTTACGCTAACAATAAACTTTGGATCACCAATGCCATTAAGGCCATCCTGAATGACAAGAAGAGGGTGTTCAGAGATGGCAACCATGTTGAAGTGAGGAGAGTGCAGGGGGTACTGAAAATCAAAATTAAGGAGCCAAAGACAATAACAGGAGAAAGCTGGAGAAAAAACTCCAGCAAAACAACATGAGGGTTGTGTGGAGTGGCATGAGAACCAACACCGGCTTCCAGAAGACTGGTAGCATGGGGTTGGAGGGCTATGGCGTCAACATCCAGGGCCTCGTCCAGAGTTGCTCTGTGGCCCTGCCTCCTGGTTGTCTTCCAGACCCGCTCCACCCATCTACCTTCACCCCTGGTCATCCACCTCCAGGCCGTCCGCCTGAGGTCCCCAGTTCAGCCTCTGTTCCTTTTCTGCCTTTGTTTTTGTATGACGATCCTGTCTGCTGTCAGGCATTTGGGTCCTACCCCTTATGGTTCATTCAGTTCTAACAGTTTCTCCCACTATGAACCTATACACCAAGTCACTTCATGCTTCTTGGGTGGATGGCTTTCTGACCTCAAGAAAGCAAAGTATATCTGCAAAGACAGATATCCTATCTTTTTATGTTTTAAGCAGTGAGTTTATATTAGAAAAAAATGCACTTTAATGGCAGTGTGCAGAATATAATAGCTCAGTAGCTCAAAGACAGTACAGGACTGGCAAAATTGCAGCTCTCAACAACAACATGTGTATTTGCGTACAGAGATGTGTCTTCCACTTGTATTCTTACCCCTCCATTTGTCTTTCTCTTTCATTATGCCTCTTCTCCTTAACACTACAGTATGTTCTGCTTTCTTTTAAAACACAAAAAAGGTTCTCGGGGGTCAAAGTAGAGTGAGATGAATGCAACTCAGGAAAACAACATCCATTCATTATGCAGAAAAGATGAACAATCTAACAGAGGACAGCAGACAACATATTCATCTTCAGTGAATGACAATAATCGGTTGGAATGCTCCGATTACTGTTGATAGCTTTAATAGCAATACTGCTGCCATGGTTACTTTCTCGTTTATCTCCCTTAACTATCTTCTCTTTCCCTTTCAGAACTCATGTTTTCTTTCATCTCAGCCCTTGTTAATGCACATCGGTCTTCTGTTGATATACTGTGAAATGCACATGCTGAGCTGCTCCTACTGTCTTATATAATGTACCTTTACGAAGTGCTATTGTTTTATATTTAATGGATTTGTGGGCATTTACAACATGTTAGGAAGTACAATCAGTATGTTCAATTCACTTAAATTTTATTTGTATAGCGCCAATTCATAACAGAAGTTATCTCAGGACACTTTTCAAATAGAGTAGGTCTACACCGAACTCTTTAAAACATTATTTACAGAGACCCAACAGTACCACCATGAGCAAGCACTTGGCGACAAGGGCAAGGAAAAACTGCCTGTTGAAAGGCAGAAACCTAGGACAGATCCTTCGGCTCTAGGTGGGTGGTCGTCTGCCTCGACCAGTTGGGGTGAGAGAGAGAGAGAGACAGAGAGAGAGAGAGAGAGAAAGAGAGGGAGAGAGAGACAGAGAGAGAGACAGACAGACAGGTGCACAGCAACAACAGTATTGGCAATGGCAATTTAGTAGGACCACGGCAGGAGGCTCCACCAGGATCCATAAGAACCTGCGAGACGAGGAAGCACAAGAACTCCGGGGAAGAAGTGAAGTTAGTAACATGCATTAATGGAACATGAATGAGTGCAGAAAGAGAGAGGAAGAGAAGAGCTCAGTGCACCGTGGGAAATCCCCCTATAGTCTAGGTCTATAGCAGCATAACTAAGGGATGGTTCAGGACTCACCTGATCCAGCCCTAACTATAAGCTTTATCAAAGAGGAATGTCTTAAGCCTACTCTTGAATGTGGAGAGGGTGTCTGCCTCCCGAACCACAACTGGAAGCTGGTTCCACAGGAGAGGAGCTTGGTAACTGAAGGCTCTGGCTCCTGTTCTACTTTTAGAGACTATAGGAACCACAAGTAGCCCAGCATTCAGAGAACGTAGTGTTCTAGAGGGGTAATAGGGTACTATGAGCTCTTTAAGATATGAAGGGGCCTGACCATGAAGAACTTTATAGGTGAGGAGGAGGATTTTAAATTCTATTCTAAATTTTACAGGGAGCCAGTGCAGAGAAGCTAGTACAGGAGAGATGTGATCTCTTTTTCTAGTTCCTGTCAGTACTCGTGCTGCAGCGTTCTGAATTCATTGGAGTGTTTTAATGGACTTATTGGGGCAACCTGATAATAAATTAGAGTTGCAGTAATCCAGCCTTGAAGTAACAAATGCATGGATTAGTTTTTCTGCATCTGTCTGTGATAGTATGTGTCTAATTTTTGTAATATTACGTAAATGAAAGAAGGCAGTCCTAGAGGTCTGCTTCATGTGGGAGTTAAAAGACGAATCCTGATCAAAGATAACTCCAAGATTCCTGACAGTGGTGCTAGAGGCCAAGGTAATGCCATCTAGAGTAACTATATCTTTAGACAGTGAGCCTCTAAGGTTTTTGGGGCCAAGTACAAGAATTTCGTTTTTTTCTGAGTTTAACATCAGAAAATTGCAGCTCATCCAAGATTTTATGTCCTTAAGACATGTTTGTAATTTAGATAATTGATTAATTTCATCGGGCTTGATCGATAACTGCGTATCATCTGCATAACAGTGAAAGATAATGGAGTGATTCCTAATAATGTTGCCTAAAGGGAGCATATATAAAGTAAATAGTATTGGTCCAAGTACAGAACCTTGTGGAACTCCATGACTAACTTTAGTATTTATGGAGGATTCATCGTTAACATGTACAAACTGCGAACGATCTGATAAATATGACTTAAACCAGCTTAGTGCGGTTCCTTTAATGCCAATTTGATGCTCAAGTCTCTGTAAAAGAATATCATGGTCAATGGTGTCAAATGCAGCACTAAGATCTTATCATACAAGTACAGAGACAAGTCCATTGTCAGAAGCAATCAGAAGGTCATTATTAACTTTAGCCAGAGCTGTCTCTGTGCTATGATGAACTCTAAATCCTGACTGAAAATCCTCAAATAAACTATTGTTATGTAGAAAGTCACACAACTCTTTGGCGACTACTTTCTCCAGAATCTTAGAGAGGAAGGGGAGGTTAGAGATTGATCTATAGTTGGCTGTTACTAACTCCACTTCTTCCCCGGAGTTCTTGTGCTTTCTCGTCTCGCAGGTTCTCATGGATCCTGGTGGAGCCTCCTGCCATGGTCCTGCTTGACTGCCATTGCCAATACTGTTGTTGCTGTACACCTGTCTGTCTGTCTGTCTCTCGCTCTCTCTCTCTCTGCCTCTCTCTCTCTCTCTCTCTCTCTCTCTCTCTCTCTCTCTCTCTCTCTCTCACCCCAACTGGTCGAGACAGACGACCACCCACCTAGAGCTGGAGGATCTGTCCTAGGTTTCTGCCTTTTAACAGGCAGTTTTTCCTTGCCCTTGTCGCCAAGTGCTTGCTCATGGTGGTACTGTTGGGTCTCTGTAATTAATGTTAAAGAGTTCGGTCTAGACCTGCTCTATTTGAAAAGTGTCCTGAGATAACTTCTGTTATGAATTGGCGCTATACAAATAAAATTGAATTGAATTGAATTGAATTAAAACCCCTGGGTCAAGAGTGGGCTTTTTAAGAAGGGGTTTAATTACAGCTACTTTAAAGGACTGTGGTACATATTCTGATAATAAAGAAAGATTAATCATATCCAGTAAAGAAGTGCCAATTAAGGGAACAACTTCTTTAGGCAGCCTAGTTGGGATCGGGTCTAATAGACAGGTTGATGGCTTTGATGAAGAAATGATTGAAGTTAACTGATGAAGATCGATAGCAGAAAAACAGTCTAAATATATATCTGAGTTTACATTAGCAAAAGTCCCTGAACTTGGAGAGCCACTGATAACTTCTGATGGCAGTTGGTGATTGATTTTCTCTCTAATAGTAATAATTTTATTATAAAAGAAGCTCATGAAGTCATTGCTACTTAAGTTTATGGGGATATGTGGCTCAATAGAGCTGTGGCTCTCTGTCAGCCTGGCTACAGTGCTGAAGAGGAACCTAGGGTTATTCTTATTTTCTGCTATTAGTGCTGAGTAATAGGCTCCTCTGGCATTACGGAGGGCCTTTCTATATGTTTTAAGATTATCTTGCCAAATTGAGCGATATTATGATAATTTGGAAGAGCCATTTCCTTTCAGATTTCCTAGCTATTTGTTTTAACTGGCGGGTTTGGTGGTTGTACCACGGTGCTAATCTCCTATGTTTTAATAATTTCCTTTTTATAGGAGTCTAATGTTGATCGTAGTGAGCCTGCAGCACTATCGACAAGATTATCAATTTCAGAGGGACTAAAGTTGTTATAGGACTCTGTTAAATTCAGACATGGCATTGAATTAAACACTGAAGGAATCTCCTCCTTAAATTTAGCCACAGCACTGTCAGATAGACATCTGCTGTAGGAAGTTTTGCCTAATGGCTTATAATCTAATGGTATGAATTCAAAAGTTATTAAATAATGGTCAGATAGGAAAGGATTATGTGGGAAAACTGTTCAATATCAATGCCATATGATAAAACAAGGTCAAGAGTGTGATTAAAACAATGAGTTGGTTTATTTACACTCTGACAGAAGCCAATTGAGTCTATTAATGATATAAATGCGTTACTAAGGCTGTCATTGTTAACATCCACATTAATATTAAAATCACCTACAATAATTTCTTTATCTGATTTAAGGACTAAACTTGATAAAAACTCTGAGAATTCAGATATAAAATCAGAGTACGGTCCAGGAGCGCGGTACACTATAACAAATAGAACTGGCTGCAG
The DNA here is from genome assembly GCF_905237075.1 of Dicentrarchus labrax. Lineage (NCBI taxonomy): Eukaryota > Metazoa > Chordata > Actinopteri > Moronidae > Dicentrarchus > Dicentrarchus labrax. The sequence continues at coordinate 25,951,663 of NW_026136720.1, forward strand.
TGTTTTCCAGTTTGGGTGAGAAAGACTAAGAACAAGGCTTTCAAATGAATTATAATTTAGTTTAGGTTTAGGGTCCATTAAAACGCTCGAATCATATATGGCTGCTACTCCACCTCCTCGGCCAGTGCCTCGAGGAATGTGAGGGGGGTGGATTCATTTAGGCTAACATACTCCTCGTGGGAAAACCAGGTCTCAGTAAGACAAAGTAAATCAATATCATAATCTGATATTAATTCATTCACTAAAACAGCTTTTGAAGACAGAGACCTGATATTTAACAGCCCACATTTCATTCTCTTATTTTGTGCTACTGAGGAGTTGGTTTTAATTTTTATTAGATTTTTATGTTGAACTCCTCTTGTTTTTATTTCTTTACATACATACATAATTTAGGTGGGCGGGGGACAGACACAGTCTCTATGGGGTTTTGAGTGGGTGACTGTTCTAAAGAAAGCGCAGAGAAGTGTGTAAGACAGCAGCTCTGCTTCCTGGTCCCAACTCTGGACTGTCAGGTTTTAGAGATAAACTTCGCCATATTTCTAGATAAGAGAGCCGCTCTGTCCAAAGTGGGATGGATGCCGTCTCTCCTAATCAGACCAGGTGTTCCCCAAAAAGGCTTCCAGTTATCTATGAAGCCCACATCATTTGCTGGACACCACCTCGTGACAATGATCTCTGCCATTTAAAATCAAAAATGATGCAATCTTGTACTTAAGGTGCATAAGGTAACTTACAAAGACATAACCAAGTAGTTTGTGCCCAAAACCAAATTGCGTCTGTTTCACAAAGCTAACCAAAATGTAAAAATGAATCTCTTTTTTTATTTAGTTACTCAAGACAGGGATAGAATAGGGACTGAAAAACAAAAAACATTTGCTTCTGTAGCTTTTTTGTAGCTGTCTTGAGTGTGTAGCTAGTGAGAGACATGTAAATACAGTTGTGCACCATGATTTCTAATCAAGCTCTTTGAGGCACCTTCCATATAAACCTGCCCTATTGTTACACCTCCCCTTACATGCTAGCACAACAACAAATTAAGAGTCTTCTTTATGAACATATAACTACCAGTGATGCAGAATCTGACAGTTCATTACAAAGTATATTTTATAGATAAGATCAAATCAATAGGAAATATGATACATCTGGTTGCTGTGTGTATGTGAGCTGCTAGTACAATCCATTTACTATCTTCCTGTGCTTCAGAATAAAAAAAACAACTAATTCAGTCATGTCAATAAAGTATGTGTGAGGATGAACGAGCATATGTTACTCTAAGCAGTACCCCTCCCACAAAAAGGGTGGGAATAGTTAATTGGAAAGAAAGCCAAAATAATCGACAGATGGAGGAAATAAATGGGGAAAAAAATAAAATAAAATAAAAGATAATAATAATTAAAGCTGCAAGCAGCGATGAACGGGCCTTCACACTCCATGCAACTCGGGGTGTGCTGCGGCCGCATCAAGGCACGTCATCACACGTGCAGACCACAACATGAAAATTACACATATATCCGATAAAAATCGCCATGCAGCGCTTACTTCCTGTTGCCAATAGGTGGAGCTATTATATCTGAATATTGTCATGTAAACGTGTTCAGGACGGGACTCTTGTGAATTTTCGTTGAGATTGGACCATGTACAATGGAGCGAAGCCTGCGAGCTAGTTCAGGCAGTCAACTCGAGCTGTGCTGCTATATACACATGACATGTCTTATTCCATAATCACTAACCAAGTGCACCCTTTTAATCTGGTGGTCTATTTAAGCTGTAAAATTTCCCAGCTCTCCCTCTACTTTGTCAATGCCGCTGTTGCCTTGCATAACATTGCTGCTACTCTGTAAGCTATTGCTGCCTGCTGCGCTGTTAGCCCCACCACCACCCCAGCATCCACCTGTAGGCTCCAGCCAGGGGTTAAGGTATTGATGAGGTCGAAGCCTAGATGCCAAAATCTTAATATGCTATACTTCTTTAGTAAACATTGCAAACGTGAGTTATCTGACTGAACTGACGTTATGATAACTTCCTTTTTCATGGCGAACTGTCGAAATTGGACGTCATAAATTTAACAACTTTTAATCATGAATGTCTTTAGATTGCACTGATTAAATTTGAAAGTGATCAGATAAATTTGTTCGAATACAACGTGTGCAAATCTCCGAAAATATCCTAGAAATTCTAAATGGCTGACTTCCTGTTGGGTTCGGGATATGGCTCCAACAGGATTTTTTGTACGTCATGACGTGATCTACATGTGTACCACTTTTCATACTAGGTGAAACGTGCCGTTGGGGCTGCTCAATAAGGGGCGCTGTCAAGCCATTTTTCCACGCACGTGACTCATGAATACGGAAGTTTTCACCATGACTGACATGTGTACCGCATTTCATGAGCTGTCGAGCATTGAAAATCCTCCAAAAATGCATTCATTTGCGATGAAAATAATAATAATAATAATAATAATAATAATAATAATAATTCCTACAGATACAATAGGGCTTCGCACTTGTCAGTGCTCGGGCCCTAAGTATATATGGACGTGGGGCATTAGGAGGTGCCACCAGGAAGACATATTTACTTATCTCTCCCTCTTTTTTCCCCTCCTTTGTATATTAGTCAACCTTGTTTCTCGCTTGTCTTCTTCATTTCCTTCTTCTATTTCTCGGCTCCCCCTTGTCAAGACTAACAAATACACACACCTAAACACGCACACACACACACACACACACACACACACACACACACACACACACACACAAATCCTTTTTCCCTTTAATAGGCTGCAATGTACCTATATATTTTTTCCTAACCCTTGTTATTTTTTTGCGTGCGTTTGTGTGACAGAAAACCAAAAAACAACGTGTGACCTTACATCTCATATCTTGTTTTATTTCACCTGTCGGTATTTATAACCTGTGAGGATAGGTTCACATTTTGAAATTCTAAAGTCTGTCCTTAAACAATATTCAGTTGCCCAAATAAGCACTTAAACATGTTTCTATTTCTGATCAAGAATGTATTCCAAAATTTACCTTAAGCTCATATAAGGCTTTCAGCAGTTTATAACTGTTAAAGATATACACTTGATTTGACAAACTGAGTCTTTTTGGTACAGAAGAAGATACACTCTTGATTTAACGAATTTGGATGGCTTCAGCCTCATATTATTTTCAGATAAACCTTGTAATGTATTTTCGCACTAAACAAGGTCTGTGGATTTTGTCCCTCATTGCTTTGTAGGGTCCAAAGGAGACCTTTAAACATGAACTAGTTCATTTGAAGTGTTTAACTGGACTTTTATTGTGATGGGTCACTTGACTGTAACTTGATACAACTTGATGATGTACGATGTCCAGGTGATAAAACTCCTGGCACAGCGTTACTCTTTCCTCTTCACTCTTCCCTCTCTGCACCTCTCGCTTCTCGATCTTGATTTTAAGGGGTTTAAGAAAATAAATATCAAACATAGGAGGTTACTACTTTGTTTTTTATGTAAGCCTGAAATTACCAAAATGAAAAAGGTGTGGCCTGTGGAGTTAATTTCAGATTGGATCTCACTGTAATTGATTTCCATATCGAAAAAATCTGGATTGTATGTAAACGGGCCCCATTACTGAGGTAATATCTCATTTATGTCTAGGCGTTCTTGACCTTTAGTTTAAATAAATGCTATCCTTTCTAAAAGTCTTTACATAATTTTCATCAATCACAGGAGACAATTTCCCCCCATTATCAGTTAAAATGTCTGTGCAAACTTTCAATGAAATTGTGGTCTTCAGCATTTCATTGCCACAACAGTAATGGGGGCATAAAGAGTCCAATGCACAAATTATCTGGAAAGCTAGTGAAGTGAAGAGGTATCTGTGTAGGGTTTTAGCATGACCTCTTTGGAATGGTCATTTATCAACTGTAGATAAAACAAGGTCTCTACCGTTCTGGTTGTTGTAACCCACACCTTCATAGTCTGCTGATTGACCCAGCTCTCACCTGCCAGTGAATGTTTCCTGACTAATATCTTATAGCAACAACTGAGTTTACAGGGCAAACAATAGCTGAGAAAAAGCAGAAATTAAATGTATAAGTTTTCAAATTAAGAAACATAATTTCTGCAAATCACAGAATGCCTGTAGGTTAACTTCCTTATAGGTGTTGCTGAGCAATTTGGAGACAAAACAGTTTACATAGACAAATGTACACAAACAATTCCAATATGTATGCCTCACATATTCAGTATCAATCCTTTCAATAGCTATACCTGATTATTTTCCAAATGATGGCAGGGGGCTGGCATAGTCACGTGTCCGTCACAGCTGACACATAGCAACAGACGTTCATGCTCACATTCACACCCACAGGCAATTTAGATTTGCCAATTAACCTAACCTGCATAATCTGCAGGCAAAATGTGACATTGACAGAGTGGATTGGTGGGTGAGACTGGGCTGTATAATGTGATCAACATTTTGCAGTTAGGTCACACCTGAGCCATATGCTGATGACATGACTGCTGAAGAGTTGAGACTATTTTGTGTGTTCCAAGCTCTGGAATGAACTTCCATGCTCATTTCTCAATTGAATTTCCAGAAAATGTATTTAATCATGATATCTATTGTATAGTTGTATAAAACTTTTTTTAAACCATGGATTACACTCATTACAGTGTGAAGTCATTGAATATTTTAAGTCGGTGTCAGAGATGGAGATCCTGAACATGTCCATGTGTGAAGCACTTTGTGTTTGATTTTGCTTGTATGAAATGTGCTTTACAAAAAAAGTCTGATTGATTGATCATGTCTAGTGCACCCCTGGAGAGCCTCTTCAGCCTGGGCAGTCTTGTGCTGCTTTGAGGGCAGAACATGTTGTCAGAATTAAGAGTTTGCTATATGCGTTTGGCTTGTTAAATGCAGTTCATATTATGTAATCTCAGGCAATGTTGCAGAGTAACTCAGAATTAATGTTTTTTTTACAAAAGTAACGATTAATGTGTAAGACTTTGTTTTTTTAGTAGTGACCCCAACACTGGCGTTGATAGAACATTCACAATAGATGCACTGCACTGTGCCCTGGTGGCTCGTCTGGTGGAGCTGGCCCCCCATGTTCCTGGGATGAGTCCTTGCTGCAATGGGTTTGGGTCCAAATATTGTTCAGGGTCAGTTAAGTCATTTTATTATCCCAAATGGGAAACCTGACTTGCAAATCAGGGGCACAAAAAAACAAGTGCAGACAAAAACAAAAGTACAAAAATGCAAAAATGTTTACTGTACCTACAATATACAAAACACAATAATACAACACCACTCACCAAGATTGTTGCTACAGGCATTTCACTAAATTCTACTAGTCTATTGTCCTGTCTTATGAAGCATGTTGTATAGTTCCACAAGCCTTATCTAGGCAAAGTAGTTCTCACTGTGTATATTCACATACTGTATTAGTACTGCAGGCACTGAATTGTGAAACTATAGATTACAACATGTAGTACACACATACATGCACAGCCTTGTATCTACCATTCCCTGCCTAATGTGACTCAGCAGAAATTAACAGTCTACGCGTGTGTGTTTGTGTGCGTGTGTATGTGTGTGTGTGTGTGTGTGTGTGTGTGTGTGTGTGTGTGTGTGTGTGTGTGTGTGTGTGTGTGTGTGTGTGTGTGTGTGTGTGTGTGTGTGTGTATGTGTGTGTGTGTGTGTGCTTTGTGTCTAAGATGGGGCTGGTTGTAAGGATGGCAGAAAAAAAAGCACAATGCAGCAAAGGGCAATAAATCCTTCAGATTAAAAAGGCTGCAGCTATAATCCCTCTATATCCTCACTAAGACTAACACCTGCCTGCTGCAGGTCAAAGTGTCGGCCATGTTTCCATTAATAACCGCCGCTGTACTGACAAGAGATCTTCTGTCTTCAACATATGTCATCTTAATAATGCAATCCATGCAATAGTAGCCATATTTTAGCTTTACTGAGAGACATCATGAACTGGATTGTTTGAAGTCAGGCCAAACTGAACGACTCATCATTAAGACAACACTTAAAACCATTACAGAGCTGATTCATTGCACAGAACAAGGAGAGAGTGTTTATGCAAAGGAAGCATCAGCACAGAATCGGCCTTTAATTGTGAGGCCTTTAATTTAACAAAAACACAGACAGCAGCTGTGCCTTAATGTGTGTGAGAGCGTTCAAACAGCTTGTCAGCTTCTCTCTCTGAGATGCAGCTGACTGTTGCTGCCAGCTGGAACACACTTGTTCCATCAGCTGGATGCATTTCCACACAATGCTTTTCTCTCCGTTCCTCAGAAAGGCAGCTGCCAGTGTTTACATACACACACACACACACACGCGTTCCGCTTCTTTCTTTTACCTTTACAGCTACCAGCATCTTGTCCTTGGTGGGGCTCAGGTTGTAACATTCAGCCAGGAAGACCTTGCCGAAGGCTCCCTCTCCGAGCTCCCTCTTCAAAATAATGTCCCTCCGTTTAATATGCTGAACATCTGAGAGAGACAGAGACATAGGGACTGAGTTAACACACATTACAGTCAGATGCTAGCACACAGCCACTTTCCAATATTCATTCACAAGTCGGCAGCTTGGTGGAGCCTGTGTGTTGCCTTTAATTTTCATGAATCCTTCCACTTAAAGGCTCAGTTCAACCAAAATACAAACCCACCTGTGAACAGTTTTTATTAGAATTACTTAAATTAAAATATATATATATATATATATATATATATATATATATATTAGGGGGGCTTTTATGCCTTAATTAGATATGACAGCTCAAAATAGACAGGAAAAGGAGAGAGAGAGAGGATAACACACAGAAAAAGGCCACAGGTTGGACTTGAACCCTTGGCTGCTGCAGCAAAGCCTTGGTACATGGGGCCTCTACCACGTGAGATACCAAGTGCTCCATCAGAAGTACTTTTAACTACAGAAATAGCAAAATGTTGACAATGAGGTCTGAAGATCGGAGTAAGCTGGCCACTGCCTCAGAAAAGACATGCTGCAGTTGAATTAAATAAATGTCAGTCTTTAGTTTTCTGTGCACCACTGAATTTGCCTTCTTGGTGGAGGCAGAAATCTGCAGTCAAAACACTCACACTAGACCAACCTCTGTATTTGCACTCCATTTTGCACATTTATTGTAAAACTTTACCTAACATAGCACACAGTTACACTAAATGAGACTGCACATTTGCTAGACCTTTCTATATCTACATGGAAATAAATAAAAATAAAAATGCACAAATGCTGCAGTGTGCTTCGACAGGCTTTACTCCACATGCATTGTGTCCAAGAGGGACATCTGATCATGTGGCTGGTGGTCATAAATCTTCCTCTTTTGTTGAGGACTGGAGAGTAAGATGGAGGGAAAATTATACTGCTGGGATGGTTTTGTAAACCACTAAGTTCTTGCTATGTTATGTTTTGAATGTAAAGTTCAATGTAAAGTAAAGAGTTTTGACATAGTATGTAAACATGGGCAAAATAAATGGTAAATGAACTATACTTATAGATATTCCTTTATTTGTCTCACAATGGGGAAATTCCAATGTTACAGCAGCAATGTGGATAGAGAAAAAAAACAGTATAAAAAACAGTAAGAGTAGGGAAATAATAAAAACACTATGCACAAGAGAAAGAACAGTAAGAATCCACAACAACAGATAACACAAATAGTAGCAGCAGTTGCACATGGGCAATAGATTGCACAGTGAATATGGTATGGTATTGCACAGTAATTATTGCACATTGTATTGCATATATATTGTATATAGCGCCTTTCTAGTCTTTCAACCACTCAATGTGCTGTACACTACATGCCACACTCACCCCATTCACACACACATTCATACACTGATGGCAGTGGCTGCCATGCAAGGTGGGAACTGTCCTTGTAAATAATTTTATAAGTAGTACTTTTGGTACTGGTTGGGTGCGCATGAGAACACAGGTGTGTGTGTGTCATCTTTAGTGATTGTGTGTGAATTTGAATCTGTGTCTGTAATCACAGTTGCATGTCCTATACATTCATGTCAGTGTGTGTGTGTGTGTGTGTGTGTGTGTGTGTGTGTGTGTGTGTGTGTATGACAGATTGTAGGAGAGTCCTCTGAGTATACCTCAGCCTGTGTGTGTGTGTACCATACAGGCTAATTGGTGCAGTTACAAATAGCCAGGGTTAATGTTGCCATTAACACAGGGAGAGGACGGGGCAGTCACCTTTCAGCAATAACACACACACATCACCACACTTTGTGTATGTGCCAGCCAGTGTATCTAACTGTGTGTGCTACAGTTGTTGTTCTGATACCAGTATCGGAAGAATTGCCAAAAATCAGGTTTTGGTGTGTGTGCACTGATCCGATATGTATTAGCCCTAAAATGGGACCGTGCTTCTGCCCAGCAGTGTCCCATTCACCATTTTTCTCCCCAGGCTAGCAAAGTCATAAGCTGCCTAATCTATCTTTGAAAAAAAGGTTTAACCTGAGCCATGCCATACAACAATGATAGCAATCAACAGGATTATTAGTATACATTTGTTAGAAAAAAATACACCAATCAGCCATAACCTAACGACCACCTCGTCACCTTGTCAAAATCCCTAAAATCTTCACGCTGCCCATTTTTCCTGCTTCTAACACATCAACATTCAGGACAAAATGATTACTTGCTGCCTAATATATCCCACCCACTGACAGGTGCCATGATAACCAGATAATCAATGTTATTCACTTCACCTGTCAGTGCTCATAATGTTATGGCTGATCATATATTTTTGAACGCATGTGTTTTAGATCAATACTCTGTATTGGCCAGTACGCATGTTCAGGCATTGGAATCGGTAATGGGAAGGAACAAATAGTATCCCTAGTGCTAACACTAAGAATATGCTTTCATTAATACCATCTTGTACATGGTATGTCATCTCTTTTTCTAGTTCCTGTCAGTACGCTGCAGCACGAGTACAGATCACATCTCTCCTGTACTAGCTTCTCTGCACTGGCTCCCTGTAAAATTTAGAATAGAATTTAAAATTCTCCTCCTCACCTATAAAGCTCTTCATGGTCAGGCCCCTTCATATCTTAAAGAGCTCATAGTACCCTATTACCCCACTAGAACACTACGTTCTCTGAATGCTGGGCTACTTGTGGTTCCTATAGTCTCTAAAAAGTAGAACAGGAGCCAGAGCCTTCATTTACCAAGCTCCTCTCCTGTGGAACCAGCTTCCAGTTGTGGTTCGGGAGGCAGACACCCTCTCCACATTTAAGAGTAGGCTTAAGACATTCCTCTTTGATAAAGCTTATAGTTAGGGCTGGATCAGGTGAGTCCTGAACCATCCCTTAGTTATGCTGCTATAGACCTAGACTATCGAGGGATTTCCCATGGTGCACTGAGCTCCTCTCTTCCTCTCTCTTTCTGCACTCATTCATGTCCCATTAATGCATGTTACTAACTTCACTTCTTCCCCGGAGTTCTTGTGCTTTCTTGTCTCGCAGGTTCTTATCGATCCTGGTGGAGCCTCCTGCCATGGTCCTGCTAGATTGCCATTGCCAATACTGTTGTTGCTGTGCACCTGTCTGTCTGTCTCTCTCTCTCTCTCTCTCTGTCTGTCTGTCTCTCTCTCTCTCTCTCGCCCCAACTGGTCGAGACAGGCGACCACCCACCTAGAGCCGAAGGATCTGTCCTAGGTTTCTGCCTTTTAACAGGCAGTTTTTCCTTGCCCTTGTCACCAAGTGCTTGCTCATGGTGGTACTGTTGGGTCTCTGTAAATAATGTTATATGAGTTCGGTCTAGTCCTGCTCCATTTGAAAAGTGTCCTGAGATAACTTCTGTTATGAATTGGCGCTATACAAATAAAATTGAATTGAATTGAATTGAATTGAATTGAATGTCTTTCACTGTACACTCAATTCAATTCAATTCAATTTATTTGTATAGCGCCAATTCATAACAGGTTATCTCAGGACACTTTTCAAATAGAGCAGGTCTACACCGAACTCTTTAACATTAATTACAGAGACCCAACAGACACCATGAGCAGGCTCTTGGCGACAAGGGAAGGAAAACCTTTTAAAAGGGAAAAAAGGGAAAATTTGGGGGGGGGTCGTCTCGTTGGGGTAGAGAGAGAGAGAGAGAGAGAGAGAGAGAGAGAGAGGCGAGAGAGAGAGAGCGAGAGACAGACAGACAGACAGGTGCACAGCAACAACAGTATTGGCAATGGCAGTCAAGCAGGACCATGGCAGGAGGCTCCACCAGGATCCATAGAACCTGCGAGACGAGAAAGCACAAGAACTCTGGGGAAGAAGTGAAGTTAGTACATGCATTAATGGAACATGAATGAGTGCAGAAAGAGAGAGGAAGAGAGTAGCTCAGTGCACCAAGGGAAACCCCCCAAAATTCACCCCCAAAAAAAAAAAAAAAAAAAAAATTTTCCCCCCCCCCCCCCCCCCCCCCCAAATTAAAATTTTAAAAAAAAAAAAATTTTTAACTCTACTTTTAAATTTGGTGGGGGTTTCCCCCCCCAACCCAAACCCAAAAACTGTTTCAAAAGAAAAGGAAGTTTGAAAAAAAGGGTTTTTTTTAGGAACCATAGGAACCACAAGTAGCCCAGCATTCAGAGAACGTAGTGTTCTAGTGGGGTAATAGGGTACTATGAGCTCTTTAAGCTATGATACTCATCCACAAACAGCTGCACACACGTACACACACACACACACACACACACACACAACACACACACACTCCGTTGACCGTTCCGCCACCTTGCAATTAGCGAGACTGTAATGAGCTCTGGGACTCACGTCATCCAGCAGCATACATATAGCTGCTATAGACGCTCTGAGGGGGGAGAGGATGGCAGTGCAAACGGCACTAGAAAGGTACTTTCAATAATTTCAATAACTCTTGACTTTAATACATTGTAATTACAAAATGAACAACTAGGGATTCATTTAATTACATGGTAATAGAAGAAATATTGTGCCGGGGGGAATATGTAATAGCACAGCTGTATAGTTACCGGCGTGATGTTACTGTGATGTGAATGTTTGTTTGTTTGTTTGTTTGTATTACTTTATTAATCCCTCAACGGGGAAATTCCCCTGTCACAGCAGCATTTACATGAAATAAATACATACAGATATAAAAAAACTATGGTAAAGTGGTAAAGCTATGGTATGGTGGTAATTTGAAAAACAGAAACTACAACATTGATCAGGTGTTGTAGAGTCTGACAGCGGCAGGGATGAAAGACCTGCGGAACCTCTCCTTCTTACACCTTGGGTGTAACAGTCTGCTGCTACAGTGTCATGTAGGGGGTGAGAGGTGTTGTCCATGATGGATGTCAGCTTCACTAACATCCTCCTTTCACCCACTTCCTCAATGGAGTCCAGAGGACAGTCCAGGACAGAGCTCGTTCTCCTGATCAGTTTATTGAGTCACTTCCTGTCCGTACTGCCCCCTCTCCAGCAGACCACAGCATAGAAGATGGCTGAAGCAACCACAGAGTCATAAAAAGTCTTGAGTGGAGCGCTGCTTACTCCGAAGGATCTCAGTCTCCTCAGCAGGTGGAGGCGAATCTGGCCCTTCTTGTAGAGAGCATGGGTGTTTTCAGTCCAGTCCAGTTTTTTATTGAGGTGAACACCCAGGAATTTATAATTGTCTGCCATCTCAATGGCCAATCCCTGGATGTTCACTTGGGTGAAGTGACTGCTTTGTTAAATTTAAGCTTTTTCCAATATTGTGCTGCCTTATGAAATACCTTTATATGCATCAGGCCCACCCACAATAATGGCTGCCACCTGAAAAGGTGCTGTGAATGGGCCCTGCTGTACTCATACGAACACATGTAACTGAAAGAAACTTACTCTCCTTCTACCTCTTGGCTAGTAACGTGAAAGGCCTGGCTGTCATTGGCCTCTTCAGTCTGGATGGCAGCAGCTTTCTGAGCTGACTGAGAAAATTTGGTCATTCCATTATTATTTGGGTGTAAAGACCTTGCCAGCTCCCTCTTTTTCTTCTCCTTTCTTTTCTGGCATCTCAATTTATATGCAGGCCTGGCATAGGGTGGGAATTCATGGCATAATTGGTTAGTAAATATTATTGTTAGCTAGTAATTATTTCATGTCATGTGGCAGGCCAAATGTCACATTTTCAGGAGAGGATGTTTTCATTATGAAACAGGCTATTTTTTTTTCTTATTTTTGTTGTTTTAATAAACAATGGTGAGTATTTTGCTTCCACCTGAATAACGTTAGAATCTATGTACTTTTGACTCTACTTTTCATTATTTTTTTGGCCCGTCACATGTGACTGTCAATAAAGATACTGTCAGTCCTGGAACAAGAATCTTTGTTTGAATCTGTAGATCCATCACAATACCACACTGGGCCTCTGACTCAAACTAACTGAGGCCCAACCAAATTATCCCTGGTTCTTGAACCAGTTCTGTTCAAGGTTCTTGGAACCTTGGCGCTACCAAACTAAGAACCATTGTAATTGGATGCATCATCAACAGACTCTGAACGGTTCAAAATTAGGTGCTTGAACTATAACAGAGCCAGTTCCCTATTGGTGGAAAAAGCCTATGAATGATGTATGGAGAAACACATTTCAACAATATAATAGAATAAAACATAAGTTATTGCCTCAAAATGCAAGATCAGATGGTCTATGTGATAAATATTAAACTAATGAGCAGAATAAAAAAAAAAGTATTCTTCTGTGTGTGTGAGAGTTGTACTAGTGAGTTGTGCATGAGCTCACATGATGAAGGTGATGATGGGTTTATGATCACAGACACATGACAGGAAGAAATACAGTTGATACAAACACCACCAACAATGGAAATAATCAGGCACATTTGATGATCCATCATAAGAGTCACCTTGTCTGTGTGTGTGTGTGTGTGTGTGTGTCTGTGTGTCTGTGTGTGTGTCTCCCAGGGGATTTTCTGAGATTTATGTGGCTATAAAGGAAAGAAGTGATTTGCTCCGCTGTATTATCTGTGTTCAATAGAGACATAGAGAGGGTGGAGAGACTACTGGAATAACAAACACAGAGAAATATGTAAAAAAGAAAGTGCTATTACGCCTGGGCAGACTTATTTTGGTTTTATGGCAATTAATTCTGGCCATTTAGAACAACTACCAGACTTTTAGACAGCCATACAGTAGTTTACATTTAAAAAGCAATAAAACACAAACACTCTGATCCAATAAATGTATTTTGCATAATTGTGACAGAAACAGAGAGGGACGATGGTGTTACAGTAAATGCAGCACAGTCAGCTAAACTCCTGTTTAACAGCGACGTGTAATCTCCCGTCTGCAGCCGGCAGAAGAGACTTTCCATGCTGCACAGATAGCTGTTTGCTTGTTAAATAAAAGTGACTTATATTGAATGTGTTGGTGTGTCCAAATTGCACCAAATTCTTTTGGTCCCCAGAAATACACCTGCCGGGTGTATTTCAAACACGGTATATGCCAACGTAAACCCTGCGCCCGGGACATGCTGGCTACCCCCACCTGTGTGTGACAGCTGCCTGGCTGAACTGCAAATGTTAATGTTATTATATTTTTGTGCGATGTGCTTTTGGATTTCAGGATTGTGTTGTTAGTTTTTGTGCTTCTTTGTGTCTGCTGTCCCCTAACATGGATGGTAAATAGTAAATAGACCTTGTACTTGTATAGCGCCTTTCTAGTCTTCCGATGACTCAAAGCGCTTTTACACTACGTGCCACATTCACCCTTTCACACACATTCACACAACAATGGCAAAGCCCATCGAACAGAAACTAATGCATTCACACACCGATGCACAGCATCGGGCGCAATTCGGGGTTCAGTATCTTGCTCAAGGATACTTCGACATGTGGCACCAGGAGCCGGGGATGGAACCAACAACCTTCCGATTAGGGGATGTAGAAACATGGTGGTTCTGCACACGGTTAGCTCACCTGGTAGAGCTGGTGATCATGTACCGAATCTCTACCCCCCTTTCCTGTCAATCTTCAGCTGTCAATATCAATTAAAAAGGCAATAAAAGACCAAAAAAAAAAAAAACAAGAAACATGGTTGTTCAACATGGCAGACTCAGGGGAAGGTGAAGCAGCACTGCTGTGTGAACATCAGTAGATAAAAACGGCTCATTCTGAAATAGCAAAAACAAAAATATTCTAATTTTCCGGTGATTATACATTAATGAAAACATACCTATGAATATTATATTCCATTACTACCAATAGAGCCTCCTAAATGTTACACACTGGACCTCTAACAAAAAGATGTGTCTTTGACATATTCTACACATATAGTTGTTGAAACTACAGTGAAAGGTGTAACGTTGCTGGTATGATGTCCGTATGACTATCAACAGATCCACAAAACAAACAGAACCATGAGTAAAAATAGGCGACACACTGAATCTTTAGTGAAGCATTGCTGCAGTAGCGCCTGAGCCACGCTGCTCATGTGGGCAGTGTGGCTGCTCCAACCTGTTACATGGGAAATGAAAAGCAAGAAGCTCCATGATGCACAAGAGAGAAGGAGCAAGATACTGAACCCCGAATGCATCGGTGTGTGAATGTGTATGAATGTGTTAGTTTCTGTTCGATGGGTTGGTTTCTGTTTGATGGGCTTTGCCTTCGCTGTGTGAATGTGTGTGAAAGGGCGAATGTGGCATGTAGTGTAAAAGTGCTTTGAGTGGTCGGAAGACTAGAAAGGCGCTATACGAGTAGACGTCCATTTACTTATATGGCTCATGGGAAATTAAGTTGTGTTAAATAAATAAAAAAATTTTGAGTCAAAAGCAAGAGGTGGAAGGGGGATAGCAGAAGTATATATCAATATATCAGCTGAACCACCGCATCACGTAGCCTGTCTGTGTCTTTGTCTTAATTTGTCGTGACAGAGTATGAGCTGTAACATGCAGATTATGTGCAAGAGTTCTGAATAAGAGGAGGATTACCTTCATCTGCAGCAGAGTGTGGTGATTTTCATATCAAAAGCTAGGCTAAAAGCTTCAGCTAACAGAACAGATTAGGCTGAGTTCTAGGATCAAGAGTAGTCTTGGAGTTAGCAAAAGGTTTTGCAATAAGGACACAAATATTTAAAGTTAAGACAAATAGTTAAAGAAAAAACTTCACTCATAGATGAGAGTAGCCTATCCAGGTACTTTGCTCTTGCGTCATACCCCGTCCCCTTTTGGATGAAAGCAGCCCCTCTAATTTGAATGGTGGTAAAAGCAAATTTCGGGCAGAAGCAAAAGCTTTTTAGCCCAAAACCTATGGCCAGTTTGGCAAACAAAACATTATGTTGCTGCCAAACAATCAGTGTAGTTATATAGTAAAAATGAAAGAAATAGGGGCTCATGGGTGTCTGCTACTCACAGGT
Source organism: Dicentrarchus labrax (assembly GCF_905237075.1). Lineage (NCBI taxonomy): Eukaryota > Metazoa > Chordata > Actinopteri > Moronidae > Dicentrarchus > Dicentrarchus labrax. The sequence continues at coordinate 25,967,049 of NW_026136720.1, forward strand.
GGTGGGTTTGTTACAGTTGTGTCCATGTCTGAAGTACTGTGGGTTCTCTATGACGGGGATCCTGGTCATTCCAATCACCACAGCATCTGGCCCGGCATCCAGCGTACAGGGGCTGATAATCCCATGGTTCACATGATGAAGGGGGCTGGCAGAGTCTTCCTCACCACTTATCACTGCTACTGGTCCTGGAAAGACAGGAATAGAAAGAATATGGACTGGATGAATCGCCAGCATTGGTGAAAATCAGAATTTGCCTTTAAAAAGATTGGTTTAGAGGTGGAGAGTTAGTTTTAATAAAGAGTTTAGAGAAACTTTTGTGGTAGATTGAGAGCTTTACAGGTAGAAGAGATAGCGATAGAGGAGCTGGTTTCAAGTTTGTAGAGGAGCTTAAGAAGCTAGAGCTAGAGCAGTGTAGGGCACTGAGGGGGTGAAAAGATGATTCCTGCAGATGCAGGGCTTGGTGATTTCAAACTGCACCTACACACACACTAAATGACTGTGTAAAATACTGCATGCATTTGCAAAATATTGCTCACACCTTTCCATTAAACAGAAGGATCTGAGATTGAATCAAAGCTCATGAACACCTAAATTTAATGTAGAATGGAAAATAAATATCTACATTAAAAAAATGTTAAGAAGTCTATCAGACTGCATCGTATCGCATTGAATCGCATCAAACTGTACCAAATTGTTCCATATTATAATGCATTGTCCCTGAATTGTATTATAGCCCATGTATCTAGATAGGTATCAGATCGTCTTAGAAGAGAGAGATACACACGTCTGGTGTGTATATATGATTGCTATTGGGAAAAACTGAATCAAAAATGTATATGAAAATAAATGCATATAAAAATATTATAAACTTGAAAAGAAACTTCAGTGAAAATGTGTATTTTTTTTCCAGTACATCCCCAGCAGGGCAGGAGCAGCACTATGGAGCAGAGTTGTATAAAGCATAGCAGGTAGTCTCTAATGTGTAGTCCACATAGTCCAGTCCACTGGGAGCTGAACTCACAGGAGGCCACAGAAGGCAGGTAAAGAGCATTGACAGGCTGCCAGTCCTTTACAGAGCTTTCACACACAAATACACACACTTTCACACCTAGGATTTTCAGTCTCAAACAAAATGTCTTTGCCCTGGAAGCCCCACACCTACTGTGGGAACATATTATCTCCACATGAAGTGAGCTGGGTCCATAAACAGACTGACTCCACCTTTTATGTTCACAGATTAGTTTGGTATGGTGAACCCAACTCCAGCAACTTCACGAGACACAAACAATGACAACAACACTGTAGTTTGGTCCTGTTATGACAGAAGCATTTTCTCATTAAACCTTTAGCCGTTCATTTGTATTTATCCATGATACTGACTTTTGCTTGTGCTTCATGTCTGCAGATGGCAGTTACTGCATTAAATATAATATAACACTCACTTTCATGACAAATGTCATCTATTTGCAGCCTTACAAATATAGGTAATCCTTAACTGTACGCTCTTGTTTAAAGGTCCAGTGCGTCAGGTTTAGTGGCATGTAGGGGTGTAGGTGCATATCGCAACTCCCTCGCTTCCCGCTCCAATTCCAAGCACAAAGGAGAAATTACGGTGGTTGCATAATACACAAAAAACACCAAGAACACCCCTATCTAGACCCATTGTTTGGTTTGTCCATTTTGGACTACTGTAGAAACATTGTCAATCAAGGGGGCCATAGAAGGACGTGCTGCTTCTGTATTTTAAGGTAACAAAAACATGACGATTCCTATATTCAAGTAATTACAGACTTATGAAAACATACCTATGAACAGGGACGGCTGGTATATATGGGCAAACAGGACTAAGCCCTCCCTATCTTTTACAGGAAAGATGAAAAAACTATTATTAAAAACCTTAGAACATATTGTTTTGAATTGTGTTAGAAGCTAGAGCAGCAACAGCACCAAAAAGCCGCAATCTTGCCTGCATACTTCAGGGTCCTAGAGGCGTACAGGAGGGATGGCAGATTGCAACCGATCACCTTCTCAGCTGAATGAATGATACGCTGCAGTCTGCCCTTGTTCTTTGCAGTGGCAGCAGTGTACAATGTGGTGATAGATGAGGTGAGGATGGACTCGATGATGGCAGTGTAGAAGTGCGTCACACAGGATGATGGGGGCGGGTGGGGCTGGGTTCTTTCCACAACCACAACCAAGTCCACAACCATCTCCACTGTTTTTAGAGCATTTAGCTCCAGGTTTTTCTGGCTGCACCAGGTCACCAGATGGTCAATCTCCCATCTGTAGGCGGACTTATCTCCACCAGAGATGAGCCCAATGAGGGAGGTGTCATCCGCGAACTTCAGGAGCTTGACGGACTGCCGACTGGATACTGCCCACTGCCTGTTTGTATACAGGGAGAAGAGCAGAGAAGAACACAGCCTTGGGGGGATCCGGTGCTGATTGTCTGGGAGGCAGAGACATTTTTCCCCAGCTTCACTTGTTGTTCCCTGTCAGAAAGAAAGTCTGTGATCCACCTGCAGGTGGAGTCAGGCACACTGACCTGGGAGAGCTAGTCCTGTAGCAGAGCTGGGGTCCACAAACAGGATCCTGGCATAGGTTCCTGGGGAGTCCAGATGCTGGAGGGTGAAGTGCAGGGCCATGTTAAGTGCATCATCTACAGACCTGTTGGCTCTGTAGGCGAACTGCAGGGGGTCCAGGAGTGGGTCCGTTATGGCTTTCAGGTGGGAAAGCACAAGGCGCTCAAAAGACTTCATGACTCACAGGGGTGAGGGCAACAGGTCTGTAGTCATTTAGTCCTGTGGTCCTTGCTTTTTGGGGACAGGGATGATTGTGGATGACATGGAGCAGGCTGGCACATGACATGTCTCCAATGAGGTGTTGAAGATGTCTGTGAACATCGGAAACAGCTGGTCAGCACAGTGCTTCAGGGTGGATGGAGAGACATTATCTGTTCCGGCTGCTTTGTGGGGGTTCTGCCTCTTAAAGAGTCTGCTGACATCCCTCTCTTGTAGGCAGAGAGTCGTCACTGTATCAATCACTGTTCAATCACAGCGCAGTAGCCACAGTACAGTGAGGCTAGTTCGTAGAAGAACGTGGAGAGAGGGAAGTGAGCAACTGTAGTAATGGTGGGCGCATAACATGAACAAGGTGGATTATTTACTTTCTAATCAATTTTTGGAGGTCTTTGGAGGAGATATTTGAAGTACAGAGATTGGGGATCATATAAACGATGTTCAAATAACACAAATGTAATTTTGTGTTAGGTGGTTTACGGACTGGCTTACGGCAAGTGTAGCTAGGCATTCACTTTTCTGTTCCCATGATTTTTTTTTTCACATGCTGTTGCAACAACTAGTAACGTTAGAAAAACTACAACAACACACTGGATCTAGCTAGACCGGAAACAAAACAACAGGCCCGCCGCACACACTTGTTTAAGAGTAGTAGACGTTATGTTTTGAGTGGATGGCAAGCGCGAGACGCCGAAATGGATGCCAATAATATTCTGAATGGAAAGTTTACTTTTAAAAAGTTGCCAAATGGTTCCATTGACAAGACCAAAGTGATCTGTGTGTTTTGTCGTTGTGAACTGAGCTATCATCGCAACACGTCCAGTCTGAAATACCACTTGATGGCCAAGCACACAGCTGATGCGAATTCTCTGCCCCCTCGTCAAAGCCAGGCGACAATGGATGATTTTTCAATAAAAACAACATTTGCACAAAGCAAGCCGATCCACTTTTCCATGTTGATAAGAGCATTAAAATGAGAAAAAATAATGTGACGAAAAGAAATCAAGGGACATTTATAATAGAAAAAATTTGCGATTAATTGCGAGTTAACTATGACATTAATGCGATTAATAGCGATTAGATATTTTAATCATTTGACAGCACTAATTGTATTACATTTTTGCAATTGGTCATCCTAAATCTTACACACTGGAATTTTAATAATAGGTTAAATTTGATTATTTTTTGTAATAAAAAAGACATTTTATTTCTCTTGAAGTGTTTTAAAAAGGCATTAATGCTTTCAGAAATAGATTTGTTTTAAAGTGAATCAATTTAATCTGCAGCCTTGATGCCTTGGATATGTGGCCTTTGTGCCCTCAAAAAATACCCCACTTCTGGCAATATATGTAACCATCATATTTTTGCAACACTGATATAATGGTAGTAGCATGTGCCTCATTGCTCGGACTAAAGCCCAATTCAGACCAGCTCCGTTCAAACTTGAAACTACTTGAAACCCTGGCAGTTCAAACAAATGCTACTAGGTGAAAGGGTATATAATCTCAATAGCAACGAAATTGATGAGATGATTGTTTCTCCATTCAAAACTCTGCCATTTCGAACAGCTGGCAGTTGTAACTGACTTGAACAGCTGACTTCGCAACAAGCCGATTGGCTGTTGAAACCGGTGACATACCTTATGTTCTAGAAATAGAGATTTGACAAGCTGAGTTGCACGCAACACTGTCAGCTGGCTGAGACAACCAGTTAATACTGTTGGAACCTTTCCCTGCTAAGTTCTAAAACTGTTTTGTTTTGCATTACACACTTAATTGCACTCTCTGTGCAAATTCTAATCTTCCCTGTGTACCTTGACTATTGTGTTTTTACTTACTAGTGTGATACTTTATTTAAAGTTTGGAAATCAGACAATGCATCTCAGACTATAATGCAAAAAATATTAAGCACACTGACTTTGATCCAACATTTTATCCATGTTTTCTGTTCATCAGTTGTGCTCTGCATGTATTGTAAAGTTCAGCTCTGTTTCATATAATCCTCATCACTTTCTTCTTGCTGAGATATATATATCTTTCTATCCCCTATTCAATTTTCTCCCTGGCTGTAATCTGTTATGGTGTTCTACTGCCGTAATTGAATTCTCCCCATGGGAATCATTGCAGTTTTATCATTGTTGGACTCTATAGACTGTGTGCTGTATATGTACAGGCCTCCTCCCCAGGGACCAGGGAAGTCCACTGTTGTGTGTTGACACACCGGCTGAGAACTAGTGATGTGGATTTGTCAGTATTCTCTAGTGGAAGCAAACATATCAGTCTGCTGTTAATACAACTGACACAGTCAACCTTCACAACTGACAGAAAACAAGGAGGCTGTGGGCAGTTGTGTTGGGGGAGAGGGAGGGGAGGATTTTGATGGCTGTGATGAGAGAGGAAGAAAGGAAATTAAAGACATCAAGGTTGAGACCACAAATAAAAGGATAAAATAGGGAATGAGATGTGGAAGAAGGATGGGAGCAGGATGACTAATTTCAAGGTTGGATCTCCTGTGAAAGAGAGCACCTATCAGCTTTATGGGCACTGATTTCAATCACAGACTTTATACCAGAGACTACAATTATATGCAGAAAGAGACTATGTGGAGAAGCTTCAATATCAGTCATAGAATCCTTTATTCTATCCTTTATATCAAATATTTCAGACCAAAATCAGCTCATTTCAGTGATTTACTCGTTGAGGTAACATAAATCCACCCTTAACTACTGCGCATGAATTTTTGCTGTTAACCAACTACAAACTGTCTTGACAGTGCAGTGTTACTACATTGTCTATTTCCTCCCTAAAATCATTTTCAGAAACATATTTTAGTGTTTATCTGTATTAGAACATGTTTTTCAACATTGTGTTTAACAGAAGAGCTACCACACACTGCAAGTTGTACCAGTTTGTTATTACAAATGAAAAAATGTTTGACATAAAATATGCAAATTTGCATATTTTGCAATGTAAATCATTTCCAGCTCAAATTTGTTGCAGCTCTTTCTTCCACTGTTATTTTCAGGTTGGGGCATTTGCTGAAGGACATTTAACAAGAATGTGTGAATATTGATCAACATGTTGGCTGCTGCAGGGATCAGACGTGTGACCTTTGTCAGTTACCGGACAACCTATGCTAATATTTAGGCCATGTGTCAGATAAGCTCACACCTAGGCTGAACGGTCAGAGCCTTAATGGATAAGCAAGGACACAAAGTGACTGACAGGGAGACATGGGGGAATAATGGAGTGGGTTAGGAGAATGTGAGGGAAAGAGAGAAGGACAGAAAGATAAATGGTGTCAGAAATTGTGAGGTACAGTTTTCATGGAGCACAGAGGTCTCAAAGCTACTACAGTCAGAGCTATTTAGACAGCATTTGAGGGAATTTCTATGAAGTTACAAATATAACAAGACATCTATATTGTTAATAACTAAAACTGTATTCCACATATTGTGTCTGAGCAGTCATGGATATAATAATCGCAATTAATGTTGCAAGCAGCAATGAGGTCACAGAGCCCAAGTCTTGACTTCTCAGTAATGACTCAGCGTTCATGAAAGCGGTTTCAAATATTGTTCCATCGACAAATGTCTGCTCTGTCCTACATGAAAAAAATCTGATCAGCATGTGTCATGAATGTGTCCTACACTTTCATTAGTGATTAGTAAGCTTGAACTGGTAGTTGTGTTTCCATCTGGAGTTGTTCTGATACCAGTACCAGTATTGTAAATCCCTCCTATACTGCCTAAAATGCAATAGGTGTATCTATGGATCAATTTGAAACCATGTATTAGCCCCAAAACAGGAGCTTACCCAGCAGTGCCCCGTTTGGCTTTTTTTTCCACCAGGATAGCGAGGTCATGACCCACCCTACTCTGAGCCAGGCCATACAACAATGATAGCAATCATACAGTATTAGCAATACACTTGTGAACTATATATACACACATATATCTATTTTCTAATACACATGTATCTGATCTCTGTATCAGCCGATGCTAATGTTATTACCATTGTGAAACATTTTTGGATCATATTTAACAAATACAAATATATAGGATTATCATATTAGTAATTATTAATATCTGACCCACTTGCAGATTAAAAAAAAGTCACAGTGATTTATGCTGTAGTTTACAACACGACTGCCCCCTCCATTTTCTGTAGTGCCCAACTGTTGTCACAGTCTTTCAATCACACTTTATTACTTACATTAATCTAATAACTCTCTAGTATCAATACCGGCTGCTTCCTACTGGCCACCAGTTCAGTCGGGCAGACTTTATTACCTCAATAAATCACCTGATCAGCTGTTAGCGTTGCTCTGCCATCTCTGAGCATTGGAGCCTACTAGATGTTTCTCTGCAAGTCTTCTTAAACCAAACTAAATGTCCTCATATCAGCAGCATGCTTCACAAAGTAGGGACAGTCCTGCAGTCTTTATTGCTATAGGGCTTGAGAACACATCACGCTGCATTCTGGGTATTTCAGGTGTTAACTGACAGTTGTACAGAAAAAAGGACAGCAAGGTTAACCTAATGATGGATACCAATTAATAATGTTATCAAACTGTTTCTTGAAATAACTGAAACTTGACAAATTCTGTCAATGCAGAATTCTTATGAAAACAATTACTTCCTTCTTGTATGACAAAAGTGTAAGGGCGTTACGAAAACGACCAATCAGAGCCAAGAAAGATATGAAGAGACTTTGTGCATCAGGCATAAATCCTATTTCGTACTGTGGTACATCTAATCACACAATATTACCTTATCCAGGTGAAGTGTTATTTGAATTTGGATATGTGTATCATTTTGAAACTACATAACAAGATCTAAAATTGTCGGGTTGCTGTTTGTATTCTATTTGCCATGGATTTAGTGGAAGTCCTGTCCATTGCAGTAGCCCTGTTCAGACGTAAAGCCCAATCTGTTTGAGCCGCACCTTTTCTACTGATAACAAACAGAGGATAATAAAGGTTGATTGATTAAATATAGTATTGCATGGGAACCAAACACAGTGTCAGTAAGCTCTCCACATGAAGATATCAATAATTAGATTGCATATTCATATAATTTACACTGCAATTTAAAGGTCCAGTGTGTAACATTTAGGATCTATTGGCAGAATACAATATTCATAGGTATGTTTTCATTAGTGTATTATCACCTCAATATAAGAATTGTTGCGTTTTTGTTACTTTAGAATAAGTTGTTTTTACTAGTGCAGTCAAACGATTAAAATATTTAATCGTGATTAATCGCATTAATGTCAAAGTTAACTCGCAATTAATTGCAATAATCGCACATTTTTATCTATTCTAAATGTCCCTTGATTTCTTTTTGTCCCATTATTTTTTTTCATTTTAATGCTCTTATCAACATGGAAAAGTGGATCGGCTTGCTTTGTGCAAATGTTGTTTTTATTGAAAAATCATCCACTGTCGCCTGGCTTTGACGAGGGGGCAGAGAATTCACATCAGCTGTGTCCTTGGCCGTCAAGTGGTATTTCAGACTGGACGTGTTGCGATGATAGCTCAGTTCACAACAACAAAACACACAGATCACTTTGGTCTTGTCAATGGAACCATTTGGCAACTTTTTAAAAGTAAACTTTCCATTCAGAATATTATTGGCATCCATTTCGGCGTCTCGTGCTCGCCATCCACTAAAAACGTAACGTCTACTACTCTTAAACAAGTGTGTGCGGCTTGCCTGTTGTTTTTTTTCCGGCCTAGCTAGATCCGGTGTAGTGTTGTAGTTTTTCTAACGTTACTAGTTGTTGCAACAGCATGTCAAACAAACTACAAAGTCTGCTAGGCCAAAAAGAACGTTAATCTCGCTATAAAAAAATTGACGCCATTAAAATGGGTTTGCGTTAACGTCGTTAATAACGAGTTTGACTGACAGCACTAGTTTTTACCTACAGACACTGCAGGTTGCCTTCCATGCAATCCACCATGTTGAGCCACTTTGTTTCTACAGTGGCCCAGAATGGACAAACCAAACACTGCCTCTGTATACGGGCGTTTTCAGAAGTTTCGCAGTCACCATAGTTTCTCCTACACACTTCATAGCTCTGTTCCCAGATTGTCAAATACAAATGCAAGAGTTGTTCAGTTCGTTGCAATCTAAAACGTCACTGCTAGATGCCACTAAATGCCACACACTGAACCTATTATGTATCTTACATTTACACTGTATTTTGAAGTATCCTTGAGCAAGATACTAAACATTGTTTCCAATGCTGTTTCGTCAGTGTGTGAATGTGAATTAATTAATTTTTTTCTGTGTATAATGGTTACTTACTTTTTGATGGCCAGTTTGCATCAGTATGAATGAATAAATGTCACATGTAGAGTAAAGTGGTTTGTGGTCAGAAGTCTATAGACTGCACTATATACGTGCAGTCTATTCACCATTTGCATATTTATGCATAAAAAGGAATGTTGCTGTAAATGGGTATTTTTTTCCATTTATTTCTTACTATATTGTTTTTCACACTCTTGATATGGGGTCCATGGATTGGGTAAAAAAGAAGAGCGAAAAAGAAAGAAAAACTGATCCATGAAAATCTTGGGAAAATAAGAGAAATTTAACGTGATCAACCTGTGACTGCAACTTATACCCACCGTGCCCGCTTTTCAGCAAATGTTACAAATGTTAATCACCTTCATTTTTATTATCTGTTACCTAGTGAAATTATGATTTGATGGGAACAGCAATGATTTAATTTCATACTCATACAGTATGTGTGTAATTAAGTCCCTATAATTCCTTTTACACATTATGAAAGCTAGTGATAGCAACACCAATAGTCAATATAAATGATGCTATTCTTCCAGAACTCCATGATTACTGTGGGATCTCTCCTCCATCTTCTCCTGTCATCCTCTCAGTCCTTTATCATCGTTAAACTAAAAGCTGTAAATCATTCTGCTGACAGACACTTTGCAAATGCACCTTCACACCCACCCTACCAAACTTACCACACACACACACACACACACACACACACACACACACACAATGTCACAACACCTGTGCCTGTGACAGCTTATCTTCTCTCGCTCTCTCCCTCCTTTTGTCTCTCTGTTTGTCTCCAAAAAGCCACCCTGTCTTTCACTCTCACATGCTCTCAAAGGATGTTAATCAGGCAGGAGGAGTGACTACAAACATCGATCACACAGCAACCTCATTCTACCAATGTGTGTGCGGTGTGTGTTTCTATACACTGGTGTGAGGCATCTGGGCCATTAGCATCTAGAGCAACATCTCCCACACAAACGAAGATTTCTGTGTTAGTATGCTTGTGAGGAGCCTCCATTGTCTATACACCTGATCTTCACTTGACCGTAGCCTAGATATGCTTGCTCCTAACCTTAACCCTAACCCCTAAACCTGACCCAACCTCTTCTGCTAACCATCATGAGTCACATATTAAAGATATATATTGAAGATGCAGACCATGCAGACGTGTAACGCAAACATTTACCCTCCAAGCACTATGACTTTATTCTCACTGGAACAAGTTGCCTTCAATTTGTGATGCAAAAAAAAAATTGAATTGCAATAGTGTGTATACCGATAGTATGTCATCTATCTAGTGTGGGGCTCTGTACAGTGTTGCTAAATGATGGCCTATATTGACTTAGCCTTTAACACCTCCCTTGGTGTCTGAGGCAAGAGAAGGATGTCATGGGGCTGACAGCAATGCCGTGGAATGTAGATAGAAAACAGGGAAACAACACTGCCTGGTTGGTATGGGCAACACAAGAGCTTGATGACTGCCTCCCTCACAGACCTACTAACTGAGTGTACAAAAGGCAAAGAACTATGCTGGTGTGAGCATGTTGCTTCAAGTACCAGTACATTTTTTCCATCCGATTGTTTTTCTGCACAAATTGAACTGAGTGGAAACCGCGGATATTCGAAAGATATAACAACAAAGGTTTAGGGCTGCAGCTATCGAATATTCCATCGATTAATCGAGTAATCGGATAAAACATACTTTTGCTTAATTAAAGCCCAGTTTTAAATATACAATTGAAAACAAGACAGATCACTTAATAATAAAACAATTTGTTTTCTATTTAAGAAAAATTTACATTTATTTATTATAAGTATCAAAAATAAAATAAAAATGTCCAAATGTGCACACCACGATGTTGTCCTTAATTTTTAATTTAAAATGATCCCACACCTTTGACATCTTCTGTCTCTTCTAGTTACCACATTGTAAAAGTAATTAGTTACTCAGCAAAGTAACTGATGTAATTTTGTATGTTCTATAACGCTATTACATTATATAACGTCTTCTATAACGTAAAATATGTTTATAATAACTGAATGAAGAATAAAAACACTATATACAGTATTTCAGAACATTTGGTATTTATTTGAACTCAACAGATTGCAGCCGGCCATATGCATAGAAATAATGGACAGGGGTAGCATGTTTTCAACAACATACCTTGCAATCAGTGTGTTCAGAATCAAGCTTTGCTTGTTTTAACGGAGTGGATCCGTTTCCTTCACTGGAGCTCACGCTAGCTGCATCTGGGCTTGAGGTTGGGTTAGCAGCAGCAACAAGTGGCGTGTTAGCATGTGTTGCTGTGAGGTGCTTCATAAGATTTGAGTTGCTTGAGGCAGACGTGGATAAAGTCTTTTTTCCTGGGCACAGTGCATGTTACATAAACATTCTTGCCTTTAACTTCAGTAAGCGAGAAGTAGTGTCGGTACTTCCAGTTTGATATCGCTACCTTTGAATTTCGCTGGCTCGTCGCCATTGTCTCTGTCTTGTGTTTATAGTAGTAGTGAGACAGCGTGAGCAGGGCCCGGCAGCTGATGTGTGGCTGTCAGAAAGCCTGACACCGCTGCGCTTCATTCAACAACATTGTAGTAACGCAAGTAACGCGCCACTTTACATTCTCAGTAACGGTAACGGCGTTGCAACGATGGGAAAAGTAATTAATTAAATTACTCCGTTACTGAAAAAATAACGCCGTTGCACATTGTGTCACACTAATAAGAATTTGTGCGAAACGTGAGTTTTGAATTTAATTAAACGAGGCTTCGAGGCAGAGGAAATTCCTCGATCATTTTTTGTAATCGAGTTACTCGAGGTACTCAAGGAATCATTGCAGCCCTACAAAGGTTTTTACAATTTGTTGAGGTGGAAAAGTTTGTGTCTGGATAAGAAGAAAATGCAGCACAGTGCAATGGAAACAGATTTCACTGTTTCACTTGAAAATACTTGATACCTTACCATAAGCCCAAGATGTTACTTAAAAAGTTTGCCACAAATCAATTTCCTAAAAACACTAATCTAAAGTTAACCTAATTTCCCAGATAAACTTTAAACAAATCAAGCACCCAGTCATTGCAGGAAAGAAGTAATTTTACATTACTGAGTGCCAGTTGGAAAAAATAATACCAACGATAGCAAATGGCATTACATTTACATTATGACTTGTTTAGGATTAGAACATGAAAGTTTAGAATTTGGGACTTGCCCAGTGGTGGGTAACAATGGATTTCAAGTAACGCACATAAGTTAAAAAGTATTTGTTATGTAACAATTACTACTGACATTCCTTTATGTACATCTACTCTTTAAGTATATTTTTGAGTATATTATTTCACTGAATTTGCCTCTTATACCTTCACCACAGCTAGTCTGCTCCAAATGTAGGGATTTCATGAAGGGGGGACATGAATCTTTGATTTTATGATAATGACATTAACTTATTTTGTAACTAGAGGTCTATTGGGCTTTTAAATTGGTGTGCTTTAGGAATCAGTTAACGTAATGCCAAATTCAGCATTAACATTACTTTTATAATTGCAGTACTAATCACACCCTATAAAAATACTAAAATGGAAAGTCTTCTCCATTGCTGCACCCTCCCTCTGGAACCCTCTTCTCAAACAAATCCGAGACTGTACTGATCCATCCACCTTCAAGTCACTGATCAAAACCCACCTTTTTAGAACTGCTTTTAATGTTTGATTCATTGTTGAGTGTTGTAGATATATCTATATTTTTCCTTTCTAACTCATGTGAAGTGTCTTTGAGTTACTAGAAAAGCGCACTATAAATAAAATATAATAATAATAATAATAATAATAATAATAATAATAATAATAACATCTGCCTGTGATATTTTGTTTTCAAGATTAAAGCTGAAATTAGAAGAATTACAAACATTCCACTTCCGTTGTGATTTCTGGCTTCTTAGGACAAGCACCATAGCTTGCTGATTGAGATCATCACAAGGGGGGGCAGGGGATCTTTTAAGGGGGAGATAGCAGGTTAATAGTATCTGCCAACATAGAAGTGGTACACATTATGTGAAAGCTAGGAACTAAGGATCAATTTTAGTTCATCACTGTCAAGTTTTTCTAGTCATCTATAATAACCACTGGGTTTTGTTTAGACCTCTATTTGAATACCACATAAAGACATGATGACCACAAGGAACTTCCAAGAAAAATTAAGGCTGCAGGTTTTTTTTTTGTTTTGTTTTTTTTGTCAAAAACTTTTGACGTTTGGAGATTAATGTAAGAATTTAATTTTTCGGCCATTGGATGACAAGCACTTCCTGTTGCTAAGAAATCCCCTTATTGTCAATATAGCTAAGAAAGCCATCCATCCTCTAGATCCCCATGTTCTGTTGTGGTTGTACAGTTTCATGAGGCTGATATTATCCTAGAGGTTGTAACAGCTCATATAAGGAGGTCACATTTCAAAAACTTTTACTACAATGAAATAGCTACTATGGGGAATACAATTGGGCTCATTGAATCCACTAGAGTCTCAGCTTTTCAGTCATACCCAATTTATGTAATTACAACACTGTTAAGGGACTCCAGCCAGCAGAAATATTCAAATACACTAGGTGCAAATAACGCATTTTTACCACATGCAAAAAACTGTATGGTTTTGACCAAAACTGCATGGGATTAGCATAAAGTGGGCACATCTGTATGTCTCTATTGTTACATCAGACACTGGTTTCATTAATGTATTGTCTTTTATCAGGTTGTTCAGACGAATTAAGCTGAAACAGAGCTTGAGAGGTGTACAATGGAAGTGTTCGTCGTCAGGAGGAGAAGGATCCTCTCTAGCCTTAAGTCCTTAATCATGCATGTGTCATGTTATTTTGTTTTAATCAGAAATTTAACTTGACAAAAGTTCATAAAATTGCCTGTAACAAATTAGTGTCCTAATTGGTTTAGTCTAAAGTAAAAACTATACTTGGATGTAATTATGAATATTAGGTGTTTCCAAACTAAAAATTCAAGTTGAATCAAAGTTTTTTAAAAATGGTCTCTGGTCTTTATAACAAATAATCTTGTGTGAATGTAAATTTTTATCTTTGGCTAAAGAAATATTCTTGATTGCCTTTCGCCAAATCATGAATATGATTTGAGAAAAACTAATAAGTTTAGGTGGAAATATATTATTAGTGTTAGGGGTATTTTATTAAATTGATGCAAAGTACAATTTTTTCAGTGCACTATGTATCGTTTATGGAGCGTGTCACAAATGACAAATTGAGTCTTCAGTACAAAAAGTTTCTTCTCTTATTCTGTGTTTCAGACTGTGAACTTGGACAGAATGAGAATGTTATATTAAAAAAAAGTATCTTCGTTCATGCCCATCAAAACTCGTCAATGCTTTGTGTGTGTAATGTTTTGTATCTGTGCTTTGAAGGTTTCATTTGAATGATGACTATGGGAGATGACATCAGAAGTAAGACACACACACTCACACAATAAAGTTATTACACTGAAAGCTGTAAATTGTAACAGTTGCCCCAAGCCTTAACTCCCCCTCTTTTACCTTCATCTTGCCTTTCATCTCCATCATCCCCTCCTCCATAATGTGGATTTAAGAGGTAAAATCAATGAGATGAAAGCTTCCACTCTAATTCATCTCCTCACTCTGTTTCACAGTGATGAAAACAGGTGGTTGTGATACTTTGTACCTGCTGTGTGCCAATTTACCAATTCAAATCAATGTTTTGATTCAAACAGCTTGAACATGCCACCAGGTTACAAGGCAAGGAAAGTTTATTTGCACTCCACCTTTCAACAATAAGGCAATTCAGAGTACTTTGCATAAGACAATGGGGTATTAAGAAAATATGAAGAAACACAACATAATATGAAAAGAAACACAAAAATAGGTTTTCAAAAAGATTAAAATAAAACAAAATACAAGGCAACATCACGTTCACTCACTCACCACAGTCCTGACATACACACATTAACTGTGGGTGCATGATGAGTTTAGAGCTATAATTTGACAAGATACAGAGAGTATCAAGGTTAAATGCATTTTTGAATTATGTGGAAGGGGCCTGCAGCATGCATATACTGCAATAACTGTATTTGTGGGGATATACAGCATGTACTAGAGCATGAATGTACAGGTGTATGTGCATTTGTGTCCATATATATGTGACCTGTATTGCATTATACATACATACAGTGGTGGGCAACATTATTAGAACACTTATTCAAGAGGTTTCAGTTGTTTTTGTTGAATTGGCCATTAAAATACCCATAAAACGAATGAAATATCTACAAAGTCATCATTATGCTCTATAAACCATAGAATATAGCCATCATAATGAGATTTAGGTCATGTTCCTTACAAAAAACAAGCTAGGCCTACTTCACTGTCAGGAAGAAGCCAAATTACTTGTGTAATCATTGTCAGGTGTGATTGTGGTTAAATTGATGGTGAGTCTTAGGACATAGCTGTGTGATTCTTTTGAATGTACAAGGTCTATCCTCCTCATTAAGTGATTGGTAACAACAGTTTTGAAATTTTAACTTTTAACATTGTGCGTGAAGACCCCATCTGCTTTATAATCATTTACCGTCCCCCCATTTCCAACTCCAGCAGTGGTTTCCTCAATGAATTCTCTGGGTTACTGTCCTCTCTTGTGCTTAAATGTGATAAGGCCATTATAGCTGGTGATTTTAACATTCATACTGATAAAACTTCAAATCCATTAGCCACATACTTCTTTAACATTTGTAAATCTTTCAACCTTGTGCAGCACGTCTCACGCCCTACACATAACCGTGGGCACACCCTTGACTTAGTTTTTACACTGGATCTGTCTCTTAGTTCCCTGAATATACATGATTTTGTCTCTGACCACAAATGTATTACTTTTGATACACATTTTATAGCTGCTTCACCATCCCAGAAACGTATAATCCACTCTCGTATCTTTAATAATCAGTCAGCAGCCACATTTTCTAGCCATTTTTCTAGTCTGACCAATTCTCCTCCTCACTTTTTCAATATTAATGATCAAATTAACCGGTTTAATAATTTGTGTACATCAGCCCTTTAGGCCATGCCCACTTCCACCTAGATTTCTTTTTCGCTACAGCGCGAAATGTCCAGAAACTATGTTTTCGTGTTCCATCCATGCACTTTTGTCCTATTTGCACAAAACTTTGCACATAGCATCTGGAGACCGTCCTGGCAAAAAAAGTAATTTAAAGTATTTTGATATTTAAAAAAATAAGTTATAAAATTAGCACTTCCTGTTGATTTTTCATCAAAAAAGGATGTGGGGTATTTCTCCATATTGGTATGTCCAATTGATACCAACCTTGGGTCAATAGTTCCTTATGTCTTCATTAGGCACTGTGCACAATTTCAGGCCATCTCTCTTGCAGCTCTTTAAAATGAAGAAGTTTATATCTCCGCATTGGCAACTGGGATTAAAACGAAAGTTGGAATGATGATTGCCCATGGCTCCCTGAAGCTCCATTAACAAGGTGTCAACAATCCGCCACCGGGTGGCGCTCTGGTGGAAGATAATTAGCTGTGCGGAGAATATGAAATTCACAGGACACATGTAGACTGGTGCCTGAAGCTCACATAACAAAAATCGTGTGTGTCGTATTTGTAGCGCCCCCTACAGGATTAAAAAAAAACCTCTTGGACCCATACCCCAAACCCCACGGGAAGTCGGCCATTTTGATTTTGATTTTCACCTTGGCGAACTTTTCACGTTGTATTTGAAGGAACTCCTCCTAGGGAATTCATTGGATCTCCTTCAAAATTAGTCAGTACAGTCAAACAATGTTGCTGAATGAACGCCGTGCTATTTGTGACTGTATGTTGAAGGGCGTGTCCATGGTGTGCCGTCAAAGTTGGCCATTTTGAGTTCTGTGGTCATTTTCTCAGAATTTTCGCCTTGTATTTAAATGAACTCCTCCTAGGGAATTTATTGGATCTGCTTCAAAATTGGTCAGTACAGTCAAACAATGTTGCTGAATGAACGCCGTGCTATTTGCGACTGTACGCTGAAGGGCGTGTCCGTGGCGTGTCGTCAAAGTTGGCCATTTTGAATCGAATGTCAAGCTGTGATGCTGTTTTTGCCCCCCTGAACATATATGAAAACTCAATTTTATTTGGCAAAGTGGTCAGGCCTGGTGAAAAATTTTATATTCTATGCATCGCTTTCGGGTCGGCCACTAGGTGGCACTACTATCATAAAAAGTGCGTTTATGCTAATAACTTCTGCATAGTTGTCGCACATTCAAAAACCTTACATCCATGCGTTTAGTGAATGGTTCTGCATGTCCTCATATAGGCCACGCCCACTTGCGCCTATAATTTTTTTTGTTAGAGCGTGAAATGTCCTTAAACTAGTTTTTCATGTTCCTCCTACGCACTTTGTCCAATTTGGACAAAATTTTTCACGTAGCACCTGGAGACTGTCCTGGCAAAAAAAGTAGTTTGAAGAATCTGTTTTGATATTTCAAAAGATTTCCACATTATAAAATTAGGACTTCCTGTAAATTTTTCGTCAATAAAGAAAGTGGACCATTTCTCCACATTGGTATGTCTGATTGACACCAAGCTTGGGTCCATAGTTCCCCATGTCTTCCTTAGGCATCGTGCACATATTCAGGCCATCGTCATAAGGTGGCACTCCTTAAAATTAAGAAGTTTATATCTCAGCATTGGAACTTGTGATTAAAATGAAACTTGGTACAATGCTTGCCCATGGCTCCCTGAGGCTCACTAATAAATGTGTCCACAATCCGCCACTAGGTGGCGCTCTGATGGCATGGTAAATCACTGTGCGGAGACCGTAATAGTTATGAATATGAAATTCACAGGGCACGTGTAGACTGGTGCCTGAAGCTCAGGTTCTGTGAGGACAGCGTTATCCCCACCAAGAGGATTCACTGTTTCCCCAACAACAAGCCATGGATCAACAGAGACATCAAAGCCCTGTTGAACAGAAAGAAGATGGCTTTCATGGCAGGAGATGAGGATGCCAAGAAAGACATTCAGAGGGAGCTGAGGATAGAGTTGAGGAGGGCCAAAGACTGAGGGGGGGGATGAGGAGCATTACTGGCATGAAAAGCTCAGTAGAAGGGACAAAGGGACGTGCCAACGAGCTAAACCTGGTCTTCAATAGGTTTGACTTACAAACCCCCTCCACCTCCTCAGGTACCCCCATTCACACCCTGGCTACCCCACCCTCCTCCTCCACAGCCCATATTTCCCATGATGACAGTAACACCACCCCCCTCATCTGCCCTAAACCCCCCTCTGCTCCCTCCCCTTTCCCACTCCCTCTGTCCTCTCCATTTTTCCACCCCACAAACTTCCACCTCCTCCCCCCACCTACCTCTCTCCACTACACCCACTCCTCCATGTCCTACTTGAACAATGCATAGTGTATATACTTTAATTTATAGTTTTATATCTTCTAATATTAATAATATTAGTAATATTTTTATTGTGATATTCTTTGTTCTCTGTTTTTGCACTACTTTGCCCTATTGCTGCTGTGTCAACCTGAATTTCTCCTAAGGGGGATAAATAAAGGAATATCTTATCTTATCTTAATCACTGCTCATTGTCCCCCATCGTTGTTGTTGTTGTCGTCGTCATCATATTATTCATATTCATCATCATCAGTCACTACGATTAGTGTAGTTGTTGCTGCTACTGTTGTTACTGTGCACCTTTGTCTGTCTGTCTGTCTCTATGTCTGTGTCTCTCTCTTTCTCTCTCTCTCTCTCTCACCCAAACTGGTCGAGACAGACGACCACCCACCGACAGCCGTGGGCTCTGTCCTAGGTTTCTGCCTCTTAAAAGGAAGTTTTTCCTTGCAGCCGTCGCCAAGTGCTTGCTCATGGTGGGAATTGTTGGCTCTGTAAATAATGCTATAAGGAGTTCGGTCTTGACCTGCTCTATTTGACAAGTGTCCTGAGATAACTTCTGTTATGAATTGGCGCTATACAAATAAAATCAAATTTAATTGAATTATAATAAAGTATCTTACAGAAATAGCTGTATCTCAGAAACTACACAGGTCAAATGTCATGTGCAGCCACATGTGTTCACAGCTTCCACGGAAAATTTCGAATAGAAAACCTCTAATAGAAAACAGTATACCGGTATAAAAAAATATAATTGTTAGTCAGTAATGGGTTAAAAGTGTGTGGGTGGATATACCATTAGAGATAGACAAATGTTTTAATATGTATGTTTAAGGGGGTAAAATGTGTTCTTCTTCCATTTGGCGATAGTGAGTAATCCAGACTTAGACAAAAAGGGTGATAAGTGATAAGATTGATGTATTTTTAACTGTCTAATACAGCTTTAATTCTAAAGATGATGATGATGATGGTAATACTAAGGGCTCTATCTTGCACTCAGCGCAATTGACTTTGTACACTGGGGCTTGTAATAATTCCTATTTTGCACTTGACACACATTGGAATCGTCCCTCCACCGACGCACCTCTTTAAATTAGGTGAATTTGCGCTCCGGGGGGGCGGTTCAGCGAAAAGAGGAGGCGTGTTCCGGCGCAAACGTTCCCTGGTGCTATTTTGCTGTTTCAGAAAACAATTCCACCACAGACCAGGAAAAACCTAGTCTAAAGTCAGTGGCGCTTATTCAGATGCTATTTTTAGGGCGCAGACTTGAGGGGATGCGCCTGAGAGGCAGCAGCAACATCGCCACCCGGTCAGGACAGGCATTAATACTTTGCCGCATCCCGGACTGCACCTTGGTGTTTGCGCTGCTCCCTCCTCAGCTGGCCCTTGCGCACTGCTCGGCCCGTGCGCACTGCTCCCGAGGCCAAAGGTCTTCTTCCTGCGAAGCTGCGTTACATTGTTTTGATTTATTGTATGGCTATGTTACATTTATTTCATGTCAATAATGTCACTTCTCTGTATTTTACGGCCCTGACGAGAACGTCGGTCTCCTCGGCTGTGAACCGCTCCTGGTGTGCGTCTGGCAAATCCGCCGTTATAATAGCAATCCGCCATGGAACAAGCGCGCCTGCTTTTAAAGGGAATGTGAGATGACGCCCAAACCCCACCTATGACTAATGTAGCTACTACAGACCAACCCATTTTAGATTTGCGCCAGGCGCAAGAGTCAATTATCCCGCCGGCATAATAGCAACAACGCCCGAGATCCACCCACAAAGCTACTTGCGTTTCAGATCGGCAAGATAGGGCCCTAAAAGTCAGACAGCTAATTTTTGGCTCAACATAAATAAAACAAATCGTTTTAGAACTTCAAAATTCCTGTCCTTGGCATCTTTTCTCACCTCACTTTTGATGTATGGGATTGTTTTAGTTTATCTTTTACCTTAATGAATATTTTAATTGTGTTCAGGTCTCCCTTGATCATTTGGCATTTGGAGTATTGAGGAGTTTAAAGAGCAATAGGGAGCATTCTGTGGCTCAGAGGCAGAGTGGGTTGTCCACTAATCGGAAGGTTGTTGGTTCGATCCCTGGCTCCTCCCGTGTCATGTCAGAGCATCCTTGAGCAAGATACTGAACCCCAAATTGCTCACATGTGAATGTGTGTGAATGCGTTAGTTTCAGTTCGATGGGCTTTGCCATCACTGAGTGAATGTGGGGGCGAGTATGGCATGTGGCATGTAGTGTAAAAGTGCTTTGAGTGGTCGGAACACTAGAAAGGCGCTGTACAGGTCCATTTATCATTTACCAATATTCTCCCACTTTGAGAAGTGTGTATAATTGCAGATATTGGTGGTGCATTATAGATTAGGGTATGGGTAGTTAGTCCCTGAATGCTTTCTGAATACAGATGAGTGGCTGAGCCTCTAGTCAGAGAAGAGATTTAAATCATGTTTGTGTTTTTATTTCCCCGTCTCTCTCATTCTCATTCTCTCTCTCTCTCTCTCTCTCTCTCTCTCTCTCTCACTGTAAAACCCATTTAGTTTTCTGGCTTTATGAAAGCGAATGACACTAATTGACATTTCATACACTTGGAGCGTTTACCTTTTTGTTATGTGATGGTGAATGAACCATGGAGAATGTTTTTGGCACCTCTCACCTCAAGCTGAGAAAACGGTCCTTTTAAGCTTTTTAACTGACTCTTGTTCCCACTAACAAAGGAAAATGCTTTGATAGAGTTGTTTGCTGGTGTAAATAAAAATGTAGGTAACAGGATTTCTTTAGACTTTAGCTATTTTGAAATATCTCAAATTTGACTTACAAAAGGCTGGTCACACTTAAGTAAATAAACAATGTCAAACCGTCACACCTGGAAACTTACTTGCTCATCCAAACTATTTTAAAAGGTGTAGTGTGAAGGATTTAGTGGCATTTAGCTTGCTTCACCCTCTCCTTCCAAGCGTGAATGAGAAACTACGGTGCTGGTTGTACCCCCAACCCTTTAGGGGTTTTTTTGTTCACCACTAAAAGCTCATGAATTTCAAAGTTTACAGTACATGTGAGCAGTATTAAGACCTTCACCTTCAGATGCAGCTCATTCTTCAATGCAATAGTCTAAAACTATCTAACTCTACACACTAAGTGGGCAGCTGTGGCGCAGAGGCAGAGCGGGTCATCCCCTAATCAGAAGGTTGTTGGTTCAACCCCCAGCTCCTGGTGCCACATGTCAAAGCATCCTCGAGCAAGATACTGAATCCACAAATTGCTCCTGATGCCATGCATTGGTGCATGAATGTGTATGTGCACGTAGTGTAAAAGCGCTTTGAGTGGTCGGAAAACTAGAAAGGCATTATTTACCAGTCAGAAATATCCTATCAAGAGCATGTCTTTATTTAATGCCTGACACCATTTATTTAGCATCTAGCGATGTCACCTGGTAAATGGACCTGTAACTGTATAGCGCCTTTCTAGTCTTCCAACCACTCAAAGTGCCTTTACCCTACATGCCACACAGCGATGGCAAAGCCCATCGAACAGAAACTAACTCATTCATACACATCCACAGAGTAATTTGGGGTTCAGTATCTTGCTCAAGGATGCTTTGACATGTGGCACCAGGAGCTGGGGATCGAACCAACAACCTTCCAATTAGGGGATAACCTGCTCTGCCTCTGCACCACAGCCGCCCGGTGCTTCTTGTGCTTCTTCTTCTTCTTGTGTTTTCCCAAAGTATTCACGGAATCATTGACTTAAAGGATTCATTTAGTACCATGTGCTGCTTTGGAACTATATCACAAGTGATTAACTCATCAGTGTTCACTGGATCAGAAACATAATCACTGAATCACCTGATAATCATTCACTACCAACTCTAACAGACAGTAGACTGAGACAGACTTTGTTGCTGAGAAAACTAAGATTTAGAATAATGTAGCATTATAAATCTAACTTTTTAAATCAATCCAAAGTATGCCAAAAGATTTACAAAAAACTAAATTTCTTTGTATTTTTATATTGAAAATCCAATAATGTTTTCTTCCAGTAAAACAAAAGTGTGAACCAATCAATTTCAAACAATAATATCATGACATCCACCCATCAATCAATCTTTTTTAGTAATACAGAGCAAAGATTTATTAGGTATCCAGCCTTAAAGTTTCTGGGGGCTGGACCTCACTGATAACTGTACAACAACACCTTATCAGTGATTTGGGGTAAACTGGATCATATTTAGTTTTTAGAGAAAATATTTTCTGGTTTATCCTCTGACCTTTGGCTCCTCTGCCTCAACTCGACTAACTACTGCTGCCATTAGTGTGCACAGCCTCTGAGATAGAGGCCTGTCTGACGACAGCTGTACCAAGGTGATTAACATAGTTTCCTGATCGGATATTACAAAAAGTAGCTAACTGCTGCTAACTGTAGATACACATAGCTGGTTGACACATGAAGCTAACATTAGCTTACTCAACCCCGGGATACCAGGAACCAAACACAGCAACAAATGGTTCATAGTACTGCTAGAACTGCTTGATGCACGGGACATAACACATTTTCAATGCTATTGGCTACTGCGGCAAGTCCCTCTCTCACTGCCTGTTTTTACAGGAGACAAGTAATTATGCAGAAGCAAATAGCACTCAGTTAACATTTCATGTGGACCTGACTAGTAGTCATTATTAGTTAGCCACTTGAGTGGGTCAGGAGGAATATGTCTTGATAAACTGCTCTTAAAGCTGCAGGTAACTTATAAAAATATCTTCATTCATATTTGCTAAAACTTTCACTATATCCTGACAGTAGTACAAGAGATAGATAATCAGTGGGAAAATTATGTTAATTGGCTCCTTCTAGTGCTCCTCACCCACTGCGCTTAAACAAAACTGGGGGAACCATTGAAAGCATCCTGTCCAGCTGCATCACTGTGTGGGGCGGGAGCTGCACTGAATACAGCAGAAAAGCACTGCAACGCATAGTAAACACAGCTGGTAAGATCATTGGTGCCCCACTCCCTTCCTTACAAGACACATACATCACCCGCCTCACCCGTAAAGCTATCTCGATTGTGAGCGACGCCAGCCACCCCGCACACAGTCTGTTCAGCCTCCTGCCTTCTGGAAGAAGGTATAGGAGCCTCCGTGCCCGCTCCACCAGACTCACTAAAAGCTCCATCCACCAAGCTGTCAGGAAGCTAAATTCTCTCCCCTCTTTCCCCCCAGTCACATCCTCCAGGCTGTCAGAAAGCTGAAGTAAGAAAGAGTAAGAAACGTCCTCTCGATTCCTTATGTCTGGTGCATGTGAAGTAACTGACAATAAAGCTGATTTTAACTTTGACTTTGACAATGTATATTTAGCATTACACTGTCATCCAAGGTTAATATATGCTAGAACAAATGCAGATAGTAAGAAGATTACATGCTATTGACTCTTTTTATCACAGTGTGAGTGTTAGTAATCAAGCATGAGAATCTAAAAAAGATACAACAGAGATACAGCTTGAGCCAGTGTTAGTTTTGTGTATGAATAAGTAAAGCAGGTCCTGAGGAGTCTTGTTTGGTTTTTAATAAAACACCAGAGCAGATGGTAGCATGATCTGGGCCACAGAGAGTCAGAAATAACAAAGTGAGGAATGAGGAGAGAAATACAGAGAGAACACAAGAGCATTTACCTTCTTTCAAGCTGCTTTCTTCTCTACTTTCTCTTCTCTGTTTCTTGTGTTGAGATGAGTCTCCTCCTACACTTGACACAAGTTCTGGGTAGTAATAGGTTCACAATACAATATGCTTTTTTATGTCATACATTAGCACTACAAAAGAAACAAATTTCTTTGCCTTTATTGGTATGATTGAACTGGTCTCAGTGAAACTACGGTGGTCGTGAAAGTAATGGAAAACGCGAAATTCCCTATCTAGAGCCAGTGTTCTGGCCTACTGTAGAACCGTGGAAGACTCATTGCATCTGTAGATAAAAATGGCTCATTCTAAGGTAACAAAAACATAATGATTCTTATTTTTACTTATACACTAATAAAAACATAACTATGAGTATTATATGCAATATATGCTAATAGATCCTCCTAAATGTTACGCACTGGACCTTTGTGGATCAGCTACGAGACTGATTAGATTCACACACATTCATACAGTGATGGCAAAGACCATCACAAACAGAAACTAAGTCATTCATCCACATTCACATTCACACACCGATGCAGTGTTGGTAGCAATTTGGGATTCAGTATCTTACTCAAGGACACTTCGTCATAGTGGACAACCTGCTCCACCTCCTAAGCCTCAGCCTCCCCATACTTCTGTCTTACCTTACTTAGGGCGGCTGTGCCTCAGAGGATTGGTTGTTGTTGAGGTTGTTGGTTGATCCTGGCTCCTGCCGCCACATGTCGAAGTGTCCTTGAGAGATACTAAACACTGAATTGCTCCCGATGCTTTGCATGGGTATGAATGCGTTAGTTTCTGTTCAATGGACTTTGCCATCGCTAAGTTCATTGTGTGTAAAAGGGTGAATGTGGCATGTAGTGTAAAAGTGCTTTGAGTGGTCGGAAGACTAGAAAGGCGCTATACAAGTACAGGTCCATTTACCTGAGTGTATCTGAACCTATTCCGTTGACTTTCCAGTTTATGATCTAACGTCTTTACTACAGCAAAGCTTGGTTAAGGTTTACATCCATCTCGTTCTTCTTCTACTGAATCCTCTTATCTACTAACCAAGACAATACGTGTAGCTTACAGGTAGGATCGCTAGTTGTTGCTGCCCTCTGGTTGTTGGCAGTATTAATAACTAGATATATTTGTCTTGTCCAACAGCAACACTTAAAAATAAAGCTATGTACATTAGTGAGAGGGTTGAAGCAGACGTTTCAATGTTACTTAGTAACTTACTGTATATGCAGTAATTGCTAAAGCAATTCAATTGCTTTTGAGAGAAGTAAGTGTAAGTAATTATTATGATTTACTATTATCACTTGATAGCAGGTTACATCTCAGGTAACAGATCTGGTCCGCTGCTCCTCTTAATACTTTACCAAAGCTGTTTAATCACACTGAAGTCTTCTGACCAATTAGAAGCTTTGGTTAAAGAATCCCGGTCTGGAAGGCTGTATGATCTTGCTCCAGTATACCGGCTTATGTTGATGTATGCCTCCCTCATTCAGGGAACAAAAAGGTGTTGCTATCCTTAAAAGGATAGTCATCCTAGAATGTATGACTGGGGTTGGACTATACACTAAAACAACACTGAATTACCCCCAGCAGACCCCAAAGCCCCATGTTCGCTGTGTGGCAATTGGTTTGGTAGTATGAAAATGGGATTTTTTCAGCTTTTTGGTGAAATACGCTTATATTCCTTCATCTTTGAGATTAAACGTAAATCAATCTCATGTCTGCGTGTTAAAGGTGGAGTAAGGATATTAGCCTAGCCTAGCATAAAGATAGGAAGCACGGCTAGTCTGGCTCTGTCTGAAGTTCACAAATACACCTACCACCACCTCTATAGCTTGAGGTAAAACCGATATTGATCTGAACATCTCACTGTCTGAAGAACGCAAATAAACCAAAATGTTACCAAAAGTTAACTGAGGAGGGTCCCTGTGTGAGACCTGTACTACATTGTGCATATTCCTGGATGCATTCACTGGCTCCATTTGGGTTTTAATACATGTACTCGCACAATACATGTACACACTGAAAAAAATGATTTTTTTGGTGTAGTAATATTTATTAGGTTAACTGTCACAATTTTTATTTTCTAATTGTAAGTATCAGTGAGAACTGGAATTATTCAAGTAAAACTATATATGCCATTCATGTAATAAATAAACTGTGTGGGAAGAGTAAGTTTTATTGTGTATTTTCACATAATATTCAAAGGTTTCATAGTCATTGCCCATGAACTTAGAAATACCAAGTAAGTTTTAATAGTGTTTGTAATAGTGTTTGGAATCCGTGCATGCGCCTTGCGACGCGCACACAGGACGCTTGCGCTTCGTTGTCCGCCAAAAAACAAGAAGACGACGACAGCGGTCAGGTTTAATGGAGGCAAGAGCAGCTAAATCATCTTGAAGGTAAGTCATTCAGGGTTTTCCTGCATATGTAACGGAATTAAAATATAATTTGGTTCCACTTGGTTCCACTGACTGCTCTACCCCGAGGGTACAGCAGTCAGACCTTGCTGTCCCTTTGGTAAGTGCACAAGTTATGAGCTCCACCATCGTTTTAATTAATTATCTTAATTTTATACAAAACGAGTGGTTTATTTTGTTTATGAAACGTATAGCTCCCGAACTGTAGAGCATGCTCTTTTAATGTAAAGTTGATGGTGGTTTTCTTTCTTTCTTTCTTTCTTTATTTATTTAATGTGGCCAGTGCAACATGTGTCGCTAGCTAACCAACCAGCTAACCTCTTTTTATTTTGCACTTGCAGTGAGACGTGTGTGTGTGTGTGTGTAAACCGGGACTGACTGTATAATTAATTGTTCGCTAGATGCTGTGGATAAATGGCGGGTTTGCCAAAATGATGAGCTTCCTTCGCATAATTAACTCAAGGCAACGACATAGTACACAACCACTACACATAGGAGCGGGGAAGGGAGGAGACAAAAACGTTTAAAATATCCGGTTTGGAGAGGCCGCAAGCTTCACAGCAGCCTCTGCCAGACCTCACCAAGACCCTGATGCTAATCAGTATTTAAGCTAAAGAGGAAGCTATCGTTTTTGTTAATTTGCACTGTACTCTTAGTTTGCCACAAATCTAAAATCTAACTGAGACAGAGCAAACAGAGGTCAGGAGAGATGTTCATTCCCACAAAATTTCACTCAGTTTATCATGATAAATCTGATTTAATTTATTGGCATTTCAGATTTGTTTCTCACTGTGGCTGTATATTTTTATTCCATATATGAAAATACACTATGTGTCTTATTTCAACTAAAAGAACCACCACTTGTAGAAATTATGCATTTTCCATCGTTTTGAGTTGTTATAGAGCTACTGATTAGCCTTAAGTATCTGAAATTCAGATTAATTTGTGGAAATTTGAAAAAATTAAAATGATCTCTCCAAAAACACTTCCTGTGATAATTTTCTTCAACATGCTTCATAAGGACCATCACCTTGTTTGGATCCCTTTATTTCTAATTCCCTCGTCTACATTTTGTTCATAATTTGATATGAAGCCTCATTGTTCTCTATTCTGATTCCATTTACACTGGTTAAATTTCGATTCTGCATTTTTCTTGATACATATGACACAGCTCTCTCTCAACAACGTGAATCTAGACCAGCAATGCTCTACTGCTTGGAGGAGAGGAACAGAATCACAGTGGCAAAAATGCAGGATTTTCTTAATTTAAGATTTAACACGTGGAAATGGGTGTAATGTTTTAGATCAGAGCGATATTTTCAATATTTTGACAGCATATTATCGAAAATACATTGGTTTGACAGTGGTACAGTTAATTTTGGTTACATGATTCTGTAGTTTTAATGTAGTATTTCTTGTAGTATTCTGTAGTTTTAATGTATTATTTTGTCTTTGTGTTTTTGTCCTTTTGTCCCCAAAGCAACAACTTTCTACAGTGACACAGTGCCATCTCAAGCAGCAACTACAGCAAGCTGTGTCACAAGCAAAGCCATCTGGCTATTCAGGTAAAAACAAAATTGTGTAGTGCTTTGCACTTCATAAGTTGTAAGAGGTTTGCCATCATCACAGAATATACATACTATTCCAAATTAAAATGAAGCAGAATATGTACTATGCACCTGAACATGGATTCACATATATTTTACAGGATATCAGCAGAGAGGAAGCTCAAGAGGACCAGGCTGAGCAAGTCCTGAGGATCTGTGTCTTCCACACATGTGAAGAAGATGAAGGTGCATCCGACACTAATGTGTCGATTGTTATTGAAGGGACTGAGGTACTTGACAACTATGGAAGTGTTACAAAGGCCTGTCTCCTGCTCATGAGCATCATTTGTTCGAAAATCCTGTCTCTGCGAAACAAACTTATAGCTTGAGTGCACATGTATACGGCACAGTTATTAATGTGGCTATTTGTCTATTTTCTTATTTTTCTCTTATTTTAATTATGTAATTTTTATTTTAACTTGTTGCACTGTATTAAATACTGTATGTGGCCATGTGGAGTGGCTAAGTTTTGGGGACAAAAGAAAAGAAGTTAGATCAGCATTTTCAAGTTAAACCAGAGGTTCTCAACTGGTGGGTCGTGGGGCCATTTTTAATGGGTCACGGATGTGAGTGTGGGCATGAAAAGAGCGAGGGGCAAAATATCCCACTTTTTAGTGTCAAGATGCTCTGCTTTTTGTAGGATATTACTCATGATACAGAAACAGACGTTTAGAACCTCAGAGCAAAACACTGTTCTTTAAGATAAAAAGGAATAGTAAGCATGTCTTTTAAGATGCACTGAAGGTTCCTGAAGCATGTCAAATGTTTTCAAGAGTTTAAGGTTAAAAAGCCTATCCAAACGATAGGCTACGTATGCTCTATGCAAACAGTTCCTGAACTTGTCCTTGTGCCTTTAACAAGCTACCTCAAACCCATTTTAGCCACCCTAAGATGAAATTTATGTCATCATTTACTCACCCCGATGCCGATAGAAGGACTGAAGTTTTGTCAACATTCATGCTCTTCTGGGAGTTTGTCGAGATGTTTGTTTCTCACAAAACTGCAGTGAACGGCAACTTGGCTTCAAACATCCAAAAAATTTCATGAATCCAAAAAATGTCTCCATATTGCTCATCTGAAGTAATCCAAGTGTCCTGCAGCTTAAACATTCCTAGATGTTTTGAAAAACATAACAAAATTGTGTTTTGGCTTTGTTTGCTCTGCTTTGCTTCCACTGTGGTGCTGCGTGAACACGGATGGGCTAGCTGGAAGTTAGTAGTGTGTAAGTTTGTGTGCGGCGTTGGAAGGAGCACGCGTTGGAAGAGCAGCAGAGCAAACACAGCTGAAAACACAAGTTTGTTATGTTTTGTACAAACGTCTAGGCATGTGTGAGCTACAGGACACTTGGATTACCTCAGACAAGCAGCATGGAGATTTTATTGATTATTGATGTATTTTTGGACGTTTGATGCTAAGATACCGCTCACTGCAGTTGAGTGGAAAAAAGGTCTCTCAAACTCGCAGAAGAACACGGATGTTAACAAAACTTCACCAATCCTTCTATTGACAAATGGGTGAGTAAATAATAACAAAAAAAATCATCTTAGGGTGAACTTTACCTTGTTGTTGTTTTTGCCATGCAAACTTGCTGGAAAATGTTTTATTGAAAAAAATACTTTTTCACTTAAGAAAAATAAATGTGTTGTTAAATTAAACAGTTGCCTCATTTTTTTAAAAATCATTGTTTCAATAAACAAAAACATTAAGAACAAATTTAGGCAATTTAAACTGCAGAAAATGTATGTAAAATGTTGTGTAAATGTTACTTAAATATAGTCCATAAGTAAAAGTTAGAAAAAGTATTTAAAATTACCTTGAAAAGCCATTGGTTTTAGGTGAGATTTTTCAGTTTGAAGCAGTCAGATTTGAAGTAAAACATACAAAGAATGAGAGAGTAAAATTCAATAACCATATTAATAAACCTCAGTAAATTACCTGAGGTTTGCTAGTAAAAGAGACTTATATCTGTGAGTAAAGTTTACTTGAAGATTGCCCTTGTAGAATTTACTTACAATTTCTAAGTGCAAAAACTTTCCTAGGTTTCTCCAAGTAAATATTACTCCAAATCTTTTTCAGTGCAGTCTCGGCTGTTATGTTCTTCCACTGTAGCTCCTGAAGACAGATACTATCGTGTCAATAAAGCTTCAAAGAGACAGAGAGATGGAGAGAGAGATAGACACTGGCAGACTGACTCTCCATCCTCTTTGGACATTAAAAGACTATTGGATCTAAAAGCAGATTATAATGTGATAAAGATGACAATATTCCTTCTGAGGAGAAAACAGAGATGTAATTTCCTCTTCAAGCAGAGGAACAGAGTGTATGAAGAGGAGGATTTATGGAGAACTAATGCAATCATCAGCTATTTTGCTCAGCTCTGTCTTCTTCAGAAAAACATCCATTTTGAGTGGCTGAGACTTCATATCAACACACTTCATCTCTGTGTGTGCTGCATGTCAAATGTCAGCGTGTTTTTGTGCATGTGTTTGGAAGTGCACACTCACCCTACAGGCAGTAATGTGGCTTGGCTGTCAGGCGGCACTAAATGAACAGATGGATGTAATCAACAGATGGTTGATATGGTGTTTCTGTGTGTGTGCCCTTAAGACATGTGTTTGTGCGTGTGTGTTTCCAAGTCAATGTTACCCTTCCAACAGACAAATTATACTTTTAACCCAGAGAGCTGCTATCTTTAATTTAAATAAATATTTAAATATTTGTAATATTCTCATATTTCTCTGATAGTTAACTTATACCTTGGCATTCAGTTTATTATATATATATATATATATATATATATGTGTTAAATTTAAACAAAATGAATTCCAAATTCATTCTGTTTTTTGTATGTAGGGAAGTAAGGGTTGGCTGGCCATAATATATCGCAATCTATTTCATTGCAATCACAATCCACAAAATAAATTATGATCCCTTTTTCTCAAGTTTAAAATACCCTGTACACTTTAATTTAAAGTGGGAAATGGAAGCCAAAAGATAACAATAATAATTAAAGCTGCAAGCAGTGTTGAGCGGGACCTCGCACTCCACGCAACTCGGGGCGTGTTGCAGCCGCGTCAAGTGCCGTCGCAACACGTGTGGACCATGACATGAAAATCTCATGTAAATCAGCTCAAAATTGCCACGCAGTGCTTACTTCCTGTTGCCAGTAGGTGGTGCTATCTCCATGTCTGAATGTTGTCATGTAGACGTGTTCAACGTACAGTCTCAAATAGCACAACTTTTGATAACCAATGTGTTTAGATTGCAGTGATCGAATTTGAAGTCAATCTGATAAAATCTGTAGAAGGAGTTTGTTAAAACAGAAGCCCTTAAATGCCGGAAATGGCATCACAGTTTGACATTCGATTCAACTTGGCCAACTTTGAGGGCACGCTACGGACACGCCCTTCAACATACATACACAAATAGCACAACTTTTAATCAGGAACATTTTATGACTGGACTGACCAATTTTGAAGCGGATCCGATAAATTCCCTAGGAGGAGTTTGTTCAAATACAACACAAAAAATCACAGAAAATGAGAAAAAAAATCAAAATGGCTGATTTTGATGACACGCCACGGGCACGTCCTTCAACGTACATGCACAAATGTATGCTGCTGTTTTTTTATCCTGCAGGGGGTGCTACAAACACGACAAACACGATTTTTGGTATGTGAGCTTCAGGCACCAGGTTACACGTGCCCTGTGAATTTCATATTCATAACTATTACAGTCTCCGCACAGTGATTTACGTTGCCACCAGAGCGCCACTTAGAGGCGGCTTGTTGACACATTTTTTAGGGAGCCTCAGGGAGCCATGGGCACGCGTCATACCAAGTTTAATTTTAATCACACATGCCGTTGCAGACATAAAAACTTCTTCAATTTAAAAAGTGCCACCTAGTGGTGATGGCCTGAAATTGTGCACGGGGCCTAAAGAAGACATTAGGAACTATGGACCCAAGCTCAGTGACAATCGGACATACCAATGCGGAGAAATGTTCCACTTCCTTTTTTGACGAAAAATCCACAGGAAGTGTTAATTTTATAACGTGCTTATTTTTTTAATATCAAAATTCTTTGAATTATTTTTTTATTAGGACGGTCCCCACATGCTACGTGAAAAAGTAATTTGTGTGTATCGGACAAAGCGCATGGAAGGAACACGGAAAAGTAGTATATGGACATTTCGTGCTCTAGAAAAAAGAATCTAGATGGAAGTGGGCGGGGCTTACATGGGGAGATTCAGCTCTATTCACCGAACGCATGGATACAAGGTTTTTGAATGTGCAACAAACTATGCAGAAGTTATTAGCCTAAACGCATTTTTTATGATAGTAGTACCACGTAGTGGACAACCTGAAAGCGACACATAGAATATCCCCATTTTCACCAGGCCTGACAACTTTGCCAAATAAAATTGAGTTTTCGTATATGTTCACGGGGGCAAAAATGCAGTCAAAGGGGGCTAAAAATAATAGGTAGGAAGAAATCGAGCAAAAACAACAGGGACCTCCAGCGGTCGCTGGCTCGGTCCCTAATAAAGAGAAAAGTAGAAAATTGTTAACTTCTTAGCACAGTGTGCATTTAAACCCTTGCATACTGTAGGGAGACACCACCAACAATAATGACGACTTGTTTACTACCAGTATTCCCCTGGATTTGTGTATAGGTTTATAGTGGCTTATTCTACTGTCAGGAGTACAAATATTTTAATGTCATCATGTACAGACTGAAGGCTTTGATTACTATAGGGTTTTCTCACGAAATGATACAGTTTAAGGAATCAGAATGTAAACCATTTTTGTTTGCACAAACTGCAATGACAGAACTCAGATAAAATCTTTAACAATGCTTTCTTTTACTATTTTAAAATAGTTGTATAAACACTCTAACGTCACTCAAAGTTTATTGTACAAGAAACAAACTAGTTACAGCAGTTGTTTCAGCCATGCAATGGTATGGAGATATGAAAAATTCCAATCATACAGGAAATTTAAACTGGTGCAACAGTTCATCCGGTATATCACCCAGCAATATCGCGATCACCTGTGGACGCCTTAGATCGTGATTTTGACCTACAATCGTCAATAGCTGTTATATTGTCGTGGTTTTAGTTTAGTTATTTTGTGTTATTTTGTAATTCTCACGCCTCCTCTCGTGTCAGTTACTTTACTTCCTGTAAAGTACAGTAACAGGTAAATGGGCCTGTAGTTGTATAGCGCCTTTCTAGTCTTCTGACAACTCAAAGCGCTTTTACACTATGTGTCATATTCACCCTTTCAGTCAGTGATGGCAAAGCAGAACAGAAACTAGTGCAGTCATACACATTCACATGTGAGCAATTTGGGGTTCAGAAATTTGGGGTTCAGTATCTTGCTCAAGGATACTTCGACATGTGGCGGGAGGAGCCAGAGATCGAAGCAACAACCTTCCAATTAGTGGACGACCCGCTCTTCCTCTGAGCCACAACTGCCCCATGATTATTGGATTAGTTTCACCATGCGTCTAGTTGTCCTCCAATCCCCAGTGTATTCAGTCTGTGTGTTTCATTATAAAGTGAGTTTCCTTGGTGTTTTTGGACTTTCTGTTGGT
The DNA here is from genome assembly GCF_905237075.1 of Dicentrarchus labrax. Classification (NCBI taxonomy): domain Eukaryota; kingdom Metazoa; phylum Chordata; class Actinopteri; family Moronidae; genus Dicentrarchus; species Dicentrarchus labrax. The sequence continues at coordinate 26,000,865 of NW_026136720.1, forward strand.
TTTACTGCATTCTGGATTTCTAGTTTGGATTTGTTTGACTGTTGGACTTTGTTTAAATAAATAATTGAATTGATCCTGTCTACCTGCAGTTGTCTTGCATTTGGGTCCAATCCCTTGTGTATTCAAGTATTTGTTTTGTCAGTTTCTTGTTTACTTTGATTGCTAATCCATGTGTTATTTAATTCATTAATTAGGGACCGAGCCAGCGACCGCTGGAGGTCCCTGTTGTATTTGCTATGTTTCTTATTAGGGACCGAGCCAGCGACCGCTGGAGGTGCTCGATTTTTTACCTATTATTTTTAGGCCACTGCGACTGCGTTTTTGCCCCCCTGAACATATACCAAAAGTCAAGTGGTCAGGCCTGGTGAAAAATTTGATATTCGTTGCGTCGCTTTCGGGTCCGCCACTAGGTGGCGCTACTATCATGAAAAGTGCGTTTAGGCTAATAACTCCCGCATCATTTGTCACACATTCAAAAACGCCACGCATTCGGTGAATAGAGCTGAATCTCCCCATATAGGCCCCGCCCACTTCCGCCTTTAATTTGTTTTCGTTAGAGCGCGAAATGTCAAAAAAGGAAGTGGACCATTTCTCCACATTGGTATGTCCGATTGACACCAAACTTGGGTCCATAGTTCCACATGTCTTTCTTAGGCATCTTGCACATTTTCAGGCCATAGCCACAAGGTCGCACTCCTTAAAAAGAGGAAGTTTATATATAACGGTATGTGTAATTAAGATGAAACTTGGTACGATGCTTCCCCATGGCTCCCTGAGGCTCACTAAAAAATGTGTCAACAATCCGCCACTAGGTGGCGGTCTGGTGGCATGGTAAATCACTGTGCGGAGACTGTAATAGTTATGAATATGAAATTCACAGGGCACGTGTAGACTGGTGCCTGAAGCTCACATACCAAAAATTGTGTTTGTCGTTTTTGTAGCGCCCCCTACAGGATAAAAAAACAGCAGCCCCGGTGCCACGTTTCACCGATATGTACGAAACTCGGTAGGCACGTGTAACATGCCGGGACGTACAAAAAGCCTCTTGGACCCATACCCCAAATCCCAGAGGAAGTCGGCCACTTTGATTTAAAGTTTCAATTTCAGCGAACTTTTTGCGTTGTATTTGAATGAACTCCACCTAGGGAATTCATCGGATCTGCTTCAAAATTTGTGAGTACAGTCAAAAAATGGTTCTGATTGAAAGTTGTGCTATTTGTGCATGTACGTTGAAGGGCGTGTCCGTGGCGTGCCCTCAAAGTTGGCCATAGTGAATTCCGTGCGCATTTTCGGTGAATTTTTCGCGTTGTATTTGAACAAACTCCTCCTAGGGAATTTATCGGATCTACTTCAAAATTGGTCAGTACATTCACAAAATGGTCCTGATTAAAAGTTGTGCTATTTGTGCATATACATTGAAGGGCGTGTCTGTGGCGTGCCCTCAAAATTGGCCAGGTTGAATCGAATGTCAAACTGTGATGCCATTTCCGGCATTTAAGGGCTTCTGTTTTAATGAACTTCTCCTACATATTTTATTAGATTGACTTCAGATTTGATCACTGCCATCTAGACACATTGGTGATCAAAAGTTGTGCTATTTGTGACTATACGTTTAACCTTGTGCCCGTGACAACGTGTCGAATTGCCATCAAACAGATAGTACTCATATCGGGCGGCTGTGGCTCAGAGGCAGAGCGGGTCATTCATTAATTGGAAGGTTGTGGGTTCGATCCTCGGCTCCTGGTGCCACATGTCGAAGTATCCTTGAGCAAGATACTGAACCCCAAATTGCTCCCGATGCTGTGCATCGGTGTGTGAATATGTATGAATGTTAGTTTCTGTTCGATGCACTTTGCCATCACTCAGTGAATGTGTGTGAAAGGGTGAATGTGGCACGTAGTGTAAAAGCGCTTTGAGTGGTCGGAAGACTAGAAAGGCGCTATACAAGTACAGGTCCATTTACCATATCTTCAGTGTACATGATCCAATCTCAATGAAACTTCATGTGTTTGATAACAGCTCCACCCTGAACACATCTACGTGACAATATTCAGACATAGTGATAGTGCCACCTACTGGCAACAGGAAGTAAGCGCTGCGTGGCGATTTTGAGCTGAGTTAAGTGAAATGACCGTGCCAGTGACATCATCATCATGGCTCCTGTCAGTGGTAGGGATGGGGATCGTTAATATTTATTGATATCGATACCTTTATCGATAGTCCTTATCGATCTTTATCGATACCACTATCAATACTTTTCTATTATTTGGTGGAAAGACGACGCGACAATATGTTTTTAACAGAACTGGAATAGCTTTTATTACTTAACAAGTGAGCATAACAAAAACGTTTCTAGCCTTCAATAAACATGGCTAATGTAATAGGCCACTTCGAAATTACATAAAACTAACAATAGAAAGAATATCAGTTACACTTGAACGCATCATGATAACCTAATAGTCGTTTTACTGAGCCAACCTGAACACATCATCACGCAGCACGTCTGAAACTTTACTTACTTTTCAAGCTAACTAGCTTGTATGCTGCCGATTACAACACGGATTTCACAATTGGATTACTATTTTTAACTGACGGGACAAGTCTGTGTGCGCTTACCGCTGGTACTTTGAGTGGATGATGAAGACGGGCCCGTCTGTGGTGCGGCGGCAGCAGCAGGAGGAGGAGACAGAGTCTTTTCAACCTGGAGACAGTCGAAGGTACTGCATTTGGCCTTTATTTGATGCACAATACTGATGTGCTTGGCCATTGAGGTTGTGTTCCCCCCTTTACAAGACATGATTTTGCAACATAAGTTGCATTTTGCTTCCTCTTCATCTTTGAGCTTGGTAAAATGAAGCCAAACTGTAGACCTTTTTGCCCGCTCAGCCATCCTCGCGAGCGAAGTTAACTGCCAGACTTAATTTGTTTCACTTTTAATACCTGTTTGCTTACAATTTCATTCAAAAACATTGGTGGACATGCTGCAGTGATTGGATTGATTAGATTTAAAGCCATGACGCGACTCGAGGGACACACAATTACGTTACAGGACCTACGAGAGAAAAAAAAACCGACGAGACTCGATAGTGGTATCGATAAGCCCAAACGTTATTGATTTTCGGGTTTTGAAAAAAGTGGAACTGGTTCCTTGATAGAACCGGGTTTCGATCCCCATCCCTCGTCAGTGGGTGGGATAAGGCAGAAAGTAAACATTTTGTCCTCAAAGTTGATGTGTTACAAAAAGGAACAATGGGCAGTGTGAGGATTTGAGCGACTTTAGCTCTATTCGCACGGGACTAGTATTACCTGGGGACCTTTAGTAATTTGTAATAATTGCGGAGGTTGTCTGTGATCTTAATCCCGTGCGAATCTGCCATGTCCGTAATTTGTAGTGAAAGTGAAAATTCCTCTGAAAATTACCAACCATATTTCGCCAAACACAGAGGTCATGTGATAATATTAGTCCCGTGCGAATCGGCATCTCTGTGATTTGGGGTCGTTTTTTTTTTTTTTAAGGTTTTTTGTGTTTTCCGCACCTTTTTTCTGCCTCTTTCCCGGTCGAGAATTATGGAGGCTGAGTTGGCAATTATAAATGAAAGTTTTGACAGCATTTTGATGTTTGTGGGCATGCTGGGAAAACAGCAGACAGACACTGATGTGAGAAAGATGTTCGAGCCATTTGGCAGCATAGAGGAGTGCACGGTGCACCAGCAAAAGTAACGTCAGATCAGTAACAGACTGTTACGCATTGGTTACGCAGAGCCTTGACATCATATCCGGGTGATAATGTCAGTAAATTTGAGTTAAAACACAGACTTTGCTTATCCCGTGCGAATGCACCGCACAAAACATAGACGTGGTGGGGTAATTACTAAATCACATGAGGTCCCCAGGTAATACTAGTCCCGTGCGAATATGGCTTTTGACAAGAACCAAATTGTGATGGCTAGACGACTGGGTCAGAGCCTCTCTAAAACTGCAGTTCTTGTGGGTGTTCCCGGTCTGCAGTGGTCAGTACCTATCAAAAGTGCTCATTGGAGGGAAAAGCAGTGAACTGGAGACAGGGTCATGGATGCACATGGGTGTCAGAACACAGAGCATTGCAGTTTGTTGCATATGGGACTGCATAACATTATGACCACCAGGGTGCCCAAGTTGTCATAATGTTATGTCTAATCTGTATATTGGTGCTAAAAAGACAGTAAAAGAAAACACAGCTCTGAATCCAATTTCATTGTGGTTCTCTAAACTTCCCAGAACTGCTGGCTAACATCCTGATCAGTGAGGTTTGAAATCTCTACCCTAACAATTCCCTTAGATCCCCTGTAAGGCTTTTCATGGGAAACACTGGTGCAGGAAGAGTCATTAACAATAGCTTGATCACAACAAATAAGGGAAAAAAGCAACAAAGTGGTGAGTATTAGTCATGGAGACATGGAGCAGGTTGTTTTTGTTTCATTTCAAGAGTCAAGGATTTTTTTCACATGATTCTATATGTGCAGTGAAATGTAGAGTGCTGAACTTTGACCACACTTATTCTTCCACAAGGAATAACATCCAAATCAACAAAATCTGAGTAAGTTAACTAAGTCTGGTAGGCGAACACACTCCACTTCTGAAATGCTGAATAATGCTGAATAAAGCCACATGCAGGACAGACAGAAAATAGTGTTGGAAGACACGTCACAGAGCCTTGCTCGGGGAAATTGAGGCATAAGCTGCAGCACACACACTGAGAACCATGGGTGGATCTATCAACCTATCATAACCATGACTTCACAGATGAACAGTGTCATTGAACGGAGGGCTAATGTGACTACACTAGAATTCGTGTGGAACAGCTCATCAGTGTGAAGGTCAATTATTGTTAGATCCCAGTGTGTCTGAAGATTTAAATTATGAATGAAGGTACCTTCTGTGCGAGCAGTGCATAAAATAATGTGCTGTGCATCTAAAAACTGGAGACTACAGATGCAACGCACATATTCCCACTGCTGATGGCTTCAGGTGTTTAAGAGGAGATGAATAAGGTTAAAATGTTAACTTCTCCAATATATTACATCAAGACCATTCTTTTTTGTCCTACAAGTTTTGTAAAATATTATGCAAAAATTAAATATGCAAAAAAGGCATTATCGAATTAAAAATGCACTATTTTTCATACATTACTGTGCAGTGTGCAGAATCACATTTGATTTCTGTGAAGTTCATGTACACCTGACCTGCATGGAGGTTGCTGCGACTGAATTTGCCACTACGCACCATAAGTAAGGACAGGAAACGTTTGAAGATTGACAATAAAAAAATGCAATTCCATAAAACATTTTTTAATTTGCCTTATTTTGCCACCTCATACTAATCCTAAACTGCTGTGTTTAATTTGACAAATGGCAATTGCTGTGTGCAAGGTTGTTAATATTGTCATCATGAGTCAAAACCAAGTGTGAACCTATCATGATTTCATGATTTGTGGAATACTGTTTTGAAGGCTCAAGTTCGGCATTATGACTCCCACAATGTTGGAGCCAGCAGCAGTGACGTAGTGCAAGGTGTGCTGCTCTTATCAACATTGGCGGCTTCCTAGATAAACAGTACAATAAAACATGTTCATGAAAAGATTTTAGGCGAGACCTAAACGTATTAACAGAATTATATTTGATTAGTGCATTGAGCTGGACGGATTTACTGAGGATGACTTGTCAATCACAATGTAGCCACGCACTAACGCATACCCTACTTTATCATCTATTTAACTCTAAATTGGACCATCATTTACTAAATTAACATGCTGTATGGAAGAAGACTTGAATTGCTCTTGTATTGTAGTCTGTAATGAGGCTGCTTCAGTTGAAAAGTCTTCCAAGTGCTTCAATGAAATTAAAATCTATTAAGTCTGTGAAATGCAGGTAAGAATTTTTTTTAAATTTGTGAATATATTTCTAGTTGACATTAAGGGCAATTGGCCACTCCAGCCTCTCTAAATGCATACACCCTCTGTGAAACTGAATTAAAGTCAGTGGTACTTTGCCATAGCTGTCACGTAAATGTGTAGATTATAGTTAAAGTGTCTATATGAGGTGCCACTTAATTTATTCAGAAATGACTTGCTTCCTGGTCCCATTTGAAATTAAAAAATAAAATCTGCTATTAGTCTGAACCAAAGCAGGATTTTTTCCCCCCAAACAAAGTTACAAAGTGAAAGTGAGGAGCTAAATCCAAACTGTCTGCTCCTTTCACAAAAAATCTGACTCATCAGCACTGGATCTTTTCCTTCTTTTGGATCTGCTGATATGAGTCATCAGAAAGGAATCGGGTTGGTATACTTTCACTATCTCTGGGTTATAAAGTCTGCAAACTGTCACCTCTAGCTGCCAGCTGAGAGGTGGGGGGTGTGGAGGGGCAGTGTGAGTGGCTGTGTGATGCAACTTTAATCGTCCACTGAAAATGCTACAGTCAGTCAGCTGTGAATGTGTTCTGGCACAAGGCTACAGATCTTGGTGCTTCGTCTACTTACCCTCGATAAACTGCATTTCATTAGGGCCTGAGCCGTGACCACTTCAAAGCCCTATTGAAATGCAAGGAATTATTATTTTTCTGCCAAAGGAACCGCATTTTTGGCAGCCACAACATGCTCAAAAACTCATGAAAACAAAACATTCAGCGGTGGCAAAATGGCATAACAGTGCCCCCTCAACTCAGCAATTGAGGCACTTTTTACCATATGAAATGCGAATAGGTAAAAAATCAGAGATAAACAAACAAAAAATCCTCTTAGATACAGTTCTGTGAAGACTGTGAAAAGTAAAAAAGCTTCTTTCCATTTGTTGAGATTTGTTTTAAAGCTCCCCTGTAATTGGCTTAGCTGTTTTTTTATGAGAGCGGGGATGGGATTGGCTGAGAGAGTATTTATTAATCACCACGCCCACACACTTTATCTATATTCACCTACATCAGCCCGTTTGCATTCTGTGCTGCTGCACACATATACAAAACAGCTGGTGAAGATGGCCTTACAGTCTGAGCTCCAAAGACCAACCACTTTGCACTGGTAGATATATATGCGTGTATATACACCAATCAACCATAACATTATGACCACCCATAAACAACAAACAGCGATGCACTGCGTGTTCTGACACCTTTATATCAGAACCAATGTTAACTTTTTCAGCAATTTGATCTACAGTACCTTGTCTGTTGGATTTGACCACATGAGCCAGCCTTCACTCCCTACATGCATCAGTGAGCCTTGGCCGCCCATGACCCTGTCTCCGGTTCACCACTTTTCCTTCCTTGGTCCACTTTTTAAGAATATATTACCAGGATTAATGTAACATTGTATTTGTCTAAATAACTTTCAGAGTAAAGGACTGCTTCAGAAGACACCAGTCAAAAAGACACCAGTCAAAAAGACAACAGTCTGCGACAAAGGTCTCATTCCAAATTCTAAGGACCAATACACAAAAAGAAACAACAGGCAAATGAGCATTTAAGAATGTAAAACACACTCAGCCTTAATCCTGTTCGAATGCTTCAACAGACACCAACAAACCTGAATGATGCCCAGTGGTGGTTCTATCTTGAATGACACCCTGGGCAAGACCCCCTTCGAACACAAACTGTTATGTTTTATTATAACAACATAAGTGAAGCAGAGAATTAGATTTCTCGATTGCACAAATCCTTCATTAGAACAACTGGATTTAACTATTGCACTTGGAACAGGAAACACACTTTTTAAGGTGCACAATCTCCACCTCCAACATTGCCAAAAGACAATGAGCACAGTTCTGCACAAAATATGACAATATAAATTATCAGAACATAGAGAACCTTGGTGACCACATAATCGTTTTGTATTACCTATTTTTGTTAGCCATTTCACACAATTCAGAAGAACAAAAATGTGCATGAACTATAGCCTGTATTTATTATATTATAAATGAAATGTGCGTTATTTGGAAGAAAGTCGAGGTGTGAGTGACTTACCGTTCCCCCCTTGTCCGTTCCATTAGGGAGACCCAGAGGTGAACTGTCCCCCGCCCCCCTTCCCCTTTTCACACAGCTTCTGTGCACGGCACCTTCTCAGCAAGCAGGGGCGCTTGCAGTTGTAGGGGGTGCCAATTTGCCAATTCCCCACACAGTGATATGATAGAACAGATACATAATAGAGAAACGTTTTGCAGCGCAGAGGATTTCTTTTTTTTTAAGTGCTTGTGCCGCCCCCCATGTGTCATAAAAAAATGCCGCCTTGGCGGCTGCCTGCTTCACCCATGCCCCAAACCCCTACTGGTGATGCCTCAGGTACCAAGGTAGCTTTGAACAGAGCACAGTGCTGGTTTAAAACCTTTACCTAACAGAGTCTATGTTATTGGATGGATAGCATAAATTGAGCTTAACAAAGTTGAGTCATCCATCCACAAGTAATGACCTTCAAAGCTCCATACTAGTCACACCTTTGAGCCTCATTCAAGCACAATGTCACAGACCGTGAGCCTCATTAGACACAACAACTCTTCAGAAAGACGGAGCAAATATATTGAGATATAGCATTCTTACCCTTCATGCCAAACTTAGAGCGTGGTCCATACTTGTTGATGAGAAGAAAGAGAACCAACAGCATCACACAGGCAAACCCTGCCAGGCCTACTGCTATAGAGACCTACAGTCCAGAAGGGGAAAGAAGGTGAGAGGAAAATACTGTTAGGCAAATAATCACAGACTCACAGGTTTAGCTTATTTTTGCACCCTGAGGACATCAGTAGGCCTTAAGGTTGGTGATGTTGGTTGGTCTGGACCCCTGTGGTCTTTCCTGCTGCCACCATCTGATCAAAATATCCCATTGGACACAAGGAATTTCCATATAAAAACTTTTTTCAGATTTTCATCCACCCTATACGACAATATCTGTGTGTCATACACAAATGCACTTGGATTTAAAGATAAATGAATAGAGGCATTTATATTTATCTTAATTGAGAAGCAAACCTTGAACGCAGAAATATGTAGTGCAGTGAAACTGCCTCTACCCATTCTTTTACCTCCTAATGAGTGTTTGTTTACTGCAAAGACTTTCTTTGTTTAACTGTAATGTTTTCAATATTTAACCTTTATCTGCGCTACAGATATTACAAAAGCACGTTACAAAAATAATCATCAATAAATAACGATTTACCTGAAATTAAGAAGTAACTTGGCTGCATGCACTAATATTATGGCCTGCAGTGCTAGAAACAAAATTTCTTTATGTAGCTTTAATTGCAGAAATTATATATTATTACAATAGTGCACTAATTTAAATTTCTTAGCGGAATTTGTATTATTTTTATGATGTGTGTGGAATGGTGAAATTTAGTTTTTGCCCTTAATAACAAACATTTCCTAATCTTGGGCAGGTTTTGAATCATGCATTGACTGTCATGTTGTGGCTGTTCAGCAGCCACACAGATTACAGTCATCAAAATAAAGAATATAAGAACAATAAAAGAAAGAAAAATAAAACAGGAAAAAATTTGTAATAAAGTAGTAAGCTCCTTCCTTTGTTGTTTTAATTAATAAACTTGACATGAGACTTTGACTAGTCCTTTAAAGTGGTTCAGTCCCAAAATACTCACTGACCACTTTTCACAAGCACTGGATGTCAATCAGTTTTTCAATAAACAAGCTCAGTTTGCAATTCTTCTCAATAATTGTCTGTTAATTCTCAGTACATACAAAAGTCCCCACTTGTACTGTATAGAATGACTGGCTGGTACATAATGACACAAGTTCCCACTTAGAGCATAGCATAGAATGACATTTATACTCCAGCATGGATGAATAAGAAAAACCAAAAAATGTTTATTTTTTGTGAAGTAGTAAGTAAATTGTCTTTTGCAACATAATAATATTATTTGTAACAAAACAATAAGGCTCAACTGATGTGGATTTCCTAACTAGTTTGTAGCATCAGATTGTATTAAAATGAAGGGCTGTCCAGAAGGCAGAGTAGTAATAAGTAGCAAAGTTTAAAGTAATTTAAAAAGAAAACAAAAAAACAGGATAAAACCAGGAATTAAATGAGCAGCAACAAGATCCTTTCTTTTTAGTTTTAATTAATAAATGGTTCCCACTTGTACTGTATAGAATGACAGGAGTCCACTGTTGGCTGGTACATAATGACACAAGTTCCCGCTTAGATAGCATTCTTAGGAGAAAGTAATAATCTGAACTAAATATAATATAATCTGTAGTGATATTTTTTGATTTTTTTATTAAAGTGGCACCAACAATGTTGTCATTGTAGCTTTTTGAAATGTGGAGTGTATTGTGAAAACATAATCACAACCTATCATGACTTATTTTGGACATATCTAAGGGACAGGTCAGCTAGAGGATAGATTAACCCCACAAAGTAAGTAAGTAAAGCTTTATTATATAGCACCTTTTTGACACCTATGAGATCCCAAGTGCTTTAGAAACAACAAATAAACATGAGGGTATAACCATACCCAATCAAACAAACATAGGGAGCATGTAAATACAAAGGAAGATAAAACAAGGGGGAAAGAATATATTAAAAGAGAGACTACAGATGAGGAAACAAACAAGAGATCTATAAAAAGGCTTGCCTGTAGAGGTGGGTTTTGAGCAGCTGCTTAAAACAGTCCAAAGATTCAGTGAATCCGAGTGATTGGGGAAGACTATTCCACAATGTTGGGGCTAAATCAGCAAAGGCACGGTCACCTTTAGATTTACAGTTAGAGCAGGGAATGGATAAAAGGCAGAGATTTGAGGAGCGAAGAGCCGAGAAGTGGAATGAGGAACAAGGAGATCTAAAATGTAACTGGGGGCAAGGTCATGAAATGCCTTATATGTAATCAGTAAGATCTTATAATTGATTCAGAATTTTACCGGAAGCCAATGAAGGGATGCGAGAACAGGAGTATTGTGGGACCGACGGCCTGGTTCTGGTTAAAAGTCTGGCTTCATAGCTACAGGAAACAGGACAGTTTTGTGACATGAAGGTCAAATGTCATTCTTAGCGGTGGGTTTGATATTAGTGCGTAGTGGTCCAATAAACTGATCAACTGCAGTGACGAAGTTTCAGAGCCAAATAAAATTATTTCAGTTTTGTCAGGATTTAAGTGGAGAATATTAAGAGACATCCAGTCTTTGGTGGCAGCTAAGCACTCATGGAGAGAGGAAAGTTGATTCAGGTTATTGGGTTTTGCAGAAAAGTAGATCTGTGTATCATCGGCATAACAGTGGTATGACATGTCATGGAAGCGGCTGAACAAATGACCCAGAGGAAGCATGAACAGGGAGAACAGAACTGGACCAAGAACTGACCCCTGAGGGACACCACAGCAGAGGAGGACACATGATTGTTAATGCAGACATTAAAGACTCTTTTAGACAAATAGGAATGAAACCAGTTTAAAGCTGTACCAGAAATGCCAACCCAGTTCTGTAATCTAAATGGCATGGGGTATGGAGTATGGTTTTACGCATATTATCAACAAAATAAAAAAACAGGAATTTTTGACAGTCAGCACGAGAGGAGGCATGGATAGCAGGAGGAGATGGAGATACAAGCTGGTTGATAGTAGTAAACAAAAACCTTGGGTTATGTCTATTGCTAACAATCAGATCAGAAAAGTAGGAAGCTTGCGCATCTTTAATAGTCTGGTTCAAATTAAACAGTAGTTCCCTCATGTAGAGGTGGTGGACTTCAAGTTTGTGCTTTTTCCAATTTCGCTCGGCCTTCCTATATTCCCTTCTTTGTTGTCTAATGTTGTTGTTGATCCAAGGAGTTTTATTAATAACTGGGACAGCACTGGATGTATATGGAGCGGAAAAATCAAGGGCTGATGTACAGAAATGATTCAACCAGCTAATTTGATCATTAATATTGAAAAAGTGAGGAGGAGAATTAGCCAGACTAGAAAAATGGCTACAAAATGTGGCTGCTGACTGATTATTAAAGACGCAAGAGTGGATTATACGTTTCTGTGATGGTGAAGCAGTTATAAAATTTGTATCAAAAGTAATACATTTGAGGTCAGAGACAAAATCATGCATAATCAGGGAACTGACAGACAGATCCAGAGTAAAAACTAAGTTGAGGTTGTGCCCACGGTTATGTGTAGGGCCTGAGACATGTTGCACAAGGTTAAAAGATTTACAAATGTAACTCTCAAAGTATCTTCCCCAAAACTCCAGAGAAGATGTGTCACCAAAGGCCAGCAGTGTGTGGCACATGTTTAACCCAGGACAGGAGAATACCAATGTCTCACTCAGTCTAAATTAGATATAACATCTTGCCTATGACAACTGCAATACAATTAAATTATAATTTATTTATATAGTGCCAAATCCTACCAGAAGTTATCTTAGGACACTTTTCATGAAGAGCAGGTCTACACTGTACTCTTTATGACATTTAGAGAGAGAAGTCCCACCATGAGCTAGCAACAGAGTGAAAAAACTAATAAGTTAACAACCTTGAAGCCCAATGTGAAAGGGCTGAACGACTGTCGTCAGTTACCCAGACACCCTCTCCCAAACTGCAGACCAACAAGGAGTGAAAGAGATACTATGGAACAGATTAACACTCCTCACCCACATCAAGTCTCTCACTTCTCGAAGGCAGCTCACCTGAATACAACCTTAAAAGATGAAGAGCTGATGGTTTATGTCCACATCATAAACTCAAGACAATTTACAAATTACTTCCTAAAAAGCTGTGTGTAAATGTAATTAAGTCATAGATAGTACATAGATAATAAATAATTTACATGGTTACATGTATTCTGTGTTAACAGGGTTAGGGCTATAGTTTGACATTGTAATAAATATATATTTTTTAATCTTTAATTTATGTATTTGATTATTCAAAGATCAGTGCCACTCTCATATTTGTTGGCTTAATACAGATAAAAACAAAAGAGAAAAATAACTCAACACAAATCAAAACCATAATGGTTCTGATGGCCAGGTTTCCCCCCTGTTTCCAGTCTTTATGTTAAGCAAAGCTTTCTGGCTGCTGTCTCTAATTTAAAATTTAGACATGAGAATGTCATATAAGCTTCTCATATAAGCCTCAGCAAATAAAGTCAGGGGAAATTTTAAATGTTGAATACTCACTGTAATTTTACATAGTGTGCAGTTATGATGTTAAAATTATACAGATGTAGATGCAGTAATTGTTTTCAAATCAAGACTTTTCTTAATCCAAACCTTTCAAGTAACAATGCATATCATCAAGTGTTAGAATTGCCGAGTTAGTGGGTGCCCGGTTAGCTCAGTCGGTAGAGCTGGCGACCCATATACACAGCGGTCCAGGTTCAAATCTGACCTGCGGCCCTTTGCTGCATGTCATCCCCCCCTCTCTGTGCCCCCCCCATCCAAAAACAAAGGCCAAAAACAAATGCTTTAAAAAACAGAATTGCTGAGTTAGGATTGGTAGTTTGTGGTGACAGTTGCAATATTTGTTAAACTTGTATCATACTTAACCCTGTAGGCGCTGGGTTTTATTTTAAAAAATACTAGATTTTGACATCTAAATTTCAGGAGGCTCTGGCTTGAAAGTGGTTTGAGATAGAGACAAAGTGTAAATGAGACAAATATTGAGAATGACCTAAAGTTTATCTAGGGAGTCAATCTTCCCATCTAATTTGCATATTATGACGTCATATGGCGACGGCCATATTGGATTATGTAATTTCCATGAAATACCTGATATTTTGAAAGAGAGTTGAACTTATTTCATCAGATTCGTCCACATATCAAATGAACAGGGAAAAAGTAAATTGCAAGCCAACAGTCATACACTAGAAGTATTACTACACCACAAAACTCATGTAAACAGTAAGCGATTTTTATGATTTTTTACCCACCACCACTGCCCCTATTGGAGGACACTTTTTCTTTTCTTTTTTATTCTCTTCTTCTCATTATTATTATTATTATTATTATTATTATTATTATCATCATTATAATATGATAATAATAATAACAGTAGGCATCTTTTAGCTGCAGAGGCCTAATCTGATCTATCCAGATAAAAGTTTGTAGTATTTGTAGAGTGTGGAACCTCTCGTTGCAAGGCACAGTACAGAGACAATATGAAAAATATTGAGACCCCACCACATAGCCTAACAAATGGAGCATCGGATGGCTGCGGCACTGCCGCGCATGGACGCACCGTGACTGGCGCGGTAGAAAGAGTGAACACTAATGCTGGTCCCAGCGCTATTCTCACCACCCGTGAGAATAGCATACCACCGTATTTCTACCACATCCACTAGCTCCCCTACTGATACTACGAGTTTGTGTAGTAATCCCACCTATGTTGGGCAAAGGGTCGTGTGTTTGTGCTTGTGTGTTTTCCCCGCTCTGCCCGGCAGCACCGGTGCAAAGACGCACCGTGACTATCACGCTCACTAATCGACTGGCCGTCATCTCCCAAAGGTAGATTTTCCCCTTCAGAATTAGGATCAGCTAATAGGAGACCCATCACTTCCCTAAGCGTCAACTTTTTGCTTGCCATTTTCGTTTATTTCGTCTCAATAACTCCTAAATCCAGCAATACCGCTTCAGCATAAATAGCGCTGTGGCGCACTATTTCCGGTTTCTCGCCCAACAGTTTGGACGGGTCTTCCTCGAACATTTTGCATTGAAACATGACGTTTTTCTGAGCTAAGGTCTAAGTACGGGATGTCTGCCAACTAGTGGAGGGGAGTATGAATGAGATATAACACTCTATTAGGAGAAAACAGCTGTTTGATTCAGTACCGAGTCCTGTCGCAATTTTGCGACTTTGGCACTTAAAGGGTTAATATAATGTAATTTGTAGATAAATAGAATGAATCTAGTCAGTTCCGATTATCCGTTTATCAGGTTATATGGTAATTGATAACAAAAACACTGAGCTAGGAAAATTCCTGCTTGAGTATGTTGGAAGACACATTTCAGGTTCAGAAGGAGAGGATCTATTCAAAGAGTACTCAGATGTAGATGCAGAATTTTGCAACACAGAATAACTGACTGTTAAATTGTCAGTGATTATAATGTTTATGTCTGTGTGTATGTGACCAACAAATACAGGATGAACAGAAAAGCGTAATCGTAATCACAAAATAAAGCAGGAGAAGAATTTGTGTATGATAGACCCTGTCAATGGTAACATATTTATATTTATACATTTTGTTATATGCCACTTATCTCAGGGATTTCATTATTTCACTAAGTGATGAGGACTTACTGTAAATATGCTTTGCAAACTGGCATTAATTCCTTTTAAGCATATTTTTGAAATCAGAAATGTGTACACTCTACACACTACAGTTGTAAGATGAGAGAGTGAGAAACTCTCAGTTTAGCCTAAAACTAAATAGTAGTTGTTCTGTACCATTTAACAGGGCACCCCTGTCATTCTATACAGTCCAAGTGTGGAACAACTTTCTGTTTTTAGATTGCGAGACAGTTGAGACAGTTGAGATAAGAGAGTGAGAAACCCTCAGTCTAGGACTGTGTGGGCTTTGTAGCACTTTAAATAAACCCTTTTCTTAATGTAATTCTGCATTATTTTGGTACTGTTTTCTAATTGTGGTTGTAAGTTGTAACAACAACCAAACAGGTTAAGTGTCGTTCCATACCATTCAACAGGGGACCCCTGTCATTCTATACAGTCCAAGTGTGGACCAACTTTCCGTTTTTAGATTGTGAGGTTTCAAACAAGTCAACATATAAAGCCCTGTTCATAGATCTGTATCATTTTGTGATGGTTCTGAGATGAGCTGCTAATAAGTCATTAGCATTTCAAAGCCAATTTAAAGCACTAACATACCAGTTAGACTGTAGAGCTTAACATACATTAACCCTAACCCTAACAGTGGGCTTTGCAGGGTTAATCTATCCTCTAGCTGACTTGTCCCTTAGATGTGTCCAAAATAAGTCATTTTTGTTGCTTCACTTACACTTACATATTGTGTGTCATGATAGGTTGTCATTATGTTTTCACAATACACTCCACATTAAAAAAGCTACAATGACAGCATTGCTGGTGCCACTTATATTTAGTTCAGATTTTTTCTTTTCTTTTTAAATTACTTTAAACTTTACTACTTATTACTGCCCTGCCTTCTGGATAGCCCTTAATTTTAATACAATCTGATGCTACAAACTAGTCAGGAAATTCACATCAGTTGAGCCTTATTGTTTTGTTACAAATAACATTAAAATATCATGTTGCAAGAGACAATTTACTTGACATTTTTTTACCAAAAATATTATTATTATTATTATTGATTTAGCTTGTTTCTCTTATTCATCCATGCTGGAGTAAAGTGGGACCTTGTGTCATTATGTAACAGTCAACAGTGGACTCCTGTCATTTTATACAGTACAAGTGGGGACTTTTTGATGTACTTAGAATTAACAGAAAATTATTGAGAAGAATTCCAAACTGAGCTTGTTTATTGAAAAACTGAGTGGTCAGTCAGTATTTTGGGACTGAGCCACTTTAAAGGGCTAGTCAAAGTCTGATGTCAAGTTCATTAATAAAAACTGAAAAGAAAGGATCTTGCAGCTGACCACTTTATTACTAATTTTTTCCTGGTTGTCTTTTATTTCTCTTAAAGTACTTTAAATACTACTACTGACTCCTTTTTTTTATGAATTTCCCCAGTGTGGGATCAATAAAGTCTATCTGATCTTATCTTTTGGACAGCTCTTTATGTTAATACCAGTTCAAGTTTGGAACTTAGGACATCCACTGAAGGTGAGCTTTTTTTTTATCACAGAAACTGAATAACAAATCATGTTTCACTATAGCTGAGCCTTTATATATATATATATTTTTTTACAAAACAAGGCCGAATATGGATCAAACACTCACACACCTTTAAGTCCCCTGTTGGCAAAAAAGTTCACCAGAGCGCATTACACATGATTTTAGGTTGATTTAAAGCATGTCCAAGAGGGGACCCAAAAAAAAGTTCCCTGTCTGTCTCTCAGTCCCCTGTTTGTGGGTGTGTAATGATGCTCAAGTTCCCTGTTAACACAAACACACAGACACACACAAACACACTAACCCATTATGTTTCTTCATAACCTCAGCCTTAACAGTTATCTTTTCCCAGTCAATTACAGGAAAAAGATAAACTCAATTACATTTCTAACCGACTCAGCAGCCAACGGGGGATTTCAGTAGATAGATGCAAACAGCTGAGAGTGAATGGAGGAGAAGAAAAAAAAGGCTGGACTAAAATAGCACCCTCTGTTCCCAACACATCTTGAGCAAAATGTTCTACTGTGTTGCACATCACTGGTGCTTTAATATAATGCCCATTATTATTAGTTCACAGACAAAAAGTTACTGCTGTCAACTCGACTCTAATCTATACATCATCTTATCAAAACTATTTCAGTATTAATAATAGCTTTTTTGGTGTTTCAGTGTCTGTATGTGCTACCAGCTAGGCCAGACTGTACTATAAAACTACTGACTAATTACAACCAGGGTTCTAAATTAACACCCGCCGTGTTAATAAAAACTTACTAGCAGTGATGCATGAGGCAATCATGTCAGTTGGAGCCACTCTACTGTTCTCGCTCCCCGGGCAGTACTGACTACATTTCCCATGAACACTGTCGTGATGCTACGTGATGACGTATAAGACGTCCATTGGCTGCGCGCAGGCAGTGCAACCAACCAGCGCGAGAAACCATGGAAACACAAAGAAGAAGAAGAAAAAGAATGAATGAACGGAGCAGAAACTATTAAAAGAAGGGAGGGAGCTAGCTAAAGTAAATTAAAAAGTAGCCTAAACTTAAACTAAATGCGGCGGTGGTTGGTTGGACAGACGTCTGGGGGCGAGAAGAGGAAGGAGGCAAGGGATGAGATTGAGAATATCAACAACAATGCGTGCGAAACGAAAAAAAGAAAGTTCAATACCAAATGGCTGACGGGTCATGAATGGCTTGTGTTTAATCATGAAAATGTTGTCATGTTTTGTAAGGACTGCTGCATGTACGCAAAAGAAAAAAACAAAACAAACAATTTCGTGGTGGGAACTAATAATTTTAAAGTTGAGGCTGTAAAGGACCATGAGAGTGCCCGGAGTCATCGGGAGAGCTTAACGATTAAATCCGCCAAAACAGATCGTATTGAAGAGAGCCTTGCTGGGAGAAGCCTTTCTTTATTAAAAACATCGGAGCTGGAGAAGATGCAGCTACTTTTTCGAAATGCTCATACCATCGGAAAAAAGGGTGTCCTTGATCTCTTTGATGCTCTCCTCACCATCCCTGCAACTAGAGCTGATTGCGAAAGAGGGTTCAGTGTGATGAATCAGGTAAAGAGTGACTGGCGCTCACGCCTGAAAGGTGAGACCCTCTCTGACCCAGTTGTGTTCACCTGACATCAAAGACTTCGATCCAACCAAAGCCATTGACATCTGGCATGCTGACAGTTTGCGCTCATGCAGGCCTGAGTTTGTGCGCAAACATGGAACAAAAGGAACTGAGGATGGCTCAGATTCAGATGAACAAATGAGTTCAGAGAGTGCTGAAGAAATTTGATGCGGTAGAGCTCTGAAATTATCAAAATGAAAAATAAATGATTTTTTTTGTTGTATGCATGTACTGTATGTGTATGTATTGTATTTGGATTGTGTTAATAAAATCCAAAATGTAAAAATAATTCATTCAGCGGCACTCATCTCTCTTATCTAATCTCTCTAATCTCTAATTTTCACTGGAAAAAATTGGCTAGTGGAAATTCTGATTGGCTGGTAAACAAAAAAGTTAATTTAGAACCCTGATTACAACTACTAAGAGGAAAATAACAGAGGGAAATATATTCAAATTAATATAAACTGACCACTACTTGAGTACTAAAAGTCCCTTCCTGTGCTACCTACACTGTTTCATTTTGGTGTTTACAAGTGTTGACTATGACTTTGTAAGTAAAAACTGAGTAATGCAATGTGATATTGTACTAAACTGTGAGCTAAACTACAAGCTACAATAATTTACAGAGGTTTCTTTGACATGTTTGAAAACACAACCCTGGCATGACCTCAATGACAAGCAACTTTAACATGTTTTCTCATTCTTTTCACAAATAAATTAGGTAATTTTGTGATTGCGCTTGACTCAGAATACAATTGAGATCACCAACTGCATATCATTTACAGAAATTAACAGCAATTTAAGTTTAAAGAAAAAGTTTTATAGTTTCAATATGAACTCTTTTTCTCTAACTGGGTGAGCCAATGGGATAAACACAAGCCAGCCAAACACTCAACATGTTTAATTAGTCAGTTACCTACCCCAAAAGTTTCTTCCTCAGGTTTGGGAGTCTGTGCAGTCGGGGTTACTGGTAGAAAAAACACAGGAACAGCTGGGTTTGAAAATCACAACAATTTACTGCCCCACTGCTTCTCCCGGGAATTCATCACACACAAAACAATGAATTCAAATCATTAATACACAGCATGAAAAAAGAGCTGCAAACACAAAGAGGTCAAAGACTCATAACTGACACAATATCATCTATACAATCTAGTACAGTCCAGTTCAGTAGTCCTGAAGTTTGTCTAAATTCAAGTTTACAATAGTTTTTAATTATTCATTGGTACATTTTTAAAATGTAAATGTTTATTGTTTTATCAGCAATGCATTTAAATGTATTCAGTGTAATTGTCTGAACCTTGTTTCTAACTTCTAATGAATTAGCAGAGATGTGGACTCAATGTGACTTGGAGTCGAATCACTGTTTTGATGACTTGCCACTTCACTTGACTAAAAACACGCCGACCAGCCATAGGGTGCAGAGGCAGAGCGGGTCGTCCCCTAATCCCCCTAAGGTTGTTGGTTCGATCAGATCAAATCATGCCTGTGCCAAGAGTCAATTGAGACTCGACTTGAGTTAACTAAGGACTCAACTTGACTTGACAAATCCCATACTTTATTACTTTATTTCCCGAAAACTATAATCACTGGTAAATTACACAAATGAAACATACAATGTTATTATGTATGTTATTTTTCATCACAGTCGACTGTTGTAACCAGGCTTCATTCGCCCTGCCTCAGTTCACTCACACTCTTTGACCATTTTTGGATTAGTGAGGGGCGGTGGAGTCACAACTGCCAAGATGGTGACAGCCAGTGCCGACCACACTGAGCTTCACAATGGCTCTTTAGAAACCTATGTCACAGAGACTGTCACAGAGATTATGTCCATTTTTAACTATACAGTCTATGGTGCACACAAGCTAATTGAGCTTGAGCAGTTGGGGCCTTTAACATATGCGGAGGACGTCATGATGAAGAGCTAATGCCTTCTTGATAAGCCTGAGAATCAAAACCATTATAAAAAGCACTTACCATAATCATAATCTGTTTCTGGGTCTGTGAAAGAAAGAAAAGTGAGGAAGATATTGTAAGTACTGTACAGACAAGCTAAAGTAGAGGATGGACATGTTTGAGTGTACATGGGAAAGGGATAACAGGATATGGAAACAAAAATGGCTAGGAGCTATTAAAGAAGAACAAATGTAAGATGATAAACAGAGGGCGTAAGGTGTGAAAATAGCAAAACACCAGAAAAACACTGTTAACAAGATCATCACCTCTCGTCTAAATGCAGCTCGTCTGCATTCTCACATCTTATTTACACATAGACTAAATATAAGCTTTATTTCAACACATCATCAAGTCAGAGGGCTGCTGATAAGAGGCTGACATCACACAGGGAAACGTATCCCCATGGGAACAGAGTGCTGTGACTCTGTGTCGACCAGACGTTCTAAACCAGGCTTCAGGAAGTGACTGGAGGAACCCAATCGCCAGACAGAATGTTGCTATTAGACATTAAATGACAGTGTTTTTCAATTTATTGCTGCAATATACATGCATGGCAGCTATGGTTAAGGTATGCTGGGGTTAGCAACTAAAACAGTTAGGTAAGGTTAGGGTTATCTGTGACAGTCTCCTACACCAAAGACGGATTTCCCATCCACCACTCCAACCTCGACACTATTAAAATTGCTCAAACAAGTTGAATATACACTACTTGTAATTATTGTTTTCTAAGTGATGATGACAATGCTACAGGTTTAGGACACTGTACATTACGTTTTTTAGCAACTTCAGAGTGGTTAGCGTAAGGTGCTTGTGCAGTATGTTCTGGGTCACTGCCCTGTTACAAAATTAATCGTCTCCCAGAACTCTTGCAGACTGCAGCAGATTTTCCTCCAGGGTTTTTCTGCTCCATGCATTTTTCTTCTCTCTTTCTGAGTTTGCCAGGTCCTGCAGCATGGGAGCAGCTCCAGAAAGCCAAGGACACGCCACAAAAATTCAAAACCCACTATAACACTTCTCTCCAATGACAAGTGTTTTGATTTGGGTACAAAGATACTGTACTGGTTTGGCATTTTACATTCAAAAGTAATTTGTTGCTAATAAGTGTCTAAATGAGACTACAGAGGTTGTCAGTGACATTAAAACACAGAGACTTATCTACTCACTAGTCCGCCTTTACAGCTTCATGTTTATACTTGTGCTCTTGAAAATTATTTTAACTCAGACTTTAAAATTTATAGATTATAGATTCCTATATTCCAAAATCCAATGGAACATCCCATTGGCATTTGGTCCAAGGAAGCACGATGATTACAAAAAATGCCTACAAAAATATGTCATCTGTTATGCAAAAGAATATGTATTTCAAATGTGTTAACAGAATTGACATTTGTTTGCTGGGTGCATCAAGTGAGGGGACACACAAGATATGAAGTGGAGCTAATATTGTTTTCAATATTTTTTTTTAAACAGATATGCATGGTATGCATATTTAAAAACCTTGCTGGATCAGAAAGTGATTGATTTTCTTTCAAATATACATGAACTGTAAGTTGAAATACAAGTTTATGCGTTAAAGAGGATCCAGGGCATTGTCAACGTTCCTAAATGCCTTCCAGTGTTCCAAGCAAAATCATGGTTTATAGTTTGGTCCACTGTGCACATTGTGACCTTTTATTTTCTATAATCTTGTTTAATTCTTTTTAAAGATTTCTCTGCTCTGTTTGGCATTTTGGTTTTGCATTTCTGCCAGTTGTTTGCCACTCATGGTTTTTGTAGTTGTCTGTGACGTGAGGACACAACCAATCATGATGGACAGTAGTGACAGCGAAACCCTTCATTTTCTGGTTTCATTTGAAAGGAATTACTACAGATAACGCTCTGTTTCTACAGTACAGCAAAATACAAACTATAATAGTTGTAGATATGAAATTAACTCAGCATGCCCCTCAAAGTCCCAACTTACCATCGAAGGGTTTGTCGAGGAAGTGTCCATACACGGTATTGGTAGCTACACCCAGGTAGTTGGAGGCCTCCAAAGTATAGTTGCCGTTGTTGTGGTGTGTTGGATTCTTAAAGGTTAGGCAGCCCTCTATGTAGTCCTGATAAATATCCATATCAGGGCGCACATACTCAGTGTGGGTAATTTCCTGAATTGAGAGTGACAGAAGAGCAAAAAATGAACAGTGCCATCAATCATCAGCAAAACTTCAAACCTACTGAGAGAGATCAAACTTTAATTCTATTAAAATAACAACATCGAGAACAAGAACAACTGGTTTGTTTTCACATATGTTTCTCATTAGTTTCTATTGTCCAAATAAAAATGGCAAGTTAAATCTCAAACTGCCAGAACTGTTTCACAGTTGCAGTTTGGTAAGGTGCAGTTAGATCCTGGGGAAAGTTTGGCAAATTTGATGCTCTTTATGTCAACTGATTTCCTTCTCTGCTCCTGTCATAATTACTATGGCCACTAGAAGTCACCGTCTAAAATTAAATGTAAATATGGGTGGTAACAAACTGCCTCACAATCTATATGGCCATTTTTCTGGTGAGGACGGTCTGAAAGAGACTATACTCCGCTGTATATTCACAGTGAACTCACAAGCAAGAAATGCTTCTTCTACATGGTATTTTGCATTCTGAAAATATCATGTCTACAAATCTTTTAGTGGTCCATCTCAAGCATATCTGATTGAATGGATACACTATTTTAATAAATCCAACTGTCTGCACAGGCTACGTATTGGCTCACATTTCACTAATGCTGGGTCAATGCCACCCAATATGCAGGAAATCTATTTTCTTCTGTTTAGTACAGTAATTACAGTGATTGTGTGTTGAGCTTTGAGTGCAGCCAAAACTCAGGTGGCTTATCTTCCATACTGTGCCTGAAAGCAACTGGTATTAACACTAATACACACTAATACTACTAACACTGCTAATTCTTATGCTACACCTCTTTTTTAGACATGGTGTAAAACATATGCACTCCACTGCAAGGGGGGATCCTTGCAAACTTACCCAGTTTGGGAACCACTGGCTTAGAGGAAACACAACCAGACTGTTTTTTCTGTTTTCTCTACATTCCTTCATCAACCACCACCATACAGTGAACTAAAAAATCATAAACCTCCCAAATCATGTCTCATGTAGCCTAAGAATTACAGATATTTTTTAAAAACCATATACACTACCTAATGTTTTTTTTTTTTTTTTTATATTGTTTTAATATATTTAATTTAATGAATTAATAAACTTATTTCATTTTGCACAGGTAATCAAAGGAACGTTCAAGAAGAGCAGCCATGTACAGAAGAGGATTAGGGCCACGTGAATAATTTTTTTGAGTTCCTAATTCTTTTCTGTAGCCATGAAATAACACCTCAGCAAAGCATTTGAAAAATGTAAGTTGCACTTGACCCTTACAAGTGAATCAAATGCACCTTATTTTGGTAGAACCATCGTAATGTTGGGTGGGGCGACCCTCGAACAGTGAACTCTATGCATGTGTCATGGCGGCGTTCTGGCTCCTTCAGCTTCACGATGGAGGGAGGAACTGCAGAGACAAACGAGAACAGATAATCTCTGTTCACTTAGTAATTGAAACAGTGGAAGACAAAAATATTTTACTGTATCACACTGTCACACTTGATTGATTTATTGTTGCAGTACATGAATGGACAAGAGAGGAAGAGAGAAAATACGGCACAAAAACGGGAGGGACCTTGATAATCATTTTAATATGCTGGTCTCATCAAAATCTGTTCAAATCGATTCAGAGGGTGTGAGAGTGTGTTTGCCTCTTCTCGTGTTTCTCTCTGTTGACTTACAAAACTGCATCTGAGTGCAAACACAATTTGCTGTTTGCTACAACAGTGTTATCCTCTTACCACAGCCGACTGCAAGAAATTCAAACCAGCAGCTGAGAAAGACGATCACTGTTATTAGTCATTCCACCACAAATTATCCCTTCAAGTACACACACACACACACACACACACACACACACATCCTACAGGATATGTTATCAGGGTTGCTTGGATGAGTTTCAGAAGGTCCAGATGCTCAAAAACGAGTATATAAATGACAATGGCTGCGCCAAATAGTCAAAGAGTAAATTTAGGTAACACACTATATGGATAGTCCGCCTACAGATAGGTACCATAAAGCATTTGATCTGTTGTCTGTTCATCTGCTTTGTCTGCAGATGTTTAACACATTATCTACATAGAATCCGTTACAATTCATGAACATTCCCTAACCTAATGTTCTCTTTCAAACCTCGCTCAGTATCTCACTATGGGAAGCGCCTCCTGGTGTGATCAATCATGGAAGCTCCAATAACACCACATCTATCATTAGACAGACCAAAAAAAAATAACAAGGGGGAGGAGAGAGATTTGTGTGATGGCAAAATCCTGCCTTCTCGTCAGGTCTCCACCAGGCAGCTTCTGGTGTACATGAAGGAGAAGAAGTGATATTGGGGGAAGTCATTCCCACAGTTCTAGTCAAGGGTTACTCTGGCCTGGACATCGCTAACAGTGAGGTTCTGGGGCTCATGGATCCCCCGGCAGTGGAGCAGGCGGTGCGGTAACATCTCTATCCCAACAGCCGATCCACCATCGCCTCTGTGAGTCCCGCCCTCCTGGGTAAAATGTAGCACTTCACCGCTTCCATTTACCAGAAGGTGTAAAAGGCTGCAGCCCAGTCCACTAAGAATCTGAACGTGGTCATCCTGCTCACAGCTTATCAGGCTGAGCTGTTCCAGGACATGGGTCATATTTCTATTTGGGAGGAGAAATGTGTTGTCACGGATGTTGTTCTGCGCGTGTCCAGAATGTGGTACAGGTCTATGGCCGCGCCATGGGCCTGGCTGTGGCGGGGTAGAGATCGCTGTGGCTAAATCTCTCCAGCCTGCCGAACCAAGATAAGCAGGTCATAATGGATTCCCTGTTCGACCTGTCACAGGATAAGGGCTTGTTTGGGGAGGTTGTTACAGCCATGCAACAGGCCAGCGAGGAAGAAGCAGGGGGAGGCCTTCAATCTGCCTTCCCGCAAGACAAGAACTCGCCCACCACCAACCCGCTCGGGTTTTGCGGCTGTGGCAGCGAGAGAGTGCGGGAGCTTTAAAGGCCCCAGATTCTAGTCACCCGAGCAGACAGCACACCAGCAGGGCTCCCAGGGCCAGGAGCATTGGTGCAAAAAGTATTTTGCCACCACCACTTCAGCCACAATGTTTAGCTGCTCATCCCGCCAGCCTGAAGGGAAAAAGAGGTGGCCGATTTAGGAGCTGTGGTTAGTGGAAATAGAAGCTCAGCAGTCAGCACTCAGAGATCCCTGTCCTGAGTCCTGGGGACAGACTGGAAATGGCCCCCATTCAACCCGTTCAAAGACGTGGAGAAGCACATGCTCCACAGCTCATTTACCCCCCCTCATTGCCCTTCGGGGTCAGTTCAGAGGGAAGAGGTAAATTGTTGAACAGAGTTCATACAAAGCACTTCAAATGTTTTTTAATTAAAGAGACCACTGTTGCAGCCAGGTGTGAGGTCGAGGGCGGCACGTGTAATCCAAAAAAGAGAAAACACGAAAGTGCAGGACAGAATGGCACTGCAAGAGGGCACAGCTGTTCCGGTGTTGAGCTTCTAGCCCCCAGGTCCTATCGCTGTCAAAGTAGAAGAATGGCGCGCATGTGCAGTGCATCCCTGGGTGTTTACAACCATTGCCAGGGGATACAGACACCAGTTTGAAACGAAACCACCAATTTTAATGGTGAGGTGTTTTCAGAGGCCATAGGGGAGGATGCAAGGGCTTTGGAGAACCAAATTTCTTCTCTCTTAAGCCAGAGAGCAATCCGAATTGTGCCAGAAATTAATCCAGGCTTCTACTCCCAGTATTTCGTCATCCCAAAGAAGTGAGGTTCATTACAGTGGCTGTGGCACAGAGGCAGAGCAGGTCGTCCCCTTATTGGAAGGTTGTTGGTTCGATCCCCTGCTCCTGGTGCCTCATGTGGAAGTATCCTTGAGCAAGATACTGAACCCCGAATTGCTCCCGATGCCATGCATTGCTGTGTGAAAGGGAGACTGTGACACGTAGTGTAAAAGCGCTTTGAGTTGTTGGAAGACTAGAAAGGCGCTATACAAGTACAGGTCCATTTACCATTTACAGCCAATTCTGGATTTGCATATCCTCAATTCCCACCTCCGCAAGTTCAGAATGCTCACACACAATGTGCTGTTCCGCTCGATTCAGCCAGGAGACTGGTTAATATCGATAGACCTGCAGACCTGTAAATGGACCTGTATTTGTATAGCGCCTTTCTAGTCTTCTGACCACTCAAAGCACTTTTTAGACTACATGGCACATTCAGTCCATCACCACCAGGACTGTGCAGCAGTGGAGGCCTTGATGGAGTGTTACAGGACAACTGACTGATGACATCGAGGGTCTCACCCTAGTGTGTCACAGACTACATCAGGTTCTGTGAGGACAACATTATCCCTGCCAAGAGGATTTGCTGTTTCCCCAACAACAAGCCCTTGATCAACAGGGACATCAAAGCCCTCACTGCATGAAAAGTGGGATTTTCGTCAGTAAGCGGCACTGTAGATTGTCGTGGAGATTCAGGTTTAAGACTGCACACGGCAATTTGCAGGCAACACCGGAATCTGCCATAAATTTTCGGAAATTGACGTGGGCCTTGCTTGGCAGTTGTCCCCCCTAGACCCCCCTCCCCCTAATTCTAGGGGAGGCTTTAACATGTATATGAAAATGCTGTGAGCTATACAAATGCAAATCAGGGTAGCAGGGGGAGTTTTACCCCAGGTTTCTAAAAGGTAAGAAAATCTCTGGTATAAATAGATCAGGCTCAGTAAAGCCTAATTATAGACTCATAAATTTGAGCTTGAATTGATTTATTTAATGAAAGTATGCTAGATTAATTACTGTCATTAGCAATGGCAAATGTTATAAAAAAGATACACAAAACAATTTATTTCAACAATTAGTTTTCATCAGGCTTTGCCGCAAAGGTAAAATGCGCATTCCATGCAAACAACATCAAAATCAGAATCAGAATCAGCTTTATTGGCCAGGTTTGTGTAAACAAACAAGGAATTTGACTCCAGTTAATCTTTGCTCTCAAAGTACAACACACACTTAACATATAAAAAATAAGAATAAAAAAATAAAAAACATAAAAGAATAAAAGCAGAACAGTAAGAATAGAAGGAAGAGCAGTAGAGTATGGAGAGACTAACTCTAAGAAGAGAAGAAGGGTGCACAATCCCAAGAATGCGGTAAGAATATGTTAGGTGACTACTAGCTAAGCTAAAATTAGCCTAAAAGCAAAGTTTTTTTTTTAAGTAGCCCAAGCTAAAAGTAGCCTAGTAGCCTTGTAAAAGAACAAGTGAGCAGAACCATCGTAAGTTGCTTAATAAAAGTGTATTTTTTTGTCTTGTAATTTACAGGAAGCAGTACGCCGTCTTCACAACTCGGAGACAAATTGTAGGCGCTACGAACCGGAGCAAAGGTAAGATTTCAGGTGCATTCAAAGATGTGTTGTGTCCATACGCAGTGCATCGCGCAGTACTGATTGTCTTTATTGATTGTTTTTACAGTTGCTGGAAGCGGGACGGAGTGTGCTAGATGAGGAAGAGGGGGAACTTTGGAAATCCGCCACCATAGACCTGATGTCTGATCAGGAAAACAAGATCGTTGGCGGGGTGTCTGGATGGATTGTGCGAACTCCGTCCTTTCGCAGCCAGGAGCTCACCGAGCTCTGTGCCACGCTGCAGTCGAAATTAGAGGCGACTCCGAAGTACAGGGAAACGCACCACAGACGTCTGCAAAATGGGCCAAATTCAAACAGAATGCCGCCAATTAACTACAGCTCCGAGGCAGCAAACAGCCAATTCACGGTGCTGTAGAATTTTGGGCTTCTCATGAGCTTCCCATTTGTTGTGTGGGCAGATCTCGATTGTACATAGTTGTGTGTTTGTGCTAATAAAGCTCTTTCTTTGAATAAACATGTTCCTGGCAAATTTTCCTTTCCTCAATAAATACATTCATGGGAGGAGGCCACGGGGCAGACCGAGGACCAGGTGGAGAGATTATATCTCAACACTGGCCTGGGAACGCCTCGGGATCCCCCAGTCAGAGTTGGCCGATGTCGCCAGAGAAAGGGAAGTTTGGGGTCCTCTGCTGAACTTGTTTGGGGTCCTCTGCTGAACGCGACCCGACCCCGGATAAGAGGATGAAGATGAATGAAAAATGAATATATATAGATAATTATAATTTTATTATTGGGGGTTACATTTATAATGACCCAGGATGACCAATAGTGACAGAACTGCCAACCGATCCCAAGTGATTTTTCTTGTTTAAAAGTAGTGGTTTCATCCAATACTGAGCAAGGAAATTCAAGCCAGGCCTGGCCATGCACGGTTTTGCTGCTATTCATATGCTAATTAGATCCATTAGCACTACTCCGCGAGCTCTCCATATACGTCATGGTTCGTTTCCGACAATATGTGGCACAGACAAACATTTCCGGGCATTTATGGAGACGGAAATCCCACTTTTAATGCAGTGCCTGTTGAACATAAAGAAGATGGCTTTCATGGCAGGAGATAAGGATCCCTGGTACACGACTGCCTGGACCCGCTTTACTGACAGACCAGAGTATGTCAGACTGCACAGCTGCTTATCAAACGTGGCGACAAGCAGCACTGGCACACCCCAAGGAACTATACTGTCACCGTTTCTGTTCACCCTTGGATTTCTGCTTTAACTCCGGAGCGTGCCACCTACAGAAGTTCTCTGATGACTCCTCCATTGTCGGCTGTATCACAGATAACAGGGAGGAGGAGCACCTGATCGAGAACTTCATTGGATGGTGCGAAAGAAACCACCTACACCTCAACACAGGAAAAACCAAGGAGCTTGTGGTGGACTTCTGGCGCAGCAAGAGGCCCCCGTCCCCAGTTGCGATTAGGGGGGAGGAGGTAAAGATGGTGGACACCTACAAGTTCCTGGGGGTGACCGTTAACAATAAATTGGACTGGACGGACCACACTGAGACACTCTACAGGAAAGTACAGAGCAGGCTGTTCTTTCTGAGGAAGCTCAGGTCCTTCAACATGTGCACTCAGCTACTACAGATTTTCTACCAGTCTGTAATGGCCAGTGTCATCTTCTTTACTGTGGTGTGAAATGGATGAAAGGGAAGCTGAAAGCTATCACGGACAACCCCTCTCATCCTCTATACACTGAGCTGAGGCAGCTCAGGAGCAGCTCTACAATGCCACAGCACCCAGTACCTAAGACTGAGACTGGTTTAAACTCCAACCTACAACGCACAAACTTTTTGCATAACTATTTGTATTTAATTTCTACATGTACAGTTTAGTTTTAGTCAAGCGGCTCAAATATTTGCACACCATTCTTACTTGAATATTTCATAATGTATACACTTTCATTTATAGTCTTATATTTTCTATTATATTTTGTAATATTTTATTTTGTGATATCTCCTCTTTTGAACTCTTTGTTTTGCACTACACTCCCCTATGCTGCTGTGTCAATTTTGAATTTCTCCTAAGGGGGATCAATAAAGGTACATCTTATCTTATCCTAATAGCGGATCAAAGATTCTTCCTCTTCTTATTTAATTTGCTGTTGTGTTATCACATGCAGTGATATACATTTTGCTGCCTGTGTTGGTTTTGGCACCTAAACGTAAAGCCAATAAGCTGCATTTAATCAGTTAAAGGACCAGTGCTACGGCTGGCGAACCCAAGTTTGCCTGCCATGTGTCTGAGTGCTAGAAGACCAGACAATCTTTTTACACCTCCACCCACACACATACATCCCTTTATATGTGAGTCATATGCTTGCTTGCTTGCTGTTGTTGCTTTTTGTTTTTGAAGTTGTACAATGAATGTTGAATGAATTAATGAATAAGAATAACTAGAATAACTAGAGTTAAATACATTTCATTGTACATTAAAAGAGCAGTTGAATGGGATTAATTGTGCATAGAGTTATAATAACAGGTGGTTGTGATGGTCAGTGCTCGGATTCACTCTTCCCCTGTTGACCGTATAAATGTAAAATAGTTAGTAAATATTGGCATTTGTAAGTGAACCTCACCTTTTGAGACTGCTCCCACGGTTCGGTTATTGGTCAAGGGTGGTGCCCTGTTATTAATAACCCTGGTTATAAACTTGATTGATATTAATTATTTAACAGCTTTACCACCTGCTGGTTTGATGTGGACAAGCACTTTTAAGCACACTACCCTTTTATGTTATTTTGACTGAGCTTTTTGTTTTTTATTTTATCCATATTTGATGCATCTAGTTATGCCAAACAACATAAAAACACTGCCACATAACTCTGTTTGCAGCATGTAATCACACTTCAAGAAAGCCTGAATGCCCACTCTGTACTTGTCATGATTAAACATGAAATCAAGTCATTGCAATGTTGTCAATAATTGACACAATTTGATTTGAACTGCATGCAGTGTGCCCTTTCCATAAAACACACAATTTCCTCTGAAGCATAATCATAATTATTATCCATTACTTCCAGTCAAAAGTCTACCTCTGCTGGACTGACTTGTGTTCTCTGGTGAATCGATAAGCAGTATAACATTAGCTGCAAGCCCAAAACAAGGGTGAATGAGATGTAACTACAGCAGCTAGCTGTCTGCCTGTCTGGGACAATGGCATGGTCAATGTTTGAGCAGGTTGATATACGGTGCTCATATAGAGGCAGAGGAGCATCGTTCCTGTGCTAAACAACAAGAAAACACCAGGATGACATTCCTTCAAAAGCAGGGATAAAGATACAACAACCAGATCAAATACACCCCAGCGGCTGTGTGTTAGCCTAAAATGACAGGAGACAGCTGACATTTTGTGTCTCAAATTAAAAATGGAACCCACTTTAACCAACAGCTGACAACCATATCGCACAGCTACTCACCTATCCAGCCAGGTATGTTCAGTGTAAGTCAGGGGGAGGCTGTGGTTCTCTTCCAGTTTTGACCAGTATCACTTTTCCCTGTAATGTTTAGCTTTTTTTATTGCTTCAGATTACTGGAAATTATGGGACCCTTTTTTGTAGCGTTTCTTCTAAAATAAATTATTCAAAGTTCAAAAACTTGGGAGTGCATTAAAAAAAACACTATAACCAGTTCAAGGTATGTCCTTCAGATGGCTTGGCAGCAGTGGAGGGAATGACAAAAGTACAAAAATCCTGTTGACCTATTCAAATAGCCTGTCAATCCAACAGTCAAAAATCCAAAGATATTTGATTAATTATTACAGAAACTAAGAAAATAAGCAAATATGCACATTTAGGAAGCTGGAACTGGGAGACCAAACAGAACACTTGAACAGACTTCAGAGACAAATCTTGCTTGGGCCTACTGAAATAATAGTGCTAACATGGCTTCATCATGTTAGAGACTGTACTCCACAGTTTTAACAACACTGGATGCTATTGTTTTTATTCCAGACATAATTCTTACTTGTCGAGACCTGACGCCTACATTAACCACAATCCAACTTGACCAACTGTTAACTGGCTTGGAGATTCACGTGTGCTGTGCTAGTACAGAGGTCTGGTAAGCTCTTTCTAACTTCAAACAGATTGTTTCATTATCAAACACTGACTCATGACACAAGTGGCATCACTTGACATCTATCAGACTTCAAACAGTGCCCTCTGGAGACACTAAGGTAAATATGCAGTATTTTTTATTTATTTATTTTATTTAACTTTTCAAAAATAAAATAAAATAAAGTTATCTCAAAGGGAACATAAATTGCATTTATACAACAAAATATTTATCCTCTCTCAGTGACCAAAAAATAATCTACAAGGCTTTGTTAAAAATAATAATAATAATAATAATAATAATAATAATAATAATAATAAAACGAATAAAAAAGATAGATAAGATTCATAAGATTAAAACAAAAAATAAAACAAATACATCAAGGCAAAAACCAAAAAACCAAATAAATGCAAGATTACAAATCAAATCTTCTCTAATTGAGACTCCTCTATGCCGACACTCTGCACCGCACAGCAGCCTCTATCAGCCCACAAATTCCTTCATAATCATCTGCCAGTAAACCAAAGGCATCAAAGTATTTGTTCAACTGATTTTTAAAACACATCAATGAGGGTGATCTACCTTTCCACTTACAAATGTGTATGTGATATTTTCCTAAAACTATAATTATATTTATTAGATCAGACATTTTTGGGGGGACATTTTTGTTTACCAAAATGTTATCCTTATTATAGGGTATGATGTTATCTGTTTTACTTTTTAACCAGTCATACATGGATTGCCAAAACTGGGTCACTACCGGACATGAATAAAAAAGGTGCTCGATAGTTTAACTATCTGATTGACAGAAGCGAAACCAACCTCGAAACCAAATCTTCTTTTTAATGAGTCTGCAGCTGGATAATAACCATTGATAATTAGGGACCGAGCACTGACAAAAGTGCAAGGACCCTATTGTTTCACTTGGAATTATTATTATTAGGGACCGATCCAGCGACTGCTAGAGGTCCCTATTGTATTTGTTTCTTCTTCTTACCTATTCTTATTATTTTTAGCCCCCTTTGACTGCATTTTTGCCCCGCTGAATATATACAAAAACTCAATTTATTTGGCAAAGTTGTCAGGCCTGGTGAAAATGGGGATATTAAAAGCGTCGCTTTCGGGTTGGCCACTAGGTGGCTGTGGCTCAGAGGCAGAGCGGGTCGTTCCTAAATCGGAAGGTTGTGGGTTCGATCCCCAGCCCCTGGTGCCACATGTCGAAGTATCCTTGAGCAAGATACTGAACCCCAAATTGCTCCCGATGCCGTGCATCGGTGTGTGAATGTGTATGAATGTTAGTTTCTGTTCGATGGACTTTGCTATCAATATATATATATATGTGTGAATGTGTGTGAAAGGGTGAATGTGGCACGTAGTGTAAAAGCGCTTTGAGTGGTTGGAAGACTAGAAAGGCGCTATACAAGTACAGGTCCATCCATTACTATCATAAAAAAATGAAAATTGATACGATGCTTGCACATGACTCCCTGAGGCTTGCTAAAAAATGTGTTAACAATCCACCACTAGGTGGCGCTCTGGTGGCAGGGTACATCATTGTGCGGAGACCGTAATGGTTATGAATATGAAATTCACAGGGCACGTGTAGACTGGTGCCAGAAGGTCACATACCAAAAATCAGGTTTGTCGTGTTTGTAGCGCCCCCTACAGGATAAAAAAAAGCAGCCCTGGCCATGTTTCACCGATATGTACGAAACTCGGTAGGCACGTGCAACGTGCCGAGACATACAAAAAAGCCTCTTGGAACCATACCTCAAACCCCACGTGAAGTCGGCCATTTTGATTTTCATTTTCACTTTCGGTGAACTTTTCGCTTTGTATTTGGACGAACTCCTCCCAGGGAATTCATTGGATCTGCTTCAAAATTTGTCTGTGCAGTCAAAGTATGGTGCTGATTAAAAGTTGTGCTATTTGTGCATGTACGTTGAAGGGCGTGTCCGTGGCGTGCCGTCAAAGTTGGCCATTTTGAATTCCGTGCTCATTTTCGGTGAATTTTTCGCCTTGTATTTGAACGAATTCCTCCTATGGAATTTATCAGATCAACTTCAACAGTGGTCACTACAGTCAACAAATGGTGCTGATTAAAAGTTGTACTATTTGTGCATGTACATTAAAGGGCGTGTCCGTGGCATGGCATCAAAGTCAGCCATTTAGATTTTCTTTGTAATTTCCTTTGATTTTTCGTGTTGTATTTGAACAAACTCCTCCTAGGGAATTTATTGTATCTGCTTTAAATTTGGTCAGTACAGTCAAAACATGTTGCTGAGTAAAAGTTGTGCTATTTGTGACTGTACGTTAAAGGTCGTGTCCGTGGCGTACCCTCAAAGTTGGCCAGGTTGAATCGAATGTCAAACCGTGTTGCCATTTCCGGCATTTAAGGGCTTCTGTTTTAACTAACTCCTCCTACAGATTTTATCAGATTGACTTCAAATTCAATCACTGCAATCTAGACAGTGCCCCTGCCCCGAGTTGCGTGGAGTGCGAGGTGCCGCCCAACGCTGCTTGCAGCTTTAATTATTATTATTTTTGCCGCCAACAAGTCATGGAAATTTGCACAAAATTCAAACGTATCAAAAATACCGGTATGCAAAATTCCGCGTGCACGGGCGCCGACAAACGCCTAAGCCACGCCCCCCAGATTCAGCCCCCAAGACACATAAGGCCGACATGTACGAAAATTGGTACGCATGTGTATCATGATAAAAGAAGCAGAAAAGTCTCATGGACCCATACCGCAAACCCAACAGGAAGTCGGTCATATTTATCAGATTGTTCGCAGTTTGTACATGTTAACGATGAATCTTCAATAAATACTACAGTTAGTCATGGAGTTCCACAAGGTTCTGTACCAATACTATTTACTTTATATATGCTCCCTTTAGGCAAAATTATTAGGAATCACTCCATTAACTTTCACTGTTATGCAGATGATACGCAGTTATATCTATCGATCAAGCCCGATGAAAGTAATCAATTATCTAAATTACAAACATAAAATCCTGGATGAGCTGCAATTTTCTGATGTTAAACTAAAAAAAAACCCCGAAATTCTTGTACTTGGCCCCAAAAATCTTAGAGACTCACTGTCTAAAGATATAGTTACTCTAGATGGCTTTACCTTGGCCTCTAGCACCACTGTCAGGAATCTTGGAGTTATCTTTGATCAGGATTTGTCATTTAATTCCCACATGAAGCAGACCTCTAGGACTGCCTTCTTTCATTTATGTAATATTACAAAAATTAGACACATCCTATCACAGACAGATGCAGAAAAACTAATCCATGCATTTGTTACTTCTAGGCTGGATTACTGCAACTGTTTATTATCAGGTTGCCCCAATAAGTCCATTAAAACGCCCCAATTAATTCAAAACGCTGCAGCACGAGTACTGACAGGAACTAGAAAAAGAGATCACATCTCTCCTGTACTAGCTTCTCTGGAGGGGCTCCCTGTAAAATTTAGAATAGAATTTAAAATTCTCCTCCTCACCTATAAAGCTCTTCATGATCAGGCCCCTTTATATCTTAAAGAGCTCATAGTACCCTATTACCCCTCTAGAACACTACGTTCTCTGAATGCTGGGCTACTTGTGGTTCCTATAGTCTCTAAAAGTAGAACAGGAGCCAGAGCCTTGAGTTACCAAGCCTGTGGAACCAGCTTCCAGTTGTGGTTCGGGAGGCAGACACCTTCTCCACATTCAAGAGTAGGCTTAAGATGTTCCTCTTTGATAAAGCTTATAGTTAGGGCTGGATCAGGTGAGTCCTGAACCATCCCTTAGTTATGCTGCTATAGGCCTAGACTATCGGGGGATTTCCCATGGTGCACTGAGCTCCTCTCTTCCTCTCTCTTTCTGCATTCCTTTTTACACACTTCACTTCTTCCCCCGAGTTCTTGTGCTTTCTCATCTCGCAGGTTCTTATCGATCCTGGTGAAGCCTCCTGCCATGGTCCTGCTAGATTGCCATTACCAATAAATACTGTTGTTGCTGTGCACCTGTCTGTCTGTCTCTCTCTCTCTCTCTCTCTCTCTCTCTCTCTCTCTCTCTCTCTCACCCCAACTGGTCGAGACAGACGACCACCCACCTAGAGCCGAAGGATCTGACCTAGGTTTCTGCCTTTTAACAGGCAGTTTTTCCTTGCCCTTGTCGCCAAGCGCTTGCTCATGCTGGTACTGTTGGGTCTCTGTAAATAATGTTATAAAGAGTTCAGTCTAGACCTGCTCTATTTGAAAATTGTCCTGAGATAACTTCTGTTATGAATTGACGCAATACAAATAAAATTGAATTGAATTGAATTTTGGATTTTGTGGCAATTTTTGGCGATTTGCAC
The DNA here is from genome assembly GCF_905237075.1 of Dicentrarchus labrax. Classification (NCBI taxonomy): domain Eukaryota; kingdom Metazoa; phylum Chordata; class Actinopteri; family Moronidae; genus Dicentrarchus; species Dicentrarchus labrax. The sequence continues at coordinate 26,037,193 of NW_026136720.1, forward strand.
ACAGTGTATTTGAACAAACTCCTCCTAGGGAATTGATTGGATTGACTTCAGATTTTGACACAGCCATCTAAACACATTCACCATTAAAAGTTGTGCTATTTACGTTATTCAGTCGAACGGCGTGCCCGTCCCGTGGCGTGGAATTTTGACGATTCGCCGTGAGAGAGGGATTTGTCATAACTTCTGCATATATGATCTGATCTCAACGAAACTTCACATGTCTGATAAGAGTCCCGCCCTGAACAGGTCTATGTGATCATATTGAGATATAGTGAGAGTGCCATCTACTGGCAAAAGGAAGTATCACGTTTTATACTTTCATGTTCTGCTCCTACTCCTTTACTTATGAAAGGAGCATTTCACCAGTGGAAACATTAATATTTATTGAAAGTGGGTTATATATGTAGTCGAAATGTAACATGCATTTTGAATTTGGTGCCTATTTGACCGAGAAAAGACAGAAAGTGACTTTAGGGCGCATTTTTATTAAAGACAGCAACTCCCACAATGCACAGCTCCGCAAGCCGCTCCCACTAACACTATCAAGGACTACAACAACGTGAATGTAAACCATTTATTTACAGAAATATATCAACAACAACAAAAATAAATATGTTAACAATGATAGTTATAGTTCCTCCTGAGCGTCCTCAACTTCTTGGTGCCCGCAGTACTGGCCATCTGGAGCTGGATATTTCGGATAGCCTGCACCACATAAGCGGGTAAAACGATGCCTCGACCCAATCTCTCGCCTTGCAGGACCCATTCCAGAAAGGCTGTTAGGCGATATTGTCTACAAGACATTGAGCACACAGTTAGCGATGCATGGGCTTTGTGTGTAGCGTGCCACAGTAGTTAGCAATGCAACTGCAAGCTGTTTGTGCAGTAAAGAAGCTAACGTTAGTTCAGTTGGCTGACGTTACGTATTAACCGGGAATAACTTTGTGATAATGCTTGAACAAATTGTGTACATACATGCCACGTTGTTATAAGACAGAAAATAGAAAGACTCACTTTACAGTCAGATGTCCGTGTGTCCGTAGGTGCACAGCGAGAGCACAGGCACCAGCAGTCCGCCCCAGCTCGAGCCAGTCCGGGCTCCTCGTCCACGACAGGCAGGTCCTCTGCCTCGGCTGCAGCAGCCTCAGCCGCTGCTCGCTATATTGCGGCTCATAAAGGTAGCCACAAACATCTGATTCGACCAGCATACTTTCGAAATTTCTTCCATATTAGATTGATTAACATAGTAGTAACGTCTGGCTCATCAGCGCCTCTGCTTAGCTTCCAAACAAGATGGCGGTTATATTTTTTAGTTTCTGCAAGTGAAGTCCCACCCACTGATCTGTAATAGGTCTGTAGCGTGAGTGAAAAAAAATGAGGAAGTAGTGTTTGTAGTCTCACCCCCTCTACAGAGATATGAGACTTCCTGCTTCCAATGACGCAAAATGAAGATTTTTTGGAAGCAGGAAGTGCAACACTAAAATCCTTATTTCTCCCCTCTCAGGGAAAGTGAGGGAATGATGCACGACCATTGAAAAATATGACTGGGGTTCTAATGATACAAAGCTTAATGCAAATGGGTGAAGTGTCCCTTGAAATGCAAAACACATTGTTGATGATATGTGTTGACTGTGGTGAGGGGCGTGTCTGTGGGGTGGTGGGAAATTTTGATGTAAAGCCACAAAATATGAATTTGCTATAACTTGAGTGTACATTGTCCAATCGGCTCCAAACTTCACTTGTCTGACAAGAGTCCCGCCTTGAACATGCCTATGTGATAAGATTCAGGATTACTGAGAGCGCCACCTACTGACAACAGGAAGTAAGTGGTCCGCACTTGTTACGACGGCACGTGACGCGGCCGCAGCACACGTGCCGGCTGCAAGGTCCCGTTCAATGCTGCTTGCAGCTTTAATTTTAAATTGTAATTCTTTTGCTTTTGGGGAGTTCGGCCATTTCATATATTTAACATGCTTGTTTGAGATTTTTGAGTTGCTCTCACTTGTTTTAATATTTATAGCTCTTGCAAGATCATGAAAAATTATTTCTTTAAACTTATTCTGTATGACTTTATTGCTGCATTTTTTAGCTCCAATTTGGATTTGTCCTTCTGAATGTGAAAGTGTGTTTTGAATTTACTGGATTAAGGGAGCTCGTATTGCATGACATATTTTACTGTATTCTCTATAAGAGCACTGTATATAAAAATTTTCTTTGAAGGAATCAAGTTTCATGAATATGCAGTATTGCTCCTTGACACCTGGAAACACACTTTGATGTGGAAAATTGGTGCACTTCCCATTAAAAGGTCCAGTGTATAATATTCAGGAGGAGCTATGGTCAGAAATTGAACATAATATTTATATGTATGTTTTTATTAGTGTATAATCAACTGAATATTAGAATTGCTGTGTTTTTTTCCATCCTCATTTGATTTCCTGGCTTTGGATATTTCATATTATATTCAATACATAATAATAACCATAGAGAACAATTGATAAACAGTACAATGAACCCAAACAGTGAACACAATGATTGTAGGAAGCGATTTGGATTAATTTTGAGCTGATTATTATTTACTGTGTATATTATATCACAGATGAGATTTCCTGATATTTTTTAAACAATAAAATTCAATACAATTTATACATGATTCTAGCATGACACTATGTATTGACTGAATTACCTAGATGCAGTTAGGAATGGAGTTTACTGCTGTCGTTGGACTGTCCAAAGTAGGACAGTAGTTTATTCATCCACACTACCAGTTAATTTGCCTTTCATTTCAGTTTGTGGATCATAATTTGATCATTCAGTTATTATTTAATTTATTGACCAACTATGTATGAGAATCAGAATCAGAAATACTTCATTGATCCCCGGGGGGAAATCTGTAAATCAAATTAAAGGAACAGTTTAACATTTTGGCAAAAGCTTATTTAGAGTTAGATGTTCAGACTGATACAGCTGTTGTGTCCGTACAAAAAATATGTAGCTACAACCAGCAACTGCTTAAATAAGCTTAGCATAAAGACTGGAAACAGGGGGAAAGAGCTATCCTGGCTGTGGCCAAATTAAAGGAGCTGTGCTGTAACAGCTATGTGTACACCAGAAGAAAAAAAAAAACCCTTGTGAAGCTACAAGTTTTTTACTCTTTGGTTTTTGTAAAGGTTAAACAAACAACATCCAACATGTTAATTTGTGAGCTTTTGAGGTGTTAGGAGGAACATTTTGTTACCTTTGGGCAGTTTATTATGGCAGGGTTCGAGTTATAATCTGAGCTTTGTGTGGGTTTTCAAATAATATTTTAGTTGCTTTTTGTGAGTTGATTTAAATGTATCTAATTTGTGTTAATGGGCATGTATGATATCATCTGATATTGAAGGCATGCCCCTGAACTGAGAAATTATATTGTGACCGATTATGCCCCTACTTTTTATATCAAAATCTAAAAAAAGATGGTTACATGATGAAAAACATTGAGATCTCTGTTTTTAAAAACCCCTCTGCAAGCATGTTGAAGTCAGTTGCATTTACTAAGAGTGAAAATGTAGTTCGCTATCTATCTAATCTTAGATAATAATGACATTAGTTTATCTTGTAGCTACTGGTCTGCAGAGCTTTTGAATTGGTGTCCTTCAGAAAGCAGCTAATTTAATGTGATGAAGGGAGGGGCAAAGAGGAAGAGAAGAAGAGAGAATGGGAGATTGTTTGTTCAGACCTGTTGTACTTCATTAAAACAAGATTTATCAACAAGCACTGTTTTTTCATTATTTTGCATTGGCCTGAACACCCTAAGAAATTAATATGGAAAGTAACTTACTTTGAGTTATTTATTAACAGGTTCCTTTTTCACTTTTACTTAAATCATTTTCTGTGAGAGTAATTGTACTTTTACTTGAGGATAGATTTTCAGTACTATACGCTGCTTTATAGTCAACCTCTCATCCAGACTGACTGCATCTTTTTGTAGTTCTTGCAATGCTGCACATCCATTAACATATTGCTAATGTATTACCACACAAATCACAGCAATACCCACTACACTTCTCACAGATCAATGAACAATGCAACTGTCTCAATGCACAAAGAGATGTATGGATGTAATGGAATGAATATGTTGTGGTCCAGGTCATCAGCCCTGCCAGTCCTGACATTAAAACCATCCAAGCTTCTGTCGGGCTCCACATTGTAGGGTGTTACAGTGGTTTAACTGTATTAGTTTAATCAATTAATGGTTATCAAAATTTATAATTATCAAAAGATAATAGAAAATGACTTTAATCAATATTAAAGATCCTCGGGGCACCATTCTTAAATAAGGGAAACAATAGCCAATAATTGATTGATCAGTCTCATAAAAATGCACTAAACTATTAATTCAGAAGTCAGATTAGAAGAGGTTGGTATCACCCACTCTTATACGAAATTAAATAGGCCAGCATATATAAACACAAGCATTTATTAAAGAGATATAATAAACGCAAACAGAGGATAATACACTATATACAATCTAACTTAAAGGAACTAAGTTAGAGGATAAAGGTGTGTGTGTGTGTGTGTGTGTGTGTGTGTGTGTGTGTGTGTGTGTGTGTGTGTGTGTGCGCGTATGGGGGTTGCATGCCAGGAAAGGTGTGTGGCCTTTGTCCTCTGAGATGTTTCAATGTATGAAACACTTGTTGGTGAGAGACTAAGAGTATGGAGGATTGTAGCCAGACAGTAGCTATTCTAACCTTGGAATTAACAGCCAGTAACATCTGGCCTGATGCAACAGACGATCAATAATGGTCACATTACAGTTACATTGATATAAATTCAGTCAGTTAAAATAAATACAATGAGATAGAGTGTAATGACTGTTCACATAATGTCATATAAATGTGCTCCGGAAAGCTGAATGAATTGCTGTAATGAGACTTCAGTGTGCGAATGAAGCATTTTTTTTATGATGTACTGTAGGTGTGATGCTGTTGTGGCCTTTTAAATCACTATGTGACAGGATTATTTATGAGGCCTTTGCATACAACAACACATTCATGCAAACAGCTCCTTTTGTAGGTCACATGGAAACAGTATAAACACGCCAAACACACACACGTACACTCTGTGGGTTAGACGTGTATGAGCTGTAATGATGATGAATGAGACTGTTTAACTCTATGAAAACACTAATAAGTACTTTCCTAGAGTGACAATTAAATAGAAAATGTAACAGCCGGCCAATAAAAAAAGCAAACACTCTGTGTGTGTGTGTGTGTGTGTGTGTGTGTGTGTGTGTGTGTGTTTGTGTGTACTTACAGTGAACAGTGAGCTGGACTGAAGCGTTGGTCATGCCCACTATGTTGGTGGCGGTGCAGGTTAGCAGGAAGTTGTTGTCTTCTCTGCTCACATTGACCAAAGTTATGTTGATGGAATGGATGGTGTTGTTGTCGTAGACTCTGGCCTGGAGGAAGAGCACAATCATATAAGAACGCTCGCAAGCAATGTCAACATTATGCTGCTTTCGTGCAATTTTGGCTGAATGGGAAGAAAATGAATGATTCTGACTTAGGTGGTTATCTCATGTAGTCACTACATCTGATTGAAAAATGTGTTGAACTTGATCTCTACCACTCGGTTTAGGCATGTTATGCTAAACAAATTCACTAGACGTTGCAGCGTCTTTAAACGTACAACATGGGATTTCTGCCACTAGGGGGTCTCTCACATCAAAACAATAACAAAAGAGAAAGTTTGATGATGTCATGAACTAGTGTGGGATCATGGGAGTTGTTGTCTTCACCACCATTGCTGTCAGTCAGCTTCTCCCAGTTAGGAGTCCTTTAGTGTTCCTGGTTTAGGAGGTTTCTACCTGGAGCCCAATTATCCACAGAGGTCTCCTCCTCTCCAAAAACAAACAGACCCGCTGATTAAAACCGCTAAAAACTGAATAAAGCAGTTCCACCTTAAAAATCACAATCATCTTTTACTACTTTGATAGTTCATCCAATCAGCTGCCTGCAAGTTCCAAACTGTTTCTAACAATGACTTTCCACATGGTTCTGTGCAACAAACCACCTGGGGCAGTCAGGTTATTGTTGAAAGACATCTATGACAAAGGAACAGTCAGCCTATTTAGTCACAGTTGCATTTGACCAGTTTATTTAGTATGGACAGTGTCTTTGTAAGGAATTAGCAAATATACAAAGTTATATTTCAATCATTGTTTATTCAGTGGGGCTTGCTAGCACTGTATGGAGGGTTTCCTTACAAAGTGGAATTCATCAATAGAATGTATTCATGATTTAAGAATGAAAGAAGCCAGCTCCAGTTCACATGATCTAACACTTGCTTTCATCACGTGTTGGAAGACAAAACTGCCATTTGTCCTCCATGATCTCATCTAACTAGCTACAGCTAATTAATAAAGTACCTCATCACTTCAGCTCTAAGAAGACTGCTCTGCTGCTGTATGGTGTTTGTTTCTGCTGGAAGTCATGTCAATGATTAATGCCAATAGATACACATCCATTATTTATGAGCTAACTGCCAGCAGCTAGCTGATATTATGTGTAAAATGCAACACTCATAACTCTAGCTGTTGTGTATTTTCCTCGATGTGTGTGAATGTGTGTCCTCCCTACCTCTTGTGCGTTGATGGAGTGTAAGCCGTTGACAGGCCAGTCCACCTCAGGTAACGGGGATCCAGACCCATTACAAATCGCTGTTACTCGATCACCCTCGATTACTGTGAGGTTACTGTGGCTGACACTGATGTCTGGCAGGTCTGGGAAAAAGAGAATGAATGTGAAAATATTATTAAATCCATATAGACGTAACCATTTTCAAGTTCTTAAGACCAACAAAAACTGGCCAGTTGGTGCATTTCCTCAAAACCTCTCAAAGCATTACACATCAATGTTGTGTCCTAATTTAAAACTACATAATGATTTTACAGTACAGTACTATATGCTGATCTTCACAGTAAACCTTTTTTTTTCTTTTTAAGTCAACATACTTTACCATTTTATACAGGATACAGGAATGGTGCAGTTTATGCACCTTCAAACATAGTTTTAGCTCAGAACCTCAGTCAACTTTCTCCTTTCCTGGACTTAGATATGCTATGTGCCAGGCTACCCTGTGTTGATCATATTTTATAAAATTAAATGCAATGTATATATAGTTGCAGCTTACGTTAGCTAACATTGGCAAAAGGCTAGCTAAATAGCTAAATAAGAATTGATGCAAATTAGCTTGCAAGTAAGCTAACATTTTGCTAACGTTATGTAAGACGTGACTAGTTAGCTAAGGATTGATATAGATTAGCTAAATAGTAAGCAAAGTCTTTGCTTACATTAGCTAATATAAGATGTGATTATATTTCTGATGCTTTTATCTTTTAACCATCTTCAAAATGTGGTTGTCTTTTCAACATAGACAAGCCTTCCACACAGCATATTTAAGTACAGGAAAGGAGGAAGTTGACTTGCTCAACTGTTATTGGAGCAGAGAGCAAAAAGGGTTGGGACTTACCAAGTCCTTACTGACCAAATACCCTTAATTCTGGAGTTTTTAAAAAGTAAAAACTTACCTATCTTGAAAATTGCTTATGATCTAAACAAACCTTTAAGGTGCTTTTTTGATCCATTACTGAAAACTTGAACTTTTATAGAATTATTAGATAATAAATAGTTAGAATGTGTAGTGGGAAAATGTGTTCAGGGATAAACTTCTGTGAACATGAAGCAAACTATATGTTGTATTATTAGTATATATTAGTATAATATTTTATGTTGATGTATGTTCATCCTCATGTATTCCCATTCTGGTTGTCTCACCCTAGTTAATTAAGATAAGTGTTATTCATTGTGCCATGAGCTAAGCAAAGACCTAAAGATTACACCAAATTATACTGAATTATAAAAAGCAAAATTGTGCATTGATGCTCTGATTTGGAATTTTGCTGATTTGCTGATTGATGACTTCTTTCGTTAAATTGCATAATTGCTGAAGTGAATTGCTGTTATCACAAAGCGTGTCTCATGGATGAGGGGTGTGTGTGGGAGAGTGAGTAAAAATCCTAACCGAAGCCAAATACTCTGTATATAAATAGTGTGAAGAAGTCCTAGGAAAGTCACTGTGTGTGATCTAGGCGGTAGTAGTAAAAAAAAAAATAGCATCTTGCTGAGAAACCGCTGTTTTGCTATATTAATAGACAGGGCAGGCCCCGTAGTAAATGCTAGCCGAGATTCCGCTACATTAGGATCATCCTTATGGTCTGTTTGACTGTACGGCTATGCGTCCCGTTAATAAAAGTAGTTTAAAAATAGAAGTAGGTAAAGTAGCATCTTGTGAAGAAACCTCCAAAATAGAGGCCAAATATTAATAAAACAAAATGATAAAATACACTCAAATTCCTTTTTGGATCCTCAAAGACAAAAAGTTTACTTAAGAAAGTTCATAACATTCAAATAAGTAATCAAATACTTTACCACAACCACACAAAATAAAGAGAGGAAAAATATTGATAATTGAACAGATAAAATCAATACCCCTACACAAAGGTAGTAAAGGTAAAGAAAGAAATAAAGCAGACTGGATGGATAAATTAATAACATAAAGTAAGGTTTGAGCCCAAGAGAGGAAAAGAACATAAAAACAAATAAAAATAAAATAAAAAAGATAACAAACATAACATAGGCTTCCAACCTTCAGCAAAGCCTAGGCTCCAAGGTAGATAGTCAGTGAAATAAATTAACCCTTGAAGCTCAACAGGAGAAGAGCATACAAGAACTGTATTAGTACAGTTGTGTATGCATGTCCTAAATAACTTGAGCGAACATCTTAAAGGACAATATTAACATCATATGCTCCTGGAGCTGTAAATATTGTTGCTGTGGTGACCATTGTGTGTGCTGGCTGATTTTGTCTGGTTTGTTTTTGTTTTTTGCTGTTTTGGAACATTGCTGTGGTGACTTTATACTGTTTGATAATTTCATTTTTGCATTTATGGGTGGGAAGATACACAATTTGAGCAGTTTGATTATATATTGAAGTTTATTAACATAAATAAAGCATTTTGGTTAATTGTTGCATTGCAGGGTATGGTCTTATGTATATCATAGAGAGTGATCTCACTATAGTTGTTTTGTGGACTTTCCACTGTAGATAAATTGATCATGCTGAACTAATATACTGGACAATATTTTTAAGCCTATTATGTTATTTGGAGTGATTGAGTGTTTACCTAGGACATATTTTTTACTGTGGTTTTGGATGTGACCCCTTAGATCCCTCTCTGTGAGGTTTGCAGCCATTGTCTTATAATCATGCACAGCGCAGCTAGGAGAGCAAGTTTTTAGAACATCTGCAGTGCCTGTCTATGTGTGTGTCTAAAGCAGCAGACTTGTGCTGACAGCATATCAATTACTATTCTTTAAAGCCTAATGATTTAATGGACCCTGTACTGGTGCTATTGGGTACAGCTAACGTTACTACACATTTTTGGGACAACAAATATTAGAGACGCTGAGGACATAATCAGATAAGCTATAATACCATATATATAATATTATAATAATAATAATTCTTTATTGTGGGCAATGACACAGGGGTAAAGACATTCTAGTCAAAAAATGTCCACATTAAAAAGGGGATGACATATTAAATTTATTTTGGTATTCTGGTGGTAGATGACAATGACAATGACCACGAAAGCAATCCGACCGCACTAGTTCCAGATCATCCTGTACGCAACAGCCTGCCAGACACCTATGAACAAAGCATGCCACAGATGTGGGGCTCATGACGTCAGCAGGCCAAGTACTCATCCGACTCAAACCTAACATAATTTTACCATAAAAGAAACAATACCCGCTGACATTTGAAGAAAAAGTACAATATGAGGCCTGTTGGAAGCTATTGTGATGTGCTGCAATATCCCCATATTTTTCTGTGAAAAAGAGTACACTCGTCTGCCACAAGGTTACAATTAGTTGCCGTCAATTCTGACTATGCTTTTAACTGAAAGCACTGCAAGACACAGTTGAAATGCAGTGGAATTCAAGGCAGGCATTTGCCCAATTTAAAGGGGATTTATCTAACTGCTCCTGCACTTTTGTATCCAGATTATCCTTATGAAAAGGCCTCTACCATTTCTATGGGACATGAGGTGTTTTTGTACACCAATCATGCATTCCATGCGCTTCTCACAGCACCAAACTTTGTAATAATATACACACTGGGTATGATATTATCCTATAAGCCCCAGAACTCACCATACTATGGTGTCAAACATTCAAACCTCCCGCATGATGGTACTCTACATGATTGTGTGGCAGTTTTGGAAGCATATCTAAGGCCTGAAGTGATCTTTTAGCTGAACCTTGTTCGTGAAAGGTAATGCTGTTGTCACACCAATGATAGACATGTTGGAATATCCGCAGCTGCTGTATGCTCCCCTTTTAGCACAAGCAACACAACTTAAGGCTTTAGCTGCAGCGTAGTGGTTAGGTCAAGGCAAATCCTGTAACATTTACACAGACTCAGCATATGAACATGGCGTTTGTCACCTCAATGGTGCCATATAGAGGCAGAGAGGTTTCATGAGGGCAGATGGCAAACCAGTGTCACATGGGACTCTCATTGCTAAGCTCTTCCTTGCAATGTCTTTGCTGGCTTCATTAGTGGTAGTAAAGTGTGCAGCTCACAGAAGCTGCTAGACAGGCAGCAGCATCATCAGACCTTGATCACCTGCCCACACTAATGTACCAGGCCTCATGAAACCACGCCTGATGTTGACAATGACAATGGCGATCCTACCATTTCATTGCGTGGCTGAGCTATAGTCGACTGCATCTGCAGAGGAGAAACAACTTTGGTTTGACAGGGGAGTTGTTAAAACCAGCTCCACTGGACGTTTTTTGTTCTGCCACAGGGGCAGTGTTGGTGGCACTTGCATTTTTGCACATAGCACAACTTTTAATCATGAATGTCTTTAAATGGCCAAATCTGAAATATTTCCGATAAATTCCCTAGGAGGAGTTCGTTCAAATACAACATGTGCAAAACGCCGAAATTACTACAAAATTCAAAATGGCCGACTTCCTGTTGGGTTTGGGTTATGGGTCCAAGAGGCTTTTTTGCTTGTCCAATCATGATACACATGTGTACCAATTTTCGTACATGTCGGTCTTACGTGTCTTGGGGGCTGATTCTGGGGGGGGCATGGCTAAGCCATTTTGCAACGCACATCTGCAGAACCAAGATAATACGTTAGCCTTCACCACTACTGAATTTTGTTCAAAGATCCATGAGTTTTCGGGCATGTTCAAATGTTAACATAAAAGCTGATTTTCTCTGCATCGCCATGGCAACGTGGTTCTTCGAAAATTCTTAAGATTCATAAGATTTCATCGTCATGGTCATTTTCCTAAGGAACTTCTTACAGAATTTTAGCTGAATCTGGTCAATCTGCCGGAAGTATACATAAAATTATAAAAATGACATTTCCTTTAACCACTAGGTGGCAGTATCCCTATTACTGAATATTATCACAGAGATGTGTTCAGGGCGGGACTCTTATCAGACACGTGAAGTTTGGAGCCGATTGGACAATGTACACCTTCGATCAATTCCCAAGGAGGAGTTTGTTCAAATACAATGTGTGCAAATCGCCAAAAATGGCAGCTAAATCCAAAATGGCCGACTTCCTGTTGGGTTTTGGATAAGGTTCCCTACTGGATTTTTGTTCGTCTGGATAAGATCTACGTATGTGCCAATTTTTATACATATCAGTTTATGGGCCCCTTCGCAGGTTTTCACCCTCTCTACCTCTGTCTCACCGATGTACAGTGGGGTATGCTGTTCCCTCTTTGATGATGCCTGATGTCCGGTCTCCAACTCTGACTGACTGGGGTCTGTCTGTGAGGAGGTTCAGCACCCAGTTACAGAGGGAGGGTGTAAGTTCGAGGGTGAGGAGCTTTTCAGAGAGCCTGAATGGAATGACCGTGTTGAATGCTGAGCTGTAGTCCATGAAAAGCATTCATACATACACGTCCTTGCCCTCTAAGTGTGTGAGGGAAGTGTGGATGGCAGCGTTGACAGGATCGCCTGTGGAACGATTCTGTCTGTATACAAACTGCAAGGTCCAAGGTGGCCGGGATGGTCTTTTTAATGTGTGTCATGACTATCTTTTCGAAACACTTCATCACGTTTGGAGTGAGTGCAACAGGTCTGTAGTCATTAAGACAGGTCACAGTGTCCTTTTTTGGGAGGGGCACGATGGTGGTGGACTTAAAGCAGGTGGGGACTGAGGCCTGAGCGTGCAGCAGCTGCTGTTTTAGAGGGGCGAAGAAGAATTGATCACCTAGCTGACGCCTGACACCTAAATCAGAAAAAGGAGCTAGTGCATCATGTCGGCGGTTTGGAAATATTTTACAGTTGAGGTTCCCACAAGTAAGACGGCGACATGAAACATCAGCAAAGACACAATTTCGAGGGGTGGCACGAGTGTGGCAAATTTCAACACCAGCAATTTGATTAAACATTTGAAGACCCATCACGCTAAAGAGCACGAAGAGTTTACTAAAGCTAAGGGGGAAAAAAGGACGAACAGCAGCAGCAAACTCTGGAAAGTGCCTTCCAGCGTTGTGATAAATTCCCCAAAGACAGCCAAAAAGCAACAAAAATAACGACCAACCCCTGTCTGTTGTCGAAAATGTGGGATTTCGCCGCTTAATGGAGCATTTGGAGCCAAGGTACTGTTTGCCAGGTCGTAAATATATCTCCGAAACTGCGCTACCCAAATTATATGAGACAGTTAGGGAACACATTTCGTGTATGCTGAAAGACGTGCATGCAATCAGCTTTACCACGGACATTTGGACCTCCGACGTGTGCCCCATGTCTGTACTAAGTTTAACGTCACACTGGGTGGACAGAGACACAACATTTACCCCTCGAAGTGCGGTGCTGCACGCCAACGAGTTCCGAGGGTCACATACTGGCACATTAATTGCCGAATCAATTGAGGGGATGCTAGTAAAGTGGAAAATCGTCCATGTTGTTTTGCGCGACAACGCTAGCAAGATGAACAAAGCCATGGACGAGAAGGATATACCAAGTTTGGGATGCTTCGCCCACACTCTCCAGCTGGTGGTGCATGAAGGGCTACTGACACAGAGAAGTGTGAATGATGCACTGGCGAATGGTAGGAAGATAGTCGTGCATTTCAAACACTCGCCACTGGCTACTGCATGCCTGAAGGATATTCAAAATAATCTCCAAATGCCCACCAAACGTCTGCACCAAGACGTAGCAACGAGGTGGAACAGTACCTACTATATGGTCGAGAGGTCAATTTCAGCATATGGAGCTGACCACGACCTGCCAGTGACCCTTACGGCTAACCAGTGGGCTTTACTGGAAAAAACAATCACTATTCTGGCACCATTTGAAGAACTGACCAGACAGATGAGCTCCTCCACCTCTTCTGCAGCTGAAGTCATCCCCTCAGTCACAGTGCTGAAACGCCTGCCTGCTCAGGAGAATGAGGGGGACATGAGGATAAAAACCATGAAAACAACCCTTCTTGAGGCTGTCCAGAAAAGATTCAAGACCATCGAGAATGAGCCCTTGTATGCAGTTGCCACTCTTTTAGACCGACGATTCAAAGACAGGTATGTCTAACATTTTTATTAAATGTCTATATTATAAACAAAATTTTGAAATGGTGTTTTGGATAACTAGATATTGCATTATTGATTACTATTGCATTAATATGTTACCACTAAAAACTACTATGGAGGAGGTTGTATATTTATTTTACACATTAAGACATTTATTTATTATTTTTCATTGTTGTTTCAGATACTTTACAGGTGCAGACAGCATCAAGCATGCCAAGGATGCTCTGATCCAAGAGGTGGAGAAGATGGAGGCGTTACTGAGCAGGACCACACCTGAGGGAGCAGAGACAGTGCCAGAAAACCCCCATAAAGCCCCACGTATGGAAGCACAGCCAGACAGCAGCAGCAGCAGCAGCAGCAGCAGCAGAAAGAGCAACTTGAAAGGCCTGTTTGAGGAAATCCTGCAGGAGCATGATGAGGAATGTGGGACTAGTAGCACAAGCACACAAGTTCAAATACAGACGTATTTGACAGAGCAAACGGTCCCACGCTCAGACAGCCCATTCCAGTACTGGGGAGTCAACCAAATTCAGTGTCCCACCCTGGCTGCCACTGCTGCAGAGTTTCTCTGTGCTCCTTGTACCAGTGTTGACAGTGAGAGACTGTTCAGTGCAGCGTCCAACATTGTTGATGCAAGAAGGAACAGGCTAGAAGGAGAGAGGGCAGAAATGCTTATCTTCTTGCCTTTGCTCTTGAAATTATCAGCAATAATAAATTGCTAAAAATGCTACTGCAATGTGTAGCCTACTTGTTTTAAAGTATTTTTTGTTTACTGTGTAGCTGCTGCTCTTTTGATTTGTATTTTTTTTTTGTTTACTTTATAGGTTGGTGTTGCACTGTTGTTAAATACTGCACAATTTAAAGATTTAAATGCCTTTTTATTTTAGTACATAATGGCTGCACTTTATTTTTCTTTTAATAATTATTCCTATATTTATTTAGTTAAGTTGCTGTTGAACTACTGTTTTATACTGTTCTATTTAAAAACGTAAATGCCTTTTTTATTTTACAATATGGTGGATGCACTTTAATTTTTTTTTTTTTATAATTATCCCTATATTTATTTAGTTAAGTTGCTGTTGCACTACTGTTTTATACTGTTCTATTTATAAATACATCTTAAAAATAAATGGCTTCTATTTGCTGTATTCATTCATGTTTTACAAAGGGTTTAACCTGAGCCAGGCCTTACCACAATGATAATCATATCACAGTATCACACGCAGGCATAGTGTGATTTTTTTCTTTTTTTTTACCGCACTGGTATCAGTATCGGTACTCGGTATCGGCCGATACCCACAGCACGAGTATCGGAATCGGTATAGGGAGGACAAAAATGGTATCGGAACATCTCTACCTCAGTGTCATCCGAGCTGCAGCATATTCCTCTAGGTCCACAGTGCAGTCCCCCCTCAGAGCAGCAGTTTTAAACACACCCCAGTCTGTACTGTTAAACCAGTTCAGATTCTTCATTCCACACTTTAATAATTTTACTTACTGGGGAGCTCGTTTGAGGAGTTGTCTGTAGGCTGGGTAGAGGAACACTGAGATGTGATCTGAAAGTGCGGCCGAGGAACAGCCTTGTAGGCATCCTTCACATTACTATACACTTGGTCGAAAGTATTCTTCTTGCTCGTAGGAAAGCCCACGGGTTGATGGTACTTTGGTAGGACACTCCTGAGGTTGCAGTGGTTAAAATCGGCATAAAAAAACGGCATCTGGGTGTGCAGTCCCCTGCTTGCTGATGAGGTCCTGTAGCATTCCCAGCGTGGTCACGTGATCGGCCCATGGCAGAATGTAAACAGCGAGCAGAAACACAATGCTGAACTCCCACGGTATATAAAGGGGTCTGCACTTTAGCATTAAAAGTTCAGTGTCCAGTGAACAGTGCTTTTCAACAACCTGCACAACCGGACATTAGAGCGGACATTAGCCAGCAGCAGGCTAGGTAGCGGTGGTCGTGTAGTTCTAGCTTTTAGCCTAGCATGTAGCCCACCTCTCTTGCCTCGTCTCCGCCATGGGCGCACCGGTGTTGCTGTGTCCTGTCGGCTGGAGTTGGCTTGGTCCAGGCATAAGAGAAAGTCAAAGTCCAACAGGCACATCGCAGTGGGCGCCATGTTGTTGTTGTCTTGTATGCCAATCACTAAGTGACTGTCTTGCCGCTTGCACTAATGAGTACGAGAATGCATATTAACAGAATAACCCATAACCCTGCATGAAATGCTAACAGGGTGACCTATGCCAGCGTCGCATTTGAGAGGACTCCATAAGGGTCTGCCACTTGATTTGCTGATGAAAGAAATGAGTAGCTGTGTCCATTGACTAAAAAATATGGATGAGCTTTTGTTCAAACAGGTCAAAGGAGCGACTGAGAACCTTGAGAAGCTCTTCCTGATGACACCACATAGGATAGGAGTCCAATAAAACAACATTGCAAACACTACAAAAGAGTGATGAGTGCATGAATGCCCACTACCCAGAGATATCCACTCTGTATTGGAGTAAAGTCATTTCAGAAAATTGGAACATGTTGGGACAAATCTTAGGAAGAAGGTGTAAACCATCTAGCCTAGAGTGAAGTTGACCATATACCTTTCCTAAACTCTTAGAAAGGGAATGTATACTGATGTTCCATTTTCTCAAGGTCTAGAACAGGGAAATTGGATACTTAACCAGCTTACACTGTCCAAATATGTACAAGTAAAACAAATGAAGACCACAGTAATTAGTCATTATGATCAGAGAAGTATTTGTCTAACCACATCTGACCACATAGCTCACATAAAGTGTACTTATAACATGTAGTCAAATTAAGGGAAATCTATCATCTAATCACAAAAAATTTAACACAGGTTTTCTAAGTTTAGGCACAATGGCATTTTTATAATTCATTTTAAGTATTGATGTAAAATGAGAAGGTATCATTGACACAATTACAAAAGTGGAAATCATGTTTGAAATTTAAAGTTCAATTTTGAATTAGGGAAAATTGTACTTTGGTATGAAAATGTATAGTACATTCAGACCCTGATTGACAAACGCAACTGAGGATAAGATCGAAACCCCCTTGCATCAAAGTGCTAGTAACCTCTTCCTAGGGGTGCCTCACTACTGTATGTAAAATACATGAGGCAGAAGAAGATGACGCTATGGTAAAAATACTCACATCTTGTTATCATTGTTGTATGTTATTTGCTTGCTTGATACCTAAGTTGCTGTATGTCATATACATAGTCACCTTAAGTGGCCGGGAAGTAACAAGGGGGTGAAGATATTTAAATGCAGTTATGTAACCAGTAGATGTAATCTTTATGTACTATGATATCATCATATTGTATGTGGATTGGTCAGCAGGACTTTTGAAAACTTTTGGTGAAAATTTGAAGAGGTAACATTCTGTAATCTGGACACAAACTTGTAAGAGAATGCATTTTTGTTTTTGTGAGTGACAAGAGTAACTCAAGGGGGGAAATGTAGTGGGAAAATGCATTCAGGGATAAGGTTCTGTAAACATGAAGCAAATTATATTATGTTGTGTTATTCCATGTTTAATTTTACAGGCTTATAGTATAATTTTTTATGTTGATGTATGTTCATCCTTATGTATTCACATTCTGGTTGTCTCACCCTAGGTAGGAGAACTCACCAATAGACATCCTTGCGAAAGAGGCCACATTCTTTGGGAAAGAGGCATATAATAGAGTGATTTTCTTTGTTCAAGTCAGTTGTATCCTGGGACAAATCGGTTTGCTTGTATCCTGTGTGATGCAAATAAATCTTGCACGTGGAGTGAAACTGTCAATTCTCTTTGCTTTCTGTGAGTCTGTGTCACCATTCTGGATACCTTTAGTGGGAGTTTGTGGTTACTCACTATAGTCAGATAGCTAAAAGTTTAAGTCAGATAGACATCAATTGAGGAGCATTGAGACATGAAAAATTAAACCACAATAAATGTTTAAAGTGTTTTAAGAGTGGTTTGATTTATTATGTCTTAAGTATAAAGCTGGATATTTTCTATACTTATTTATTGTCAACAAATACCACGAAAGTACCAATACTGAATGTATTCTGTGCATATATTTGAGTCCTCTGTGACATAGCGCTCCAGAGTCGGATCGGCAATTGTGTATTAATCCACAAAATTGTTCCCAACAAATGTGCTGATTCCTCCTGTTTGAGTAACATTTGTTAAAAAGTACAGTGACCAGCTGTTTTAGGAAATTACGGATTTTTAAAGATTTACATCTTCAGTGAGAACTAATGGGTTTTGTTTCTGGTTTGTTTTTTGTAAGAATTATTGGAAATAGGAACATTTTAGAATATCTCCAGCTCTATCATTTAAACAGTCGTCTTGCAAAAGTCAGTCAATTGTGAGAATTCCCAATCATTAAGATAAAAGTTTGCACATTATGTTTGTGTGTTAATTTTTACTTTAAACTTACCACAACTGCTAATGTTCATATCGTGCAGCAGTATATTCCTGTCGCCATCAGAACAGTATAACTGTTGGCTGCTTATCCCCGCCTCTCCTCTCTGTTGCCATAGCTGCAGCCAGCGGATCTCACAGCCACAGGCAAACAACACCTCCTCTAAATGACTAGAGAGAAATAGAGAAAAAGAGCATTGACAATATTAGCAATGCGCTAAATCTCAACAGTGACATATTCACCTTCAAACTGCATGCTAGAGAAACAAAATGTTTGTCATTTCAAATGCCTAATATAACAGCACTAATATATGACCAAGACCTTCTAAATAATCCTCGTTAGGTGAAAAAATGGGATCCCCACACACACAGAGTTGAGTGTGCAGTAGGTGCAGTATTTCCCAGTGGGCCTTGACCATTTTAGCTCAAAATACAGATGGCAAATTAAAGCAGGCTGAGATAAGTTGATACATAGACATAAGTAAATAACAGCACTTCATCACACATACACATCAAAAATGTCTGGAATCCACAGAAGCTCACAGATTGGCAATTATATAATGCTGAAACCCGACGGGGGTATATTTCTGTGAAAAGTGTATTATATTTATTCTGGTGGAATGAGTCAGCCTTGTAACCATTCTAAAATACAACATTACCAGCAACCATGACACACCACTTAAATGTACAGGATTTACATTTTTGCAACTGTTGTTTTGAAGAACACATTAATAATAAGACTATAAAAGTCACGATGCCATTAAAATGATTACTATTTTGATTGAATTTTTGATGATTTTGTGTTTCAGCAATATTAGCTTGTCGGCACCTGGCAACTGCTTTTTGTAAACACACTACAGTTTCTGTAATATTAGATTGTTAGCCTCAGTGTACTTCTATAGATGAGAGCAACCCATCGGGTACCTGGCCATGCGCTAAGCCCATGCCCCCATTTGGGTAAAAACAGTACCTCTAATTTGACTGGCGATAATGGGGTATATGTAAATTCTGAGGTATTTTCCAATTTAATTCCATAAAATAAGAATACCATATTGCTTTTTCGCTATTAGCAAAAATCCTATGACCAACGAGGCAAACAACTATATTATGTCATTGCCAATCAACAATAGGTGTCATTATATAGTTATTTCAGTCTGCCTCCATGACAGTGGGCAGACCTGACATACAACTACTTTATTGAATTTCACATTTCTGACATCTGACACTGTTTCTGTTGTTAAGACAGTTTATTTTTCCGTTTTTGACGCCTGTCCAATGATACGTTACTGTAAACTAATTACACCGCTGTGGTGAAACAGAACCACTGTTGAGTTTATCAATCAACCTTTTACTATGCACAGAGAGAAGCAGAAAACAGGTGGGTTTTATCTCCACTTCCCACATTATTTTATGCTGTTCATAACCCCCTGCTCCACACTATCAAACCAAAAACTTTTTCAAAAGTGGATGTATGTGCTGCAGTTGGGCTTTTGCGAATAATATGGTAGTTTTACAGATAGTGTCCAAGAAAAAGGCTGTCTGATACTGTTACTTTGGTCCTCTGGAATAAACTGCCAGAACTGTGTCCACCTTCAAAACCAAAATTAAAGGGGACATATTATGCAAAACCAACTTTTTAATCGTTTGATTATGTACATTTGGGAATCTGGAGGGCCTATCAGCAGGCAAAGTGTGAAAAAAAATGACTCAGTAATGTTTTTGAGGGCTGCCTCAGAATACAGGAGATAAATCACTCAATTTCAGACAGTCAGAGTTTTTGACGTCAATTTGCCTCCATGCCTCCACTATACTATACTCCAAGTATAGTATAGTATAAGATACATAACATTGTTACTGAGCTAAAAGCCACATGCAGTTGTCATGGTTCAGAGTACCATTACCTTTTTATGTTTCGAGCACTGCTTCTTGCTACATTATATTATCCACACAATTAAAACAACATCTTCACAGAAACAGAAACAAACTAGTTAAGGCTTGGTTACATCAGCATTTAAAACAGCAGATTTCCACAGCAGAATGTATTCATTCCAACACAATTGTAGTTAAAGGATTCGTTCATGGGGGTGAAGTAAATCCACACAATCTTTTCATTTCAAGTTCAGGTTTGGTGAATGTGTTACATCATCTATAAATGCAGGACTCCAAGCAGGTCTGCAAGGCCAAGCATATCTGTTACCTACTGTACACCTGAGTGTCCAAAATGGAGGAAGCTGTTGGATAAACTGTGTTAACTTAAATTCCTGTTAGATAATGAGCTACACTAACAAGCAGACGAGTTTGCTAACTGACGTCCGATAGCATACCTTTTCATTTCACAAATCGGTGTACAATGGAGAACAAAATACTGGGGGACGTTATTAAAGAGACAAATATTGAGATTGAATAGGGTTAGAGTTAGCAAGCGAGTTAGTGGTTATCTCACCAGCTACAGCAGTTCACCAACTAACCGTGTGAGTATAGTCACTACATCACCAAGGTTAATCTAGAGCAAAGACATGCAGATTAATTTCCACTTTCACAGAGCTTTACAAAGTAAGTCACCTGGCAAATTAACTACAAAGTGGATCCTCCTCTGCTAGTTTGCTACAAGAGATACTGAGATTTCCAGACATTCTGTTCCAGTTGGACTCAAGACAAGTGTTTGAGATCATTTCTGCTATAGAAACATGGCAGTTCAACATGGCAGACTCCATAGAAGAGGACCCTCCATAGATGAAAACAGTTCTTTCTAAGGTAACAAAAAGACAATTCTTATTTTCAGGTGATTACACAAATGAAAACATACCTATGAATATTATATATTACATTTCTGACAAAAGATCCTCCTCAATGTTACACACTGGTACCTTAAGGGGAGTTAAATGTACCATCCAGTCTATTTAAAACTGACATTATAACGGGTTCAACAGAAAAGCATCAACAAGCCAATAAGGTTGCACTCCTCTATACAGTCATTGTATAATATGTCTGAAAAGGAGGGTGGTCAGACACATGCCAGAGCAAATAAAACATTAGCCTGCAGATTCATCTGCTTCCCAGTCTACTCTACAACAGGGGTATTGAGTTAAATGGACTGTAAACACACATGCCACACTGACCCCATTCACACACTGATGGCTGCCATGCAAGGTGCTCACCAGAACAGAAACTAATCATTTATACACACTCATACACCAATTCACAGCATCGGGAGCAATTTGGGGTTCAGGGTCTTGCTCAAGGACACTTCGACATGCAGCGAGAGGAGCTGGGGATCGAACCACCAATCTTCCGATAAGTGGACGACCAGCTCTACCTCTGAATCACAGCCGCCCTATAATCCTAACCAAATTTAATCATAACCAATAGCCATACGGACAAAATATCAGAATAAAAACTAGTTTGACAAATACCAAAAAAAGAGTTCCCTTTAACAGGGTTTTATTCTTCTTATGCTGAATTTCTGGGTAGAGACAAGAAAATATATGATTGTGTCATAGTGACCTACATTTGGAAACATCTTACCTTATAAGACTTACCATTTTTAGAAGCCTTGTATTTTACTTAATTGATTTACATGCCCTTCAAAATATTCCTCTTTCAGACATATCTGTTCTGTGTTTTCGTATACGTCATCTGTGGACTGCTATTTCTGCACTGGAGCTCCATGATACCACTATTTGTAGCTGATGGGAGACTTGTGACATAGCTATATCAGAAAGATTCATGGAGGTGTGAAGGACATAGAGTAGGAACAAGAGGGCATCTTTATTTTCCCACAGTAAAACAAGTAGTTACACTGCTGTTGACAGGAGAGAAATTGACAAATAACTGCATCTATACAGTTTTACTGGGAACAGCTGTAGGTGAAGGACAATTTTATATTTATTGTTACCAACTACACACAAGGCACATGCAGTCATACACCGTAAAATGCATGTTAAAAGAGCAACACAATTAGGACTAGTCATGGATACATATGTGTATGGCCCAAAGCTTTTTAGTTTAAGATTATCAGTCAAAAATATAAAAAAGCATCTTGTTTGGCCAATAATTAAAATTAAGAGTAAAAGGAAGAACTGTATGGACTACTTAGCAATCAGTTGGTGAAACAAGTAAACTTATGTTACTTTACCACCAATCAGTTGACAGTATAACTAACTATATGCTAACTACGTTCCAGGTCAATGCTGGTACACGCTGGACCAATCCTTGATCTGGACGTACATGGAAAATCAATATTGGCAAAATAAGTAATGTTCATGGTAAAAATAGGTAATATATAAATTAATATTGTATTACATTTTTTTGTAAAAGATTTTTTACCAACTGATTGAAATTTAAAGTTAAAGTTTATTTGCCTTTATATTTTATTTATTTTAATATTCTAACCACATTATTTATTGTTATATATTTCTGACTTGTCTCACAGCCTTTAATTGCCTATCTTTTGTCAGTTTCAGGGCACCACATACATACTAGTTTTATATACAATCACACAAACACACACACCCACACACACACACACACACACACACACACACACACACACACACACACACACACACACACAGATGAGATTGAGTAGTTCTTTACCACCCTGCAGGCATGCTGTGATAAATGTTAGCTATCTAGTGTGTGTGTTGGTGTGTTTGGTAAGGGGAAGGGGCAAGAGTAATGAACATTTGTTGATATGAACCCCAAGCTGATTGCACACAGGCACACACACACACTTTCACACAGATTCCCCTGCTTATACCCAACCTTGAGATCAACAGGTCCATATTACAGTCACAGGTTTGATAAATAGAACAAACTGGATTTATCTGAAGTAAAAAAGCTTAAGGACTGAAATACTGCCTGAATTACACTGAATAAAAAAACAAGCAGAGCCCAATCACAAGCAAAAGACTATCCTCAAAAGCTTTTCCAAATTCCCCCCCAAAAAAAATTAGAAAAGATTTAGATAAAACTCAACTACCAGATATGCGTTCTCCTCTCATAGCTGAGCTAGCACCATCCAGGACCTAACATACTGTTTCAGGCAAAAACTACAACAAATGGACCTTATAGCACCTTTCTACATGCCACATTCACGCTTTCACACAGTGATGGCAAAGCCCATAGAACAGAAACTAACTCATCATATTCACACTCTGATGACACAGCATCAGGAGCAATTTAGGTTCTAATAACCAGGGATTGCATGAAATGCCAGCCCCGCTGAGAGCGTCAAATACTGATGTTCTTCCAGGCACATTGACGTCTTCACACAGACAGTCATGATAAATACATAGCGCCTTTCTAGTCTTTCGACCACTCAACGCGCTACACACTACAGGACACACTCACCCCATTTGCACACATTCATACAGTGGCTGCCATGCAAGGTGCCAGAATGGAAACTAATCGGTAGCTTGCTCAAGAATGTGCAGCAATAGGAGCTGGGGATCGAACTGCCAAATTTCCGATTAGTGGACGACCGGCTCTCACTGAGCCACAGCCGCCAATCCACTGGTCAACTAACTCCAATGTCATCCATCCATGTCATAGAGTGAAGACTGAGAAAGTCTGTATGAGGAGGTTGGGGTGGCTAGGTGGGTCAATTAAACAGAGGACTTTCACCAAGGAGACCTGGGTTCGTACCAAAAATCATTTAAAGTTTTATGTTTTATAATGTTACATGTGACTTGTTTCTGCAATAATGGCAACATGACTTACAAGTCTAAAAAAAAACATTACCCAAACCTAACCAAGTAGTTTTGTTGCTTTACACCTCATACAGACCTGGGGCCCTGTCTTGCCGACCTGAAACACAAGAATCAAACGCAAAACGCAAGTAGCTTTGTGGGCGGATCTCGGGCGCTGTTGCTATTACGCCGGCGGGATAAATGACTCTTGTGCCCGACGCAAATCTTAAAATGGGTTGGTCTGAAGTAGCTACATTAGTCATAGGTGTGGTTTGGGTGTAACGTGCAATAAACCAATCAGAGCATCATCTCAAATTCCCTTTAAAAGCAGGCGCGCTTGTTCCATGGCGGATTGCTATTATTATAACGGCGGATTTGCCAGGTGCACGCCAAGAGCGGTTCACAGCCGAGGAGACCGACATTCTCGTCAGGGCCGTAAAATACCGAGAAGTGACATTATTGACATGAAATAAATGTAACACAGCCATATAATAAATCAAACAATGCGCAAGGGCCAGCTGAGGAGGGAGCAGCGCAAACACCAAGGTGCATAGGATCCAGACCCACTACACGCTGGAGGACCACCCGTTCCTGCAGCAAACCGGGTTTGACATGCTGGAGAGGGAGCCGTCCGGGATGCGGCAAAGTATTAATGCCCGTCTTGACCAGGTGGCGATGTTGCTAGTGCCTCTCAGGCGCATCCCCTCAAGTCTGCGCCCTTAAAATAGCATCTGAATAAGCGCCACTGACTTTAGACTAGGTTTTTCCTGGTCTGTGGTGGAATTGTTTTCTGAAACAGCAAAATAGCACCAGGGAACGTTTGCTCCAGAACACGCCTCCTCTTTTCACTGAACCGCCCCCCGGAGCGCAAGTTCATTCCCTAATTTAAGGACGTGCGTCGGTGGAGGGAAAATTCTAATGTGCGTTGAGTGCAAAATAGGAATTATACAAGCGCCAGTGTACAAAGTCAATTGCGCTGAGTGCAAGATAGAGCCCTTGGTGCTTCTGCATGAGATGCCAAGGTCTGTGACAAAACAGTGTTGATATCTGACTACTGTTGGACCAATCAAGACATTTGAAAGTCACCGTCATGTCATTGTTACTAGAATAAGGCAATGAAAGACTGTGCCAACTCCTTCCATATCTTGTTTATGTTTATTTTTTATGCTTTGGGAATTCCATTGCCATTGGCATTTAACATCACAACGCTATGCATTGTGGATTATTCCCTTAAGCAAGGTCAGAGGTATACAGCCAGCTTGCATAAAGAGTACAAATGGTCAATCAGGGAGCCTTCAAGCTATTCATGTGTGCAGTTTCACAGTAGGACTGCCCAAGCCCTCAGACGAAGTGGGAGAATTAGTCTGTCCCAAGGCCACATATTGATACTGGGCCTGTCTGAGAATCGTTCTTGATTAGTTTTGTCACCCCTTGACCTTTCAGGACCATCATTTCTTAACACAGTGTTGAAAAATCTCATGGCTGTTTTTTTTCCCCTAGGAACAGATATTACGAGCTGACATACATTCCAAAGCTTTTGTTTTGATCTGGCACAGTGCACTTCAGTCTCATATGGCGTCTTGCTGAACACTGTGAAGATTCTGTGAGCATGATTCTATACGAGCATGTGTCCCCAAATCTATTTGGATGAATTCTGAGCTTAATGTTGTGTTTTTGTTTGATCTTCACCTTTTGGACATTTGAGCTCACTGCACAACATATTAGTGTTTGTCTGGATCGTGCCCAGTTAGTCAGCAACTGGGCTTGTAACTCTGGATCAAAGTAATCCAATAAGTTATTAAGCAGAGCTAGTTATACTACTAATTACATGAGTCATTGTTGGTGAAGTCAGACATTCTGGAGGGAGATAGTTGATTGTTGAGTCTAGGATTGCCACCTTAAGTGTGGAAAAACAAGGGACGCCTTCTGCAGCCTCCTATCATGGGGCACACAAATGAAGGGGTGGGGTCCTATCCCATTAAATTTCCTGCATTCTGGTGAAATTTTAGACACTGATTTAAAAGTCCTTTGCTACTCTCAATATGAATGTAAAGGAAATAAAGATTCAATAGAGTGTGACACAGTTGCCTCAAATATATCATGGATCAAAGCATCAGATCATAGACATGAGCAAAATGTTTGGTCTGTCAAAATAAAATTAATTCCTTCTTTTTTTACTGTGAAACTAATCAGAACACTTTTCCTGGATGTAGGCACTGAAATGAAGGTCTACCTGTTGCAGAGTGAGGGAAATGTGGAGAAACAAATAGGTTGTCTGAACTTATACTGTGTATAGGTCTATATGTGAAAGGTAGCCTAGCTCTTGGAAGATTAATTTCCACCAAGTGGGTTATTGGTTAAATCTCTCTAACACACACACACATTCACATACCATTGACAGTATGTGCTATTGCGTGGAGGGTTTCCTGCTGATAGAGAACTGTTAATGTATTTGGAGAACAATGATGACTCTTATGTCAGTGCTCTAAACACAGTACGATCTACAAATCAACAGTACAGTTCTGGGGTTTCATGAATTAGTGATTCCACTCTGCGTCTTCTGCTGAATGTTGCTTCAGGTTGCACAGTCCACCACGGGTGACAAAAAATACTCAATTAATACTCATTCCCAGTGACAGGACTGATTCACCTGTGGTCCTGCTGCCATTCAGATGTGAATTTGGACAGCGTCTTCCTTTTTACAGCGGACCTGAGCTGGAGGTATTTGCCAGCGCAAGTCTACATAACCAGGGCAACGATGCCGCTGATTGACAGACAACTTTCCTGTTATTCTCTGCAAATTCAGATATTATAAGATTCTGCTGTGTCTCTTCAAAACTCTTTTGGTTTCATGACTTCTTTTCACATTCAAAGCAGGTTAAAAAACATGTTGTATACATTAGAGTGATCTGTGAATACAAATATGGGACAAATCACATCCCATTTTGATTCAGTACAGGGGAGTGCATTTTATCTTTCAATACGGGACAATCCTGTAATATACGGGATGGGTGGCAACCCTAGTTGAGTCTCATTACCATGTCATCAAATGTGACACTTTGGGTTATGATAGCTGGAAACAAACAATGTGGCTCGAAGCGAGTCACACAACACAACTGGTGGAGTTAATGCTCCAAGGTTATCAAACATGCATGTGAGAAATTGCCCCTCAGTCAGAACCTTGGTCAACTTTCTCCTTTCCTGTACTTAGATATGTTACTGTATGTGCTAGGCTAATCTATGTTGAAAAAGACCCCATTTTGAAGATGGTTGAAATATAAAAGAGATGTATCTATAGTCACATCTTCAGTTAACTAGGAAATGTTAAAAAATACTAGCAACTAGCCACACAATTTACATTAGTCATTAGTTAGCTAGTTAGCTAATGTCTGCAAAATGCTAGATAACAAGCTAGCTAATTTACAAGAATTGCTAGGTAGTTGGCTATACAGTTTGAATTTATTATGTATTGCTTACATTACTTAATTACTTGACGATGGTTCAACCAAACGGAGGTCACCAAAATTAATGTGGAGTCGGTGTGTAATTATGCTAAAACTATGTCGGACTCCGTAGTTTTCTCTGGACCCCTGCCCAATGTGACCAGTGATGACATGTATAGCCGCATGTCGGACTTCCACCGCTGGCTGTCGAGGTGGTGTCCAGCAAACAATGTGGGCTTCATTGATAACTGGAAGCCTTTTTGGGGAAAACCTGGTCTGATTAGGAGAGACGGCATCCATCCCACTTTGGATGGAGCGGCTCTCTTATCTAGAAATATGGTGAAGTTTATTTCTAAAACCTGACAGTCCAGAGTTGGGACCAGGAAGCAGAGCTGCTGTCTTACACACTTCTCTGCGCTTTCTTTAGAACAGTCACCCACCCAAAACCCCATAGAGACTGTGTCTGTCCCCCAACCACCTAAATTATTTAAAGAAATAAAAACAAGAGGAGTTCAACATAAAAACCTAATAAAAATTCAAACTAACTCCTCAGTAGCACAAAATAAAAGAATGAAATGTGGACTGTTAAATATCAGGTCTCTGTCTTCAAAAGCTGTTTTAGTGAATGAATTAATATCGATTATGATATTGATTTACTGTCTTACTGAGACCTGGGGAGAATGTTGCCTAATGAATCCCCCCGTTTTAATACTCTTCCTCGGCCACCAGGGTGGAATAGCAGCCATATATGATTTGAGCGTTTTAATGGACCCTAAACCTAAACTAAATTATAATTCATTTGAAAGCCTTGTTCTTAGTCTTTTTCACCCAAACTGGAAAACACTGCAGCCAGTTCTATTTGTTGTAGTGTACCGCGCTCCTGGACCGTACTCTGATTTTATATCTGAATTCTCAGAGTTTTTATCAAGTTTAGTCCTTAAATCAGATAAAGTAATTATTGTAGGTCATTTTAGTATTAATGTGGATGTTAACAATGACAGCCTTAGTAATGCATTTATATCATTAATAGACTCAATTGGCTTCTGTCAGAGTGTAAATAAACCAACTCGTTTTTTAAATCACACTCTTGACCTTGTTCTATCATATGGCATTGGTATTGAACATTTCATAGTCTTCCCACATAATCCTTTCCTATCTGACCATTATTTAACAACTTTTGAATTCATACTATTAGATTATAAGCCATTAGGCAAAACTTCCTACAGCAGATGTCTATCTGACAGTGCTGTAGCTAAATTTATGGAGGAGATTCCTTCAGTGTTTAATTCAATGCCTTGTCTGAATTTAACAGAGTCCTATAATAACTTTAGTCCCTCTGAAATTGATAATCTTGTCGATAGTGCTGCAGGCTCACTACGATCAACATTAGACTCTATCACTCCTATAAAAAGGAAATTATTAAAACATAGGAGACTAGCACCTTGGTACAACCACCAAACCCTCCAGTTAAAGCAAATAGCTAGGAAATCTGAAAGGAAATGGCGTACTTCCAAATTATCAGAATATTGCTAAATTTGGCAAGATAGCCACATATCCCCATAACCTTAAGTAGCAATGACTTCATGAGCTTCTTTTATAATAGAATTATTACTATTAGAGAGAAAATTAATCACCAACTGCCATCAACAGTTATCAGTGGCTCTCCAAGTTCAGGGACTTTTACTTATGTAAACTTAGATATATATTTAGACTGTTTTTCTGTTTACTGTTTATCGATCTTCATCAGTTAACTTCAATAATTTCTTCATCAAAGCCATCAACCTGTCTGTTAGACCAATCCCAACTAGGCTGCTTAAAGAAGTTGTTCCCTTAATTGGCACTTCTTTACTGGATATGATTAATCTTTCTTTATTATCAGGATATGTACCACAGTCCTTTAAAGTAGCTGTAATTTAACCCCTTCTTAAAAAGCCCACTCTTGACCAAGGGGTTTTAGCCAACTATAGATCAATCTCTAACCTCCCCTTCCTCTCTAAGATTCTGGAGAAAGTAGTCGCCAAAGAGTTGTGTGACTTTCTACATAACAATAGTTTATTTGAGGATTTTCAGTCAGGATTTAGAGTTCATCATAGCACAGAGACAGCTCTGGTTAAAGTTAATAATGACCTTCTGATTGCTTCTGACAATGGACTTGTCTCTGTACTTGTATTATTAGATCTTAGTGCTGCATTTGACACCATTGACCATGATATTCTTTTCGAGACTTGAGCATCAAATTGGCATTAAAGGAACCGCACTAAGCTGGTTTAAGTCATATTTATCAGATTGTTCGCAGTTTGTACATGTTAACGATGAATCTTCAATAAATACTAAAGTTAGTCATGGAGTTCCACAAGGTTCTGTACTTGGACCAATACTATTTACTTTATATATGCTCCCTTTAGGCAACATTATTAGGAATCACTCCGTTAACTTTCACTGTTATACAGATGATACGCAGTTATATCTATCGATCAAGCCCGATTAAATTAATCAATTATCTAAATTACAAACATGTCTTAAGGACATAAAATCCTGGATGAGCTGCAATTTTCTGATGTTAAACTCAGAAAAAAACGAAATTCTTGTACTTGGCCCCAAAAACCTTAGAGACTCACTGTCTAAAGATATAGTTACTCTAGATGGCATTACCTTGGCCTCTAGCACCACTGTCAGGAATCTTGGAGTTATCTTTGATCAGGATTTGTTATTTAACTCCCACATAAAGCAAACCTCCAGGACTGCCTTCTTTCATTTACGTAATATTACAAAAATTAGACACATCCTGTCACAGACAGATGCAGAAAAACCAATCCATGCATTTGTTACTTCAAGGCTTGATTACTGCAACTCTTTATAATCAGGTTGCCCCAATAAGTCCATTAAAATGCTCCAATTAACTCAGAACGCTGCAGCACGAGTACTGACAGGAACTAGAAAAAGAGATCACATCTCTCCTGTACTAGCTTCTCTGCACTGGCTCCCTGTAAAATTTAGAATAGAATTTAAAATCCTCCTCCTCACCTATAAAGCTCTTCATGGTCAGGCCCTTTCATATCTTAAAGAGTTCATAGTACCCTATTACCCCTCTAGAACACTACGTTCTCTGAATGCTGGGCTACTTGTGGTTCTTATGGTCTCTAAAAGTAGAACAGGAGCCAGAGCCTTCAGTTACCAAGCTCCTCTCCTGTGGAACCAGCTTCCAGTTGTGGTTCGGGAGGCAGACACCCTCTCCACATTCAAGAGTAGGCTTAAGATGTTCCTCTTTGATAAAGCTTATAGTTAGGGCTGGATCAGGTGAGTCCTGAACCATCCCTTAGTTATGCTGCTATAGGCCTAGACTATCGGGGGATTTCCCATGGTGCACTGAGCTCCTCTCTTCCTCTCTCTGTCTGCACTCATTTATGTCCCATTAGTGCATGTTACTAACTTGACTTCTTCCCCAGGGTTCTTGTGCTTTCTCGTCTCGCAGGTTCTTATCGATCCTGGTGGAGCCTCCTGCCATGGCCCTGCTAGATTGCCATTGCCAGTACTGTTGTTACTGTGCACCTGTCTGTCTGTCTGTCTCTCTCTCTCACCCCAACTGGTCGAGACAGACGACCACCCACTTCGAGCCAAAGGATCTGTCCTAGGTTTCTGCCTTTTAACAGGCATGTCAACTAATTACAACAATGTCAACTCGTGATTCATACAGCTGTAGACTTGTCTTTATGTAGCACCCTTTTTTCAGTTTCTTCAGTTTTTCTTTTCTTTTTCTTTAATTTGTACACTCTCGAAAGCCTTAAAATCATACTTTTACCCTGCAGATTGATCCAAGTTTATTGTACGACATGCAACAAATGCAATCTTTGCCCCTCTGGAACCAACTTAATTAACTCTCTCGTCTACCTGGCCAGGGGAGTGTGATGTAAATGAGTTGTTCCACTTTGTAGTGGAGATAACCTCCCTCTCATTAATGTAGCACCGATAACCTCTCACTGTCATTAAAAGTATGGGAGCAGATAAGCACAGAGACAAGCCAGGTGTTAGACGAGTGAGTGATAGTTAACAAAAAATCAATTGTTAACCATGCAACTCATTTATGGTCCTGCTGAATGTGTTTTTATGCCACTTTTACATTTCCAGTTTTGGATACTGGGAAAGATATGATATATTTGGCAACGGACGTTGGATCAGCCCTGTCTCCTATCCAACTAATCTGCACCGGATGTTTGGAGGGGAACGCAAAGCTATGTTAATGTTGCAGTAGGTAACATTTATAAAAGTAACGTCATTATTAGTTGAAATTTCCACTGTGTTCTGACATGACACAGATAATCTGTGCAAAAATCACGTTCCTCTAGGCCTTCCTGGCACAACTAATGGTATTTGCAAGAATCCACTATACCTGAAAGAAAACAACCAATTAGAGCTAAGAAAGATATAAAGACACTTTGGTTTGGAGGCTTGAAGGTAGTTGTTCTCATTCCTGGGTTCCCCCTCTCTATTGGAGGCCTTGGGAATGAGAATCAATAATCCCCCATCTTTCTCGGCTCTGATTGGTTGTTTTCATTAAGGCTAGGTGATTCACGCAAATGCAAGTGAAGTAAAAACAGCTTTATTTATATAGCACTTTTTTAACACAAAGTTACAAAATGCTTTACAAACAACAACAACAAAAAACAACAACACACAAACATATATATGGGACTATATATATGCATATATACATATAAATATGTACATGCATAACCATCCCCAATCAAACATACATAGGGAGCATGTAAATACAAACATAAGGAAGATAAAACGAGAAGGAAGGATAAATTAAGAGAGACTACAGATGAGGAAAAAAAAAAAGGAGATCTATAAAAAGGCTTGCCTGTAGAGGTGGGTTTTGAGGAGCTGCATAAAACAGTCCATGGATTCAGCGAATCTGAGTGATTGGGGAAGACTATTCCACAATGTTGGGGCTAGAACAGCAAAGGCACGGTCACTTTTAGTTTTGCTGTTAGGAATGGATAAAAGGCCTAGATTTGAGGAGAAATGTGGCCGATGAGTGGAATGAGGAACAAGGAGATCTGAAATGTAACTGGGGGCAAGGTCATGAAGTGCCTTATATGTAATCAGTAAGATCTTATAATTGATCTGAATTTTACAGGAAGCCAATGAATGGATAGGAGAACTGAAGTAATGTGGGACCAATGGCTGGTTCTGGTTAAAAGTCTGGCGGCTGCATTGTATGAATGAGTTAGTTTCTGTTTGATGGACTTTGCCATCACTGAGTGAATGTGTGTGAAAGGGTGAATGTGGCACGTAGTGTAAAAGCGCTTTGAGTGGTTGGAAGACTAAAAAGGCGCTATACAAGTACAGGTCCATTTACCATTTACCATTTTGCACTAACTGGTAGGAGTAGGAGCACTAGGAGGAGCCAGAAGAGACAGATTACAGATTATCTTTCTCATGTACTAGTGTCAGGATATTGCAACAGTTTCAGTATATGACCTACTGTAGCTTTAATACAATTTTGCATCAAATGTATCATATAATGTTATTAAAAAGTGAATTCTGCTGCCTGTTTTCCATCGATTCATTCCCCAATTTTTCACCTTGCAGTAATACTGTGGAGTGGAGGCCTATTATGAGGCTAAATACATTCTTGATAGAATGACAGGTCATTCACAAAGAGATGCTAGGCTGCAGAGTGTGTACACATAATCATTATCTGACCTTTTTTGTGGATGTTTGTCATGAGGCTTTATCCTGCACTCAGCAGGCCAGCCCGTGGACCACATCAGCACTCGGAAATGTTGATACACAACATGAATCACAGCCTGACCTTAAGGATTGATGTGCCTGGCAAATATTTTGACATTTCATAGACTTGGATATGATAGCCTGAACCGATGCTGAACAGCTGTGTAAATATATTTCTCAAACTCAAGCTTCTCTGAACAGGTTACAGAGCCAAAATAACAGACTCACTGCTGCTGTCTTTCATCCGATCTTCAAGAGAGCAAATACAGACATTAAAAGTGGACATAAACTTTTGTTTATGTAAAACATTCAGCCATATCCACATGGTAGAAACAACTATCCAGATTTGACACTAATGACAATTGTTAGACACCTTTTGATTTGATTATATATGCAGATATATCCACAAAGAAATAGAGACAACACCCCCTTAACTGATAGGTTCCCAAGCTGGGGCTCTATTGTTAATGTTATGCATTGCAATATACTATGAAATATCCATAAAATATGTCACTTGACTCAGCTGACTCAATGATAGAAAAGGGCTTCCTTAAAGGACCACTGTGTAGGATTTAGTGGCATCTAGCAGTGCAGTTGCAGGTCGCAATTCCCTCGTTTAACCCTTCCCTTCAAAATGAGAAGCAGAAATACGGTGGCTGTAAAATGTGTGAAAAACAAGAATGGCCATTTCTAGAGCCCTTGTTTGGTTTGTCGGTTCTGGGCTACAGATGTTAAGATTTCACTGATTGCCTTTTAAAGCCCGTCATGGTTTTGCTCCCAGTAATTTTACTGAATTGCAGCCACCCTATGAGCCTGAGCGCAGCCTGTTTTACACTATACAATGTAGAATGCATTGCAGTGTTAATGGACAGTTTACACATTATGATTTGCATGTAGTGTTTACCAACCTAATCAGTATTGGGCATCTTACTTTAAAAAAGTAATTAGTTATAGTTACAAATTACTTCTCCCAAAAAGTAACTGAGTTAGTAACTTAGTTACCACATTGTAAAAGTAATTAGTTACTCAGCAAAGTAACTGTGACGTTATTTTTTATGTTCTATAATGCTATTACATTCTATAACGTCAAAGATGTTTATATTAACTGAATGAAGAATGAAAACACTATATACAGTATTTTAGGACATTTGGTATTTATTTGAACTCAGAGATTGCAGCCGGCCATATGCATAGAAATAAAAATATATTAAAAATAAATATTGAAAATAAAATTCACACTTTGTATTCAAGTGCAAAATTAAGACACACAAATGTAAACTTGGTTAAAAAGAAACAAAGGTAAATCTGACCATTAAGTAGTGCAAATCTCTGTAACTGTATATTAGGCCTACTGCACAATAAACAATACACTATCTTACTCTTAAATATCCAGTACAGTAACAAAATTAAATACTGAAAATAAACAATGTTCACACACTTTGCATTCAAGTGCAAAACTAAGACACACAAATGTTAACTTTGGTAAAAAGAAACAAAGGAAAATCTGGCCTTTAATTAGTGCAATTCGCTCTATCTGTATAATACTGCACAATAAACAGAGCACTATCTAACTCTTAAATATTCAGTAAAGTAATAAAAATTAAATATTGAAAATAAATAATATTCACTCACTTTGCATTCAAGTGCAAAACTAAGACATAGCGTGCATGTTACATAAACATTCTTGCCTTTAACTTCAGTAAGCGAGAAGTACTTTCGGTACTTCCAGTTTGAAAACGCTACCTTTGAATTTCCCTGGCTCGACGCCATTGTCTCTGTCTTGTGTTTATAGTAGTAGTTAGAGCGTGCAGTGAGACAGCGTGAGCAGGGCATGTCAGAAAGCCTGACACCGCTGCGCTTCATTCAACCAAATTGTAGTGACACGCCACTTTACATTCTCAGTAACGGTAACGGTGTTGCAACGAGGGGAAAAGTAATTAATTAGATTACTCCATTACTGAGAAAATAACGCTGTTATACTTAAACGCCGTTACTCCCTACACTGAACCCTTATAATTCCTGTTGAAAAAGTCTGCAGCCATTGTTGTGTGACAGTGTTTGTATGAGGTGACACAGGTAACACAATCTGTATCTGGGTGGTCTTTGTTCTTCATAAGAGCCAACATGGTGTTGAGTCAGTCATTCACAGTGTGGCTGCAGGGTGAGAGCACTGAATGCATGTTCATTATCAGGAGTCATAGCAGGAGCAACAGGGGTCAATGTGGACTGAATGGAGGAGAAGATCTGCTTTACTAACACAGAAAGCAGGCAATGGCAACAATGAGTTTGTCTGATATGCCACCCACAGCCTCATATTTAACATTCACAGGCTTCACATCTGACAGGTAGAACTGCATTTAAAATGAGAAAATAAATCTCAATTTATTAACTGAGCTCATTCAAAAACCAACACTAGATTTCAGTATTAAAGGAACAATATGTAATATATGTACTATATTAAAAAATAAAATGACAATATGTCATCAGATTTTAAGGAAACATAAATTGAAATTCTGTATTCTCTAATAATAAGTTACATGTATATTTTTATTTTAAATTTGCATTCCAGTGCAGAATTTCTGTTTATTTTTTTTACTTTGTGATTGCGCCAACTGCCTGTTTGGACACACCAGGTTGTCAGGTATGAACCTAATTTCCAGTCAGAGTCGGAGTCTGTCCAAACTAATAACCCCTTTGCATCGATTTGCATTCTCAGGTAACATAAAGATAAAGCTTCCTATCAGAGAATTATACACGAAAACATATTTATGAATAATATATTCCATTTCTATAGAGCCTTCTAAATGTTACACACTGGACCTTTAATGCACAGAAAGAAACTATCTTTTCTTTTCTACATCACTCTTTGCTGAAGAACAAGTCCACAACACAGTAACAACCGTTTTTGTTAATTATTCTCAAAAGAGCCACCATTCCAG
Organism: Dicentrarchus labrax; assembly: GCF_905237075.1. Taxonomy (NCBI): domain Eukaryota; kingdom Metazoa; phylum Chordata; class Actinopteri; family Moronidae; genus Dicentrarchus; species Dicentrarchus labrax. The sequence goes on from NW_026136720.1 coordinate 26,073,097, forward strand.
ACAGACTGATGAGCAGCAGTTTCAATTGGAGTAAAAGCCCCAAACCTATGCCCACAGTAACTTTCTAATAATAACAATAGTTATGAATATTCATTTATATCTGTATTCTATACATGATTTTCAGTTTTGCTTTTCCAGTAAGGTAACCCATTATGGTGAGAATTACTTGAATCTTGATACTAGTAATAATAGCTAGTACTGAAATCTTTGATCTTTGTATTATTATTATTATTATTATTACTATTATTATCATCATTATTATTATTGATCACAGTATTGCTAGTATCATTAGTTTAGTCATATCCTATGTACAACAGTTAGTTTTGAGACCTTTTTCACTCATCACTACTGTTACACGTGTTTGTCACAACCATTATAAACAACTCAGTTTCATTACAATACAATCTTGTTAATCCCTTTTGTGTGTATGGACTTCTGTCTATATTACTGTAAATAGGACATTATACATGATTAATAAAATAGTATTTTGGTACATAAAACTCACCTTTACGTATTAATTTTAAAGTAAAAACTATTACAGCATTATTGACCATGAATAACTCAACTATAATAACAAATTATGTTGTGATATAAACATAAATCAGGTTCAACTCTGACTGGAATGATCTTCTGTATAACATTAATAATGTTTCTTGTATACAAAAAGTATAGTAAGTGTTTTGATGAGACATATATAAAAAGATTAAAGGTCTAGTGTGCAACATTTCTAGATCTATTTTCAGAAATGGAACATAATATTCATAGGTATGTTTTCATTAGTGTACAATCACGTGGAAATGACAGTTGTGTTTTTGTTTGAGGGCGGCAGATGCAGAGTGGGTCTTCCCCTAATCGGAAGGTTGTTGGTTCAATCCCCGGCTCCTCCTGCCACATGTCGAAATATCCTTGAGCAAGAACTGAACCCCAAATTGCTCCCGATGCTGTGCATCGTTGTGTGAATGTGTGTGAATGCATTAGTTTCTGTTCGATGGGCTTTGCCATCACTGAGTGAATGTGTATGAAAGGGTGAATGTGGCACGTAGTGTAAAAGCGCTTTGAGTGGTCGGAAGACTAGAAAGGCGCTATACAAGTACAGGTCCATTTACCATTACCATTTAACTGTCTCCTTTCCTATTTCCTATGCTAGGCTCTTCTATGTAAAAGACAATCACATTCTTAAAGATAAAATTTGCATAGCCTATTATTACTAGTTAGTCTTAAATTAGCTAATGTTAGCAAATCGGTAGCTAACGAACTGATGAATAATTGATGTAGATAATCTAGCTAGTTACCTAGCATTTTAGCAAGCTAAATTAACATGTGACTACATATCACTTTTAAATTTTGACCACATATAGCACATATGACACAGGTGACAAATCCCACATAAAGTGTCTTTGTAATTGATTCTTTAAGTCGCTAGAACTTCCAACAAAAGATACCCATATGTCACTCAAAACCACTCCCTTAATTACGCATAATTTTAATCTTAATATAATTTAAATGGGTGAGTTATGTAAAAATTCAATTAAATTCCCTAACCTTAATCATTACAATATATTACAGATCCCAACCGTAATCCTCAACTTGAACTGATTCATACCTAAACCCTGAAACCAGGTCTAAATGCCTCAAACAGTCATTTGAAGGTCCAGCCTAAAACGTGGACCTGTCAGGACAGCATCTTTGTAGGTCTTTATGTCCTCTGAGGAGCTGCCCTGTTTCTAAATGACTAAAATACACCATCTGGCACTCTCTCTATCTCTCTGTCTTTCTCTCTCTCTCCCATGTCAGGCCAGCTATATAGCGTGGTAATAGAACCCTTTCTCTGCAGACTAAGGTCCAGACTGACCATGGTTGATGCAGAGCCAGCCTATCATAATTTGAATTATGGTGGACACTGACCAAGCAGCATTATTTGGTGAGACGTAGTTGTGTCTGCCTATAGGGACAATCTCAGCATGCTTATCCAGGGGCAGGTGTCCAGGGTTTAGCTGATTGTCTTGGTACGTATGAGGAAGCCTTGTCTGCTAAGGTAAATAAGTGGAGAGTGTGGCATTGTTAGTTGGGGGAAAGTAGAGGAAAGTTTTTGGTCGTCAATAAACTGGCCGCTGCTCCTAAGGAGAGTTGGCAATCTGGGAATAGATTTTAATAAATCATCATCATCATCATCATCATCATCAGTCATTTATATGAGTATAGCTGTTGCTACTGTTGTTGTTGTGCACCTTTGTCTCTGTCTCTGTTCTTCTCTCTTTACCCCTTTGCCAGTAATTTGGTCGTCCAAGGGTGGGATTGATCACAAGATGAGGACTTTGAGCCCAGGATGAATAGTTGCGCCACAGAAATTTGAATCTGAGGATATCCAATGTGAGGATACACAGGCTAAAATCTGATTGGGCTGAATGAACTGTAAAGACAATTGAGGTTAGGCATTGGACTTGAATGATTAGAGTCAGGTTAACCCATTGGTGAGAGAATAGGACCAAGAAGTGTTACAAGAGAAACAAGTTGGTCCACAGGATGGAGTCCAAGGATGTCGACAGTGGCACTACTCCCAAGGCAAGGATGTAAGTGTTCCAGTCAAATGGTTGGGCCGGAGTCGACATTAAGTAAAAAATGGTTGGGGTTAGGCATCAAACTTGAATGGTTAAAGTCGGGATAACCCACTGAGGAGGGTATAGAACAAAGAAGTATGTAATGTCTTGTGACTTAATGTGTGTCTGTGGGGTAGTGTCTGGTAGGAGCAGCTATACCGATCCAGCTGTCAAAGTGGTGAAACAACTTCTCAAGCTGTTCATCCAGATTAATACTGTTGTCCTCAAACTACACATCTATAGAAAGTGGCTTGGGCTTTATCTGTACTTAAAAGACTCCAACTTCCACATATTTGAAGGATGTTCTTTTCATGAAATTTGCTTCACTTGTTTGCTTCAATTCTTTCTGATGGAAAGTAGCATTTTATTTTTCATGACATTTAAAAATGCTTTACTAAATTGAGTGTGGCAGCTGGATGTGTCTAGGCAAAGACTAGTAATCAGGAAAGAGAGGCACTTTACAGAGTGAGGGGAGGAGAGGGATGGAAATCCTATCAATGTTAAATATAATATATTGCAATTTAAATAATCAATTGCTGTTACTGTAGAGAAACATTAATTTCACATGTCCTAATGCCTAACAGCTCTTACTTAGTGGGTATGAAAGCATGAGATATATATTTCCTGATACCTGAAAAAGCTCAAACTAATCCAGTAAGCAAGTGTTGACCTTCCATAACCTGTGTTTCAGTGTGTGCATGTGTGTTTGTTTGTTTCTCCACATTGCAAATTCAGAGCTGGGTAATAACCCCACCAGCCTTAACTAGCTCATAGCCTGAAATATCACACTATTAGCATCCCAGCAGCGCTGCTTTAAATATCCCTGCTAGAAAAGCCAGCAGCTCCTTCAAAGGCTGTTGGCAGGACTTGTTATAACAAACACACACATATAGCTACACACTGCCTCACACATTATCAACAGTTGGAGTCATAACAAAGACTGACTGACTAAAATCAGTGGAAGATCAAAAAATAAAAAAAATCAACAAACACCCCCCTCCCCTCACCACTATGCCTAATGGTAATTGCAAGTGTGACTGCTGCAACCAATGAAGGCACATTGGCAAAGGAAGAAACAAGATCATTCTTGAGCCACCCACGCACAGGTCAATACATCCAGTACATCATGTTTTGTGTGATTTCCTGCAGCACTACTCTACTCGCATTCTCAAAGGCAAGGTTAAATCTGCACATGTTCAGCACCTGTGTCACCTTTTTTAGCATTTTCATTGTACAGACATTTGTGTTTCTACCAGAACCAGCCACTTTTGGTTACTACACTAACCAAGACCTAATGGAAGGGCAACAATGACCATTTTTTGTGGATCTATACAGGACTTTTTACTGTGATTATGCTGGCGACACTGAAGGCAGAATAGTGTGGAAATGATGTGTCAGCAACTAAAAGACGACAGTCAACTTACAGTTCGAAGAGCTGCAGATATTCAAAGATCTGCCAGGACAGTGTGGTCAGCTTAGGGTTCTTGGACAGGTTTCTGAGGGAGACAAGGTGAAAGACCCAAAGAGGTTAAGACAGATATTAGAAATGTCACTTAAAAACAACAACAAGGTGCCTGGTTAGCTCAGTTGGTACACCTGGCGTCCCATGTACTGAGGCTGAGTCCTTGCTGCAGCGGCCGAGGGTTCAAATCCAACCTGCGGCCCCTTGCTGCATGTCATCCCCCCCCCCCCTCTCTGCCCCCCTTTCCTGTCAGTCTTCAGCTGTCATTATCATAAAGGCAATAAAAGCCCCCAAAAAATGCTTAAAAAAAAAAAAAAAGGATTGTTAGTGTCTTATTGTATACTGGTGTGTTCAAAACTCAACATGGTCTTTTCATTTACTATCCATATACTGAAGCATGTATTATTATTTGCCTATGAATGACTCTATATTTATCACAGTCCCTGTAACATCCAACATCATAGGCATCAGTTTAAATTTACACACACAACAATGAGCACAAAAACAGTGTTTTTGAGAATCAGTACAATATCATGATACTCAAGTGCATTAATATTTTCTTACATCCCTAGTCATGACTCATTTTTGTTAAAGTCCAGGTACAGCCACACTCTTTTTGGAATTTATCAAGACAAACATCATTACATTAAAGCTGCAGTAGGTAACTTTTATAACAATAACTTTTTTTGTAATATTTGCTGAAACTCTATACCATGACAGTAGTACATGAGACAGATAATCTGTCAGGTTCCTCTGGCTCTTTCTAGTGCTCTTAATGGCATTTGCAAGAATTGACCAGGCCTGAAGGAAAACAACTAATCAGAGCCAATAAAGATATGAAGATGGTTTGGATTGAGTCTTGTTCCCAGGTTGTCAAATATCAATGCTGGAAACGACACTCAACAATCAGCTATCTTTTTCGTCCAGGCCCGATGGATTCTTGCAAACGCCATTAGAAGAACGAGGAGGAACCAGAGGAACCTGATTTTTTCATGTGAAAATATTATTTTTTATAAAATTACCTACTGCAGCTCTAATGACTTGATATTTTGAGTCCAAATGTTTATGTAATTTGAAAAGAAATAACGTTAAAACTTTGTTTGATTAAAAAACACACATTGAAGATGCTCCATGTTAATGCCCCTGTATTTAAATGTCAGTCCTTGATATCACTGAATGTCTGGGGATTTTGTAAAACATCAAAAAAGACATCCAGAGCCTCCAAATCTTTGATGTACTATGAAGGTTTCAATTCCAGCGACATCACGACACAGCACGTTATAAATCAAGGAATATTTATAGAGGCAAGAAACTGAGGATTTTTTTTATTACTGACATTCACACCCTGAAGGAATTACACACAAACAAGCAGCTACCAAAACACACACACACACACTCACACACACACACACACACACACACACACACAAACACACACACACACACACACGCACATACATAACAGTGTTTGAACTTTACACAGTCACAACCCATTTCCCTCGTAAACCCTTCTGGGTTGCAATAACACAGAACACAAACACAGGTGTCCGTTTCCATGGCAACAAAAAGCTAACCATGTGGAGGTGCTCAGGCTGGTGTGAGTGGAGGGACAAGACACCCACTGGAATCCAAATAACCTCATTATTTTCAATAATGAGATTATCAAAGCCTCCTGTGTAGGGATGTCACTGTGTGTGTGTGTGTGTGTGTGTGTGTGTGTGTGTGTGTGTGTGTGTGTGATACCTCAGATGTGGTGTCAGTAAACACTGCTGATAAACATTATATTTCACACTTGACTTGTTAGTTTGATTACATTCCTCTGGTTATATGTATATGAAGTGAATATGTCACACTCACTGCTGAGCTCCTCGGGTCACATGTGATGTTCAATGATCACTCTCTGCAACTAACTGAATAACAGCAACGCTGTATGCCATATGCAGCCACCGTAATTTTTCTAAAAGATTAGAACCTTAACAGCAACAACAACATTGGCAAACTCAAGATGTGACTGTTTTTCACTTTTATCTTTTAACCATTTTCAAAGTGTTGTTGTCTTTTCAACATAGACGTTGATAAGACAACAACATTTTGCTGTGTGCCAAGCTACTAGCACATAGCATATCTAAGGAAATCTACAGGAAAGGAGAAACTTGACCGAGGTTCTGACTGAGGCTTGCTCAACTGTTATTGGAGCACAGACCAAAATTAAATAACAGCTTGATGTCTTGAGAAAAGTAGATAATCAAAGGGTCAGTGTGTAGGATTTAGTTGCATCTAATGATGTTGTTGCAGATTGCAACTCCCTTGCTAAAAGAAAGTACACTGGGCGTGAAACTTGCAAGAAATGTGAAGACCCCTATCTAGAGTTCACGTCATGAAAACACACACACGCACTTACACACAAACTCAATCAGAGCAGAAGTTGCTATATTTTCTCCTTTTCATCAGGGCTTATGTTTGGTGACACAGAATTAGAGCAGTTGATACTGACTGTTGTCCTTTGAGAGATGAGAGATTAGAGAGCGGAGCTGGACTAAAGGAAGACAGGGAGAGACAGAAATTGAAAAATAGTGGGTAAACGGGGGGGGCGACACGCAGCAAAGGGTTGCTGCACTTGAACCCAGGCCACTGCAGCAAGGATACATGATACATGCTCTGGTGGGTTTATGTTTGATTCATAAAAGATACTGAACATACAACGCATTGCTTAAGCAGGTTCGAAGCTCAAGCACCTGTGATATGTAACTCTCAAATTAACTTAAAATTGACAGCACCTGCCCACCCCTTATATAATGAATAGCTATGGACAAAAGCACCATTGTGGACAGTGAATTGAAAGTAATTCGGCTAATATCAGATCATCAACCAAACCTTATTTCAGTCAGAAACCTTTGTTTTTGAAAGTGTTTGCCTCTCATTCCCACAAGCTACCAATGGAGGCTGAACCAGTTGAGGAGACAAAAAGTATTATCTTCATGGATTGTATTGATGGTGATACATTTACATGTATGTATATATCTATATATATATAGATATATACATATACGTATATACACACATATATATATACATATATATATATATACAAATATATGTATCTTTTAACCATGTTCAAAATACGGTTATCTCTTCAACATAGACAAACCCAAAAGTTCCAAGAGGGGCGGGACTCAGGATGTGTCAGTTGAGTTTGCTCATTTGTCAATCACGTATTATGCATTATTGTCATGTAATAATAGATAGTTCTTTGTGGGGATGCTGACAACAATTACCTCAAATCCCATGTCACTCTGCGTGTGTATGTTTGTGTGTGTGAGTGACAATGCATGCTTATTCCCATGTGTAGGTGTCTTGAGTAACATGCTTGTGGTCTTGACTTGGGACCAAACTACTTAAAACACAAGCTGATGATTCATTCTTCACAGTTGATATCTAAACAGGTTTGCTCTCAGCCCTCAGGGAGAAAGACTGTGTGTGTGTGTGTGTGTGTGTGTGTGTGTGTGTGTGTGTGTGTGTGTGTGTGTGTGTGTGTGTGTGCGCGCCCATGTGTTTGTTCATAATTTGAAGTGTAATCCTGTAGTGAATATGCAAGCTGGCACTCAATATTTGCATGATAACATGGTGATGCAACTAACTGTGCATATGTTATCTCAGTGTTTCTCTGACTAAATGTGTACATGCTGCTCAAACATGTACATACACTCACAAACCTAAACAAATGAACACTGAGTACTGTTATTTATGATGTGATGTAACTCTCAGACCCTTCCTGCGTAAAATAAGTCCTGTGCACAGTTATAACTATGGCTGAGTTTATAAGCCGATGGGCCCTCCAAGCTACCAAAGTCCCCCTATATCTCACACATGGGCCTCTGAGTCATTGTTTCATTGTTTTGTAATTGGTGTCATGGACTCCCTAAGCTGGGCAGCTTGTAAGGAGCATGGTTGTATAGGTGCTGTGTTCCACTATGGCAGTCTTTTGGAGGAGACCCACCAAGCAAACAAATTGAACATTGCCTTGCTTGTTGCAGCGGGCGTGTCGACGCTTGCAATCATTTTCGTTTGTATCTTTAATCTTCGAGGCCAGCAGGATCCCAAAAGGTACAATAATGTCGTCTCTCTACGCAAAACTTCACGAACCAACACTGCTTTTCAGCAAAATACTGTCTACCCGGCAAGCCAATTGCATTTATGGTGCACAAGTTGAATGTTAAACTTCCCCCCCATCTCTTTTTTTACATCACTGGTTGGTCCCCCGTCACCTGCAATCCCACAATGCCTTGCAAAGTGATTCTGTCATTTTCATGTCCCATAGAAAATGAGTGGGGGCATGCATTGCGTCATGCAGCCTTCAGTGGGACTTTACTGTTACATGTAGAAAGGAGCTGTGTTTGAAGCTTTTCTCAAGGGGCTGCTGTCCATGGTGCTGATCATAAGCACTGTGTGCAGTATGAGTGGTCCTATGACATGTTACTTTCCTAGCTCTGTGATTGAACGGTCAGTTGGTTTATTAGGAAGATGCTGGTTCTTTACTCCTGTAATACACTTGCAACACAAAAATTCAACAGGGTGAGAAGTTAAGCCCTTGACAATGCTCAGAACAGACAAACCAAACACTGGCTCTAGACAGGGCCTTTTAAAAGATTTAGGGCCAATGCAGTTTCTCATTAGGTTAGTGTAGATGCTGCTAGCATCAGTTATACCAAAACTGAAGACTATTTTCTCCATTGAAAAAGAGCAAATAATGTCACTAAAGGCTTTTCTCCATGGAAAAGATGTTTTTTCTCTTCTCCCGAGTAGCGTCAGTAAGAGTCTGACTACGTTATATGGTTCATTGATCTGATTGGTTGAAATTCACCTGTAGTAGACAATGATGGAGATGGTTCATCCAATCACCTGCTGAATATTTGTAAAAGTGCCCACCCTTTTCCAAACAGTTTGAAGGTACAACCCCGATGATTCTAGCACAGTCAAGTTAGAAGTGTGCACGTGTAGAATAAAAGCCATTTCGATATTTGTACTGGTGCCACAAGTGTGTATGGGGTTTTGTATGCAGCTCCCTTTATTAAAAAGCTGGTCAGCAGACAGAGATATTCTAACTGTGCCAAATGAAGGGATTTAATTCCCCCTGACCTCTACTGCTATAAATGTACACACTTATGGTGCTGGAAGGCACTATGGATGAAAGCATCACTAAATGGCACACATACTTTAGGCTGTGTATAGGAGCTAACAGTCCCACAACAGTTCTCACTGCCATTCCCCTCACACTCAGTCCTCTGTACATGCAGAGAGTGTCCTTTAGAAAGGTCAACCTGACTACAATAAGGCAGAAAAGGACAGCCTCATATTTAAAGCACTCAACGCACACACACATCAAACATGATGAATGTGTGTGTGTGTGTGTTATTACAATTTAGAATGTGCAATGAGGGAAATGAGTCATGACCATGAGAAGGTCAGAGGCGGCTTGTGAGCACTGTGTGTGTGTGTGTGTGTGTGTGTGTGTTTATCCTGTTTACAAAGGTGTGTGTATTTGCACATGTGTAGGTGTCTGAGTGTGTACACGTGTGTGCACATATGTAAATGTCTGTGTTAGAATCATCAGCATGTGAAGGGCAATGTGGTAACTAAAAACTCTCTCTCTTTCTTGGAGACACACACACACACACACACACACACACACACACACACACACACACACACACACACACACACACACACACACACACTCATTATGGAAGGCTAATAGTGTATCTAACATAGTAACATAGTACCTTGAAATTATTCTATGATACCAGGTGTATAGTAAGAGATAGTGTATGGACTACTTTATGGAATGGCTTACACACAGAGGTTTATAGTGTTTTTTGAGGACTGTTTGTGCTAAAGGAGCATCGTCATAAAGTCAAGTAACTAACAAAAGACAGATTTCAAAATGTGTCACCCATTGGTTTGTGAAGTAGTGTTTTGACACATTGGCAGTCACCTTGTTGGTTTTTCGTAGCCGGTTAAGTACTATGGGTTTAGCTGCTCTCATTGGTTGCACTCCATAGCAGGAAACAATGGTGGCTGGCCTTGTCACACACACTCTCATTATAGATATACAGTGCACTGAAATATGTTTGTGACAAGATTTGAGGAGATAAATAGGCAACGCAGTAACGAAATCTTGATTCACATTTGATCAGTACTGCCTAGTTTAACAGCTTGATTTGAGTTTTGTGCGATGAGTTGGACGGACTCACTGAGAATCAAAAGGTAGCCACGCCCTAAGCATACCCCGCTTTTTATTTTACTGTAAATGGGAACATTATTTACCAAATCATTGCTGTATGCTGGCCACTAAATGTTGGCCATTTCATAAAATATAGGTTTAAGACACGTGTTGGCTTCACTTCACAAACCTATAAGCTCTGCCCAGTAATTATATACCGTCAGTGGTTGCCAGCATTAGTATGAGTCAACTTCCAAAAACACTGGATAATACGTAACTGATATTGTAATTAAGTAGTGTCTTTCATTAGATACTTGGTAAAAGGCCACCCCCATCCCGAGTTCATAACAGGTTTTTGATTACAGGTTGAAGTCTCAAGCCAAATTTTATATAATCCAGAAGACATCATTGGGTTTCATTCAAACACTTCCCTGTTAGGCTTGTGGTGAGGGTTAAGGTTTTGTGAATTCAAATCTTTTTACAAAAATATGTCTTAATTGTTTTGGCTTTATTACTTGAGATTTAAAACATTTTGAAGTAATTCGGTTTTTCAATTTCCGAATTCCTCTTAATTTCCCTGACATTTCTGTTTTGTACAACACTGCCCCCTTGTGCATATACAAGACCCTACTACATATGCCTTTAAGCCTATTACTCAGTCATTGTCATTCACATCTGCTTCGCATTAATCCATTGAAAGCTTTTAACCTGAATTGATCCCGATTATCCACCTGATTATTTGTCACTTGCATTTTCTGAAATCACAGGTATTTGCATTGTTTCTGTGTTTTGATTTGCTGCATTATTGAGCCAAACAATGTCCTTTGTTCTGCGACACATATGCTCAGACATCACAGAGCCACTGAAGAGTGTGCATGATGATGGCACAACCCTCAGCATGCTATTATCATATCCTCCACTCTGTTTGCATATCTGAATGTGTGTTTGTGGAGGTGGTGTGACATATAATAAAAGAGACAAAATACGTGCAGCTTAATCTGCATATGTTGAAACAAGCTGCTCTGACATGTTTAAACACTAATTTTATTCCTACCATTAAACCTTTATCCATACTATGCTGTCTTGTTTTCTTCATTGTTATATATGACCAGACCAATACCCATTACAAATGATCCTGCTCATTCTGGGTGATTCTTACAACTACTGTTTTTATCACAGATATAAAACACATTTCTTCCTGATCACTACATGTGACCTACTTTCTTAAATTTTCTTTCTCAATTGCCTATGAAACAATGGCTACAACAAGGTCAGAACAAGAACTGTATGCGCCATGGTGTCATTTCTGGATGCACACGGCTCCACGGTCAAGTTAGCATTAAAAAATATGTAACATCCGGTTATAGTTTTGAAAATAAAGCTTGCGTGGTGTACTTTGTGAAACGTTGTGTTACTTTTTGTTTAAGTTCCAGTGTTTTAGTTTTAGGAGGATCTATTGTCAGACATGGAATATAATATTCATAGCTATCTTTTCATTAGTGTATAATCACCTAATTATCAGAACTGTTAGAATAAGCTGTTTATATCTACAAAGGGAGCAAGTCCTTTTCTACACAGTCTGAAATGATTCTACATTATAGCCCAGAACAGACAAAACAAACATTGGCTCTATATACAGATTTATATATTGATTTAATGTTAAATCAATAAATCTGTTGATTGAATGTGTTCAACACCGTTGGAACCCAGCCTCTTATGTCTCTATTATGAGGATGTGAAAGTCAACTGTGAAGTAGAGTGGCTTTATATATACACACCGATCAGCCATAACATTATGTTATAATTATAATGTTCTGCAGCCTCAACAAACTGAAGCACTGTGTGTTCTAAAACCTTTCTATCAGAATCAGCATTGACTGTTTCAGCAGTTTAAGCTACAGTAGCTCGTCTGTTGCCTTGGCCACCCATGACCCTGCCTCTGGTTCACCACTTTTCCTTCCTTTCCATGGACCACTTTTGATAGATACTGACCACTGCTGACAGTAGAAATAAAGCGTTCATGTTAAAAAAAAATCCAACACACATATGTGCTTCTTTTTGAAATGCCAATGCAGTGTCTTGCGCCTCGTTGCGTTGCAGCAAAAGTTGACCTGGATTCAATTGTTTTGTCAGTTTTATGTTTTTGTACTGTTTGACCTATCTGAGACCATTTTTGACAGGCACCAAATAAAAATATGGATATGCCTTTAATATATATTGTACATGTTTAATATGTGCTGTGTTTGTACCTGCATACAAAGCACTGTACATATATGTTTAAGAAGAAATGCCTACAACAAAAACTCCTCTGTCCTTCCCTGCTAGCATCACTGCAGCTTTCAGCCAGTCAAAGTTAAAAAGTTTTTACAGCACCTTCAATGATAATCTGAAATATCTTAAAAGAAAAACAACAACAAAAGTATCATCACGAGTGTTTGTCTTCCTCAGTCTGCCTGCACTGACTCTGACTCTCCACAGGGGTTCCTACCACTGCTAAATACAACCCTACAAATCTGACTGACTGAACGAGTAAAAAGAAGCATGCATTAAAATTCATGACTTTTTGTTTCAAAGTGGATTCTGTACAGTTCCCTCAGCACACATTTATTCACACAGAGGATTTAATAGGCTTGGTTGTGGAGACTAAATTAGCTTTGAAAATACATGCAAGGTTTTAACTGTCAAGGGCATATACAGCCTATGATATGGATACCAACTCAAAGGCATTATGTAAGGCATATTAGAGCTTACAACTCAATTACAAATATGATCATCACAGGCGGAGAAAAGACAAAACAGACAGAAATACAAACATTAGAAATGGCATACAAAGAACTAATATTTATCCTGATCAGCTGGCATCAGTAATTAATACACACATTGAGTATTATTAATACACACATTGTGCATTAATTACTGTGGCTGTATCTTGTTGCACTGCTCCCTGACATCTAGCCTGTTAGATATTTTTCAGGCATCTACAAGGCATTGGCAAGCCCTGTGATGTCGTCTTTTAACACATATAGCGATCATCCTCTGGCGAGAAAGCAAAGATTTGCCTCTGATCTGGGATCTGTTGATAGTCATATCCACATATTTCACTACAGTATAAACTTCCCTTTCAAAGTAAAAGCACTGAAGTAATCTTTTATTTAACACAACTTCACTTGTAAAAGATTTTCTGGAAGTGAACCGGATGAAGGGCTGTATATTTCCACTGCGCTCTTGCTCTCTTGAGTAAACAAACCACACGTGCTTTCTGGTTACCACTCTTCACATTTATGCCATTGTAAATAAAATGAAAATGTCGATTTTTCATGGACATTATACAGGGAACAGTGTATAGGGAAACAAAGGGCTGCAGCAGCTCTGCAGCAGCCATGCAGATGACACGCAGCCGACATGCCATCAGTGTGAATGCCCCACTTGTGGAAGAAGCCATTGCGCACCGGAGACACCACCGCTGCTCAGGCGGCCTATGTGAACAGGGTGTTAGTCAGTCACTACTGATAATGGATTTTGCAAGCAAAAATGCCAAACGTTCAGTATTTGTATTATGCTACAGCAATACTAAATCAGTGGGTTACTTCTTTAATGACCACAGTTATCCATTCACAAGACACTCGTTAAACATATAAAGAACACAAAGTGATCAATGATCATGATCTGTCAATACATGCAATGTTTGAATGTTAAATGTTAAATGCTTACTGGTTCACATATAGGCAAGAGACAGCATGCCTCACTTATCCCTCCATCTTTCACACACACTCACTAGTCAACCTGTCTCAGAGGTACCATGGTGACAGTCAAGCTATTAGTGCAAGAGATGACTTTCATTGTAACCTAATGAGAGCTGCTCAAGAGGTCATCACTCACTTTCACACACGCACAGACAACGTCTGAGTTCAACTCATTCCTGAAACACACAGTCTGTAGCCTCTGTTAAACAGTACCTGAAGCTTCATGACTGAATTTCATGGTGCTCTTAGGCTGTAAGAGTAACGACAATGTCACCACTGATACTGTGCTTTGATTAGCAGTCAGATGTGTTCCAGTGTGCTCCGACATTATAACCATATGGAGGATCAAGCCAGACTCACTCCCAAGTCATCGCAGCTTGGTCTGTGGCCCTTTCCTTCAAAATATCATGCTAAAGGTATCCCTCTAGTGTCTTTTCTGTCAAAGTCATGAGGTGTGGTACACAAAGTGAGAAAGTCTGCATATGGAGGTGATGGTGTGGATGGATGACTCAAGCAAACACAGGATTTTAACTCTGGAGACTGCTGTTTGTTTCCCTTCAGAAACCAAAAGACAAACAATTTCTATTAAGTTTAATTCACTAGTGTACATTTACTAGTGAACTTATTCATGTACATATTGTGCGTAAAATGAGTACCATCTTTTCTTAAACCTAACCAAGTAGTTTTTTGTCTAATCCTAACCCGACTGTTACTACTATTACTGCTAAATTTCCCAGACCCATAGAAGGGAACTAATAACTAATAATCCAATATTGGTTGTTTTTTGTTTGTTTTTTTAAATAACCCAATCTTTCTCCTTTACTTTAACTTTTGTTATGTTTTGTAATTGTTTCCTTCTCTGGGTCAAGCTTTGCCATTCCAGTGCCACCGCACTGGCCCACTGGATGACCCGAACACCGGTCACTAGACAAGGGGCCTACTAAATTAGTATTTTACTATATGTTATTATGTTTTTTATTAATATATTATAGAGTTTTTATACATACTAATTATTACCATTTTCATGACTTATTAGTAATTATATATAATTCATGTTGCTATTATTAATAATGTCTCATCAACAGATGACAGATCAACAGACAACAGGTGTCTCTTTTGTATATGTCTGGTTAGTCGGCAGTTTGAATGAAATGGATTTGTGATTATGTGCTGTAACTCGCTCTGCACTTTTGGCATCGGTTGAGTGTGGGTTGGTTGGTTGTGTGTGTGTATTTTTCACTTCATATTTGTTCTCTCAAGCTTGAAACTATTCCGAGAGGAAGGACATGAATGGGAAAGAGAAAGAGAGGTGTCCATGTGAAAATCTGAGTTTTTAAGAAACTGCTGTTTACCTACAGTGCGTCCCTGTTGTATTGTGTATAAAACTGACCTGTGGCATCAAATGTGAATGTGTGTATGTGCACACATGAAAGGGTGTTTCTGTTTTTGGTTGTGAATTGTTTTAAAGCAGTAATGTTGGCCTGAATATAAAACAGGAAAAACACGACCTCCTGTAGTAGGGCTTTTTTTTTCTATCTATGTTTGTCTCACTGGGAGATTTGTGGGCGTTTAACGGCTGCTTCACTGACAGGGAGCTTAAAAACAGTGTATCTTTTTGAGTTGATATGAATTTATAAACATAGAAGCATACCCCAAAATTACACCGGGCATAGCTTTACAACACGTTTGGCTCCGTGATCCGCACATCTTCAAAACCCACTGAGAGTTTTTCAGAAGTGTAGCCTCTTCATAGCGTGTTGCCTGCCCAGTGTTGTATATTTGTGTATTTTGTGATTTTGTTTCTTCGCTTCAAATATCTTCTGACTGATTGACTTCTGGCCTGGTGCCACAATGTTGAAAAAAAATCCAGAAAAATTCCCCCAAAACATTGTTTTAGATTGTCTTTTAGTCCTTAGCAATAATGAGTTAAAAAGCTGTCTATCATTGTACATCTTTAGCTGTGCATCTTCACAACATATACTGTAGCCTCACTCTAATCTTATTATGTTTATGCTGCTGCCTCACATTCAGACGTCATTTGATAACTTTCTGACAGCTAACTAAAATGAACATTGTTCTGCAGTATAGTGCAGTAATGCTTCTCCTCTCAACAGGACAATTAGGAAGAAAAACAAGATTGTGCAGCACAACCTTAAAGCTATTTAGTCATATCCTGCATGCTATGTTACAATGGATGTTTATTCATCAAGCAATCAAACATTATGGTATTAAAGAAAAGTAGTGCTAGAAGAAAAAGTGAAGTAGAATAAATACAAGACAGATATGAGGAGGGGGGAAGGAGGCACCGGGAGGGGAGAAGATCAGAGAAGAGAGCATATGAGAAGCCATAGCATAGAGGGTTAGTGAGGAAACATGGGTTGAATGTATATGTTCCTTAAGTAAATCCCACCAAATCCTCTATGTACCTCAGGAGACCTTTAGCAGAGCCCACGTTGTTTCTTTAATCTTTTCTTTTCATCTTATTTCTCCTTTAATCTCCTACTTTCATTACCGCTATACTTGCCCCAGGTTGACCAGTCTATGTTATTGTAGACACATTGCTCAATGGGAATAGCATTAATTACGTGCATTTCTTATTAATATATATATACATATATAATTTTATACAATAAACAAATCCTTGTTGTCACAGAGGAACTCAACACTGCTGGAGCAGCCTCCTTCTCCTCCATCATCATCCTGCTGGACCTTTCAGTAGTCTCTACTCTGGCTGTTCACAACCTAATTCAAGAGATAATCTGAGACCCTCAGGGTCCCTTTATTTACTGATGCTGTTCCTACCACAGCTATGCAGATAACTCAATTAATTCTGTTTTGTAGCCAATCTGAAACCCAAGCAGCACAAGTCTGCACACTCAACCTCAACAAAACCTGCTCTTCCTCAAGTACCTCTTCCTTTCAGGGAAGGTATCTCACTCCACTCTCCATTACCATTGAGAACTACCATTGGTGTCCCTGGCTCAGACTGCAAGAAACCTGAGTGACACTGGATAACCAGCTATCCTTAGTCACTGTGACAGCCCATTCCTCCAGATTCATCATCCACAACCTCAGGAGGATCCGTCCATTCCCAACCAAAGAGACAGCACAGGTTCTAGTCCAAGTTTTTGTAATCTTATGCCTAGTAACTCACTCTTGGTTGATGTGCCTTCAAGTGCTATCTGACCTCAGCAGTCCAGAATGGGACACAACACTCCTTCTTCGTACCCTGCACTGGCTACCCATGGTTGCTTGAATCAGGCACTGGCTTACTGTGCTAGGTATGGTGAAACTATACACCCTAGCCTGTCCACTACAGCCAATCAGCTTATATTACATATTTTTATTGTGAACAATATTTATCAAAAGACTCAAAAACTCATGCATTTGATACTTACATAATACTTGTTGGTTTGGATTTTTAATTTTGTTGACAAATATAGACTCAACCAAACTCATCCTTTAAATTGGTGGTTCTGAATCTTGGCCACTGATCTTAATATGAAGCTGTACCTGCTCATCACTGGTGGTTATAATCAGTTTAAACAAAGAGGCACAACAAAACCTCTCAGATTGTTTTATTTGTTTAAGAATGGATTCACTGTTGCTGCAGGAAGTCTTCATAGTTTTTGCAGTGATGGGGCCAGTGTAATGCTGGGAGTGAAGTCAGACTGGAGCTTGTTGTAGGTCAGGCACTGGATGTGACTGGGGGAACAAAAGACTTCCAGGCCTTCCATGACAGTCTATATTCATATCCAGTCTTTGCAGTTATGTATGTTATATACTTGGTGCAACATTTCCTTGAGGCATCAGGGGATAATACAAGGGACAGTAGAGACAAGGCCAAACTCAAAGGTCTGCTCCAAAGTTACACTTTGCCAAACTCAAGAACTTCTCAGAAACTCTCCCTCAGAACAGGCAGACCACACTTCCAAAGGCCCATGCATAGAAAGCATCAGTAGGTACCCAGGACAATGCTAGTCAGGCAGAGGAAGTGATGGAGTATGGTAAATGGATCTGTACTTGTATAGCGTCTTTCTAGTCTTCCGACCACTCAAAGCGCTTTTACACTACGTGCCACATTCACCCTTTCACCCACATTCAATCAGTGATGGCAAAGCCCATCGAAGAGAAACTAACATTCATACACAACCACACACTGATGCACGGCATCAGGAGCAATTTGGGGTTCAGTATCTTGCTCAAGGATACTTCGACATGTGGCACCAGGAGCTGGGGATCGAACCCAGAACCTTCCGATTAGGGAATGACCCGCTCTGCCTCTGAGCCACAGCTGCCCTATAAGGAGAGCTATAAGGGAGAACAGTTAAGAGTTCCCATCATTAACTCCGCTCAGTTCATCCAAGCAGTGGCAGTGACTATGACAGAGTGACTCTTCACACCCACAGCAAACAGCACAGGGTGAATGTGTGTGAAAGGGTGAATGTGGCACGTAGTGTAAAAGCGCTTTGAGTGGTCGGAAGACTAGAAAGGCGCTATACAAGTACAGGTCCATTTACCATTTACCATTTACAGGCCAGTGTCACAGCCAACCAAAAAGAGGCTGACAATAATCTTATGAGACAAATGGCAGTAATATCTACAGACACCACAGCTGTGTTCCATGGTGTCCGCCATGTTGAAGCTATTGTTTCTACAATAGCCCTATATCTGACAAACCAAACACTGGATCTAGAGAGTGCCTTTTGGGTTTTTCACAAGTCTCACAGCCACCACTGTAGTTCCTCCTACACATTTGAAAGGCCAACAGTTATTTGGTTATATGCAACTTCACCACTAGATGCCACAAAATCCTACACACTGGTTGATGTAGTAATGTACGCAAATTAAATTGTATTTGTCCTGCTCAGTAGGGGGCAGGATTTGGGTATTAGCAAAAATAGTAATAATTATTAAAGTGTAATCATTTATATTATTATTAGGGTAATTAAGCAATTAATATTTTGATTATTAATTACTAAATTGTCCTTGGGGCACCACCCTGTCACAAGGGACTACCACTACAAGGGAATATCAAATCTGCAATTTACAGTCTCAAAATTCTATGGAGGTTACTTTAACTTTTAATATAAAAATATTTCAATTAAAGGGGAAACCATACATACGAAGGTGTGAATGCAAGCACTGACCACGCCAACCAGCAAGTTGTATAATAACACTCCACACAATGACCACAGAGGAATGCCTGGATATAGTGTGTGTGTAGATGTCTGTGCGTGTGTGTGTGTGTGTGTGTGTGTATGTGAATGTGTATGTGTATGTGTGCGTGTGAGGGAGGGGGAGGGGTCAGGAGAGGTAGGCGAGACACACCCACGCCAGGGGAGGCCTGTATCAAGGTGATGACCTAGATTGAGGAGGAGGTAATGTTACAGTGATGACAGGGTCTCACTGATGGCGCTACATCGCCTTCCCAGAACGGCGGTAAGTTTAAATGGAATGTGTGATTTACGATATGTGTCTGCTTGATTGGGATACGGTTATCTGGTCCCCAAAATGTAAGGCAAATCAGAACACATGTATAGGTGTGTGTGAGAGGGAGAAAAGGAAAAGAGAGAGTGAGAATAACGTGCACGCACCGTAGCCGAGGTTCTGACCCGTACCCGAGAATATCGAGCCGAGTTATACCCACTACACCACAACCAGATCAGACTATAATGGTCCCTTGTTTAGCAGTGTACAACACAAGTCGACTTATGGAAAGAAAGCAGCGATCGGTGTTTCTCCCGACGGAAAATCTTCGTCCTTCTGCAAGTAAAGAGAGAACAGCGACTGTGTGCTGTCTCTGCGGGATCCCGGATTAAATGACGATTGTTAAAAAAAGAGGGAAAAGGCTCATCCAGTGAGTTTGAAGACAAATGGCACACTTTAAGAAAATTAAAAAGGGGTTTTAAAAAGATAAAGAGAATGCTCTCTAGTGCTCCGAGAACAGTACCTAAACGGACGATAATCTCGAGCGAGAAGCAGGGATGAGGGAGTCTCTCGGGCTTTTATACCTGGGATGACCTGGGGGTCTGGGGTCCAAGGGAATCTGACCAATGACTGGCCGGAGTTTGGGCATTTATGGCCTTATGCCACACCTTGGCCCCCCCACTGAGGGGTCTGTGATTTGGGGGCCTTACACACAATTAGGCTTTATGACTTACACCAAGGCCTCTAACAATCCCTTTGTTTGAGCACATGGCCAGGCCCAACACATTCATGTATTTAAGTTATGTCAGGTACTTTTTTCACTGACCAATCAGCAGCATTTGGCAAGTTGGGAGTGAGAATATGATTTGGTTTGAATTGTCTATGATAAAAAATAACAAAGCTATTGATAAGTAAATAGGCTGCAATATCTCATTGGGTCATATTGCATAATGTTTAAGAAAGGAAACTGTATGCAGTGGGAGGAGGTCTGGATGAAAATAAAGTCTGTTTTTGTAGTGTAGATAGAAGCATTGTAGTTGGTAATGTAAATGAATATTCCTGTAGTGACCAACCATCAGTGAACCTGTGTCTGTCTCTATCTGTCTCTCTGCTGTTACACATTCTCCTTTGATTCCAGCTCCATCAGTGTCCCTCTTCTCCTTTCAGCTGATGATGTAACAACGTTTATTATTCATAGTTGCTGAGATTATGGCCCTCATCAGTATTCCTCTCAGGACAGGAGGAAAGAGAAGAGAGAGCAAGAAAGACACATTTCATTTATATTTCCATTTCTATCTCTGTTTTTTCTGATTATTTTTCAATGCTGCCTGAGAAGCACTGGCCACTTAGCTCAAACTGCAGTGCCTAAATGTGCGTTATGTATTACAGCTTCCAACAAACTTCATGTTGTTGCTCTCTAGGCCTTTTTTAAAAACTTTTTCTTGTATCTAATACAGGAAACGCGAAATAATACACAGGCATTGTTAATAGGAGTGAGTCTCATAACTCAGGTTTAATTTCATATTAACTTTTATGCTTAATGCCTCCCTCCCCCTGCCATCACCAATTTGCTACTCAAACTTGTGTTTTAACCAAAGATCTGGGTGGCAGCCTGTGTTGTTGTAAATTAATCTGACAATAACTTTAGTGAGCACAGATGAAAACCAATGCACAATAATGCACAATAAACGTTTCAAATACTAAGTAGGGGCAATCTCTTTTTTGGTTAAAGAAGTTATGTGTTAAAAATTACAAATTGTGCAGAATTTTAACACATGTAGCAAGTGAGTTCAGGGACAAGACAGATTGAATTTAAACCAATAGATGTGTGAGCCATTTTAACACAAAATATGTGTAAGGTAAATAAACACATTAAAGTGGCAACACATTTTTTTACACAATCAATGTGTTAATTTTACAGTGTAAGGTCTTATTGCCAGATATTTGTAAGTCTAAAAATTAAAGGGAGAAAGAAACAGATGTAGAAAAACTGTTATCCATTTAACCAGTGGTCCAGTGTTGATACAGAACAATCATCAATCATTACTTTCACAGGCAGTTGGCCATAAAATATCACAATGAAACTTACCCAGTGAATTACTTACATTTCGACAATTGTGTTTTGTATTATAAGTTTTCTGAAACTGTGTGTTCAAATATGCAAAAGCGGCATATTTGAGAAATCTACCGATGCAAATACAAGTGTAGTCAAATAAACACCTAAATGTGAATTCTGGGCATTTAATTTCCAGTAGTCTGAGAAAAGACAGAATATGGAAGCCAACAGGCCATAATCTCTAAACTGACTGGCTGATGAAAACCAGATGTTTCGCCATAAATTGTGACCTGATGGTGGCACTAGAGAAAATACAGAGGATCACAAAACTTATTACAGTTCATCCTGAGGGGAACATGAATTTCTCTACAGAACGGCATGGCAATCCATCAAATGGTTGTTGAAATATTTAAAGCTCCAGTGTGTAGGATTTAGTCGCATCTAGCTGTGTAGTTGCAGACTGCAAGTCCCCTTCCAATCACAACAGTTCTGGCGGCCTCCATGGTATTACAAAAACTATTCTTTTCAGGTCATTATACACTAGTTATGCATATTATATTACATTTCTGCCATAAGAGCCTCTAAATGTTACACACTGGACCTTTAACTCCAGTTCAAATTGGAGGACAGTTATTAAGTTAAGTTATTATAAATAATTCCAGCGGGGAGCATGAGAGTGTATACCAAATTACAAGGCAATGGATCCAGTTTTTCTTAGTTACTGACTTTTTTTCTACACTAAATCTACATTAAAAAAATAAAAACTTGTGTTTCAAAGGAAACTATAAACATTTTATTGTCTCCTCTCAAGCCTACTGCGAGTGTAGTACTATTCAGATGGTGTTGGAAGGATGGTTTGCCACTTTAACACATTGTTTACATCATGACCCTGACCTGACCTGGATATGTGACTAACATATGGACAAATATATCAGTACCACTATCACCACTTCTACCTCCATTGTCACCGTCACTGTGGCCATCATTACCATCACCATGACTTCTCACAATATATCGCAGATATCTTACTTAGATTTTTATCTCACAATTTACTCTTGTTGCATAAATTATAGGTCTGTCTATGCTTATCTGTAATGGCTGTCACAGATGAAACTCTTCTCACACACTCACACTCACACTCTCACACACACACACAAACACACTGAATGGGCTGTGAAATGACAGGTGTTGCCACAGTAATTAAAAGCGTCATTCTGTCTGTGTCTGTGTGGGTGTGACACAGGGCAGTCTATGGTTGCTTCACTTGTCAATCACATGAACACTTGTCATCAGTGTCAAACTAATTTTGTTTTGAGTTTAAACAGAGCTCTGTCTGTAAACAGTTGTGATTTGGAGGAACTTTTTAAACTTTACACATGTACAATTTTGGTTTGCATATGTTATTTCAGTTGTCCACCTAAAGTCCAATACAGCAACCAAGTAATAAATCAAGGTTTAGTTTGTGGTAGTGAAGTTGTGTTGTTTCTTGACCTTTATTGAGTTGCTGCCTTTGAATACCGAGACCATATTTTCTACCTGTTCAAGGAAATAGAGGACCAGGACAGCACATGGAGAGAGAAAACTGACAGTGTGGAGACAGAGAGGGAGGAAAAGCTCAGCCTTTTGTAGCCAGCCATGCATCAACAGAACGCAAATCTGATCACAAAAAACCTCCATAGACTGAGGGAAACTCAGTCGGGGGATAATCCAAAAAAACAGACAAACAAAAAAGGAACCTTTTTACCATATGTTTAAGCAGTTTAGCAGTGGACGGATATCTGAACTGGAGGGCCACTGACCGAGCTGCAGTATTTGACGACTTATTTCATGCTATTGCAAGTCTTCATGACAAAAACTGAATGACTATGAATACATGAACCTAATTAATTTTTAATGAAGTGCCAATTAATTAAATCAAAATGTGGAAAAAGGGGAAGGCATCAGAATTGTGGTTTTTTTTTCCATGATTAACATCATTTCAATTAAATTCAAAAATCAGGGGCTTGTCTGAAGAAGAGTGTAGAGGACTAACAACATCCAAGTTTCCTAGCAACACACATGCACGTGCGCAACACGCACAGACACGCAAAAATCCACATACCCATACAAACAGAGAAAAACAAACACCATCTGTCTACTTCCTGCTGTTCAGGAAGTCTCAGCAGCACTAAGATGGCTGAAGCCCTGATTGGCAACTGTTTCCTCCTTGGAGACAGTTGCTAAGCCAGACGATAAAAGATATCAAGATGTAGAAGAGCAGATGAATGCTATTTATTGTGTTCAGTTGTGAACAGTTGTGTTACTCACTAAATGTTGTATTTTACACTCATCATGATGAGGGTGCAGTACTTATACAGTACATTTAGTCATGTACTGTAGAGCTTTAAAATCTCAGTCTTTCCAAGAAAATATACACGTTTTTGCCAAATCTTGTATGAAAGAGAAGATCTTTACAAGTGTCCTGGGAGCAGGGATCGAGCAGAATGTGAGGGTGTAGTTACCTTTTAATTAAAGAATGCAGAGGATTTACTTCAGTCTGCTTAGTCATTCTAAAGGCACTAATATTACATTGGTTGCAATCATGCAAAGAACAGAGCGAATATATACACATTCATTGTAGTAGAGGTGATTAGATGTTACAGGGTGTTGAATAATTAATAATGTCTGCTGTTAGTGTTTGTATATCGGCTGCATGTATGATCATTACTGTTCTTGCTTGTACTTTCATATTTCTACCACACAGCAATTATTTCCATATTAATGCATCTAGATTCACATTATAGTGTGTTTGTCTTCACATGTATTGCTATGCGTTGATTCTGGTCCAGGTAAATGGTAAATGGTAAACGGGCCTGTACTTGTATAGCGCCTTTCTAGTCTTCCGACCTCTACGTGTAAAAGATTCACCCTTTCACACAGTGATAGCAAAGCCCATCGAACAGAAACTAACATTCATACACATTCACACACCGATGCACAGCATCGGGAGCAATTCAGGGTTCAGTATCTTGCTCAAGGATACTTCAACATGTGGCACCAGGAGCCGAGACGATCCCAGTGCAGTAAATGTTCGTAGAGCAGGGGTGGATTTAAAGTAATATTAATGGGGTGTCCAGAAGGTGGCATGGAGACTTTAAGGAGTGGCAGAAGTATAGGCCTATTTAATCAAATACCAGTCAAATATCAATAGTTGCTTGGAAAATCCTCCAAATGAAGATATAAACTCAAAAACATCATTATGGCATATTAGTAAAGCAATGAATAGAAATATCTAAAGGTCATCATTTAGTTTAAAATGGGGCCATAAAAGAATTAAGTTGATTTAGTCATATGTGGTCATTTACATTTTTCAACACAATATTTTTATGAATAAATTCATGTCTTTGACAGCATTTGACATTAAACTTGGGAGGTAGCTGCTGTGACCAGGCACTTGGGTTCTATATACATGTGTGAATCGATCAGATGAACAGTTGTTGAGATAGCCCTGTCAAATGTTACCTTGCAGTACAGGTAAGTGGACGGGAGCATAAATCTTGCAGTGTAGCAATACAAAGGGAATGTACCCCAAGAATATACAGTAGCAGCACTTTTGGGGGTTGGTATTTGATTACTTGTTTACATTTTCGATTAAGTCTTTGAAATATGGAATCAAATATCAAATATTAGATTTTTGATTTTGACTGATTGGCATTCACAGTAGCCAGTAGCATTGATTGTGTGTTACGCCACCAAACGCTATTAGTCAACAACTTTCTATTGTTTTTCAGGCAAGGACAGATACTGGTGTATAGGTGATTTTTAGACACACACACACACATATATATATATTTCCATTCCTGTAATAAAAATGCAGATTAGTTTGAACTTCACGGATATTTTAAAGCCCTTGCTTCATTCACACTTGTCTGGCAACTGTGGATACATTCACCACTGTTTGAGGGTCCATTCATACGTCTTTCCATATAATAATGGAAGACTCTCTGGATGACAGTATTGTTCCCTGCATGATAAGATAAGGTTATCTCATAAGTCTAATGCAAAACATTTTTTTCTATAGCCACCACTATGTGCCTTTTTTACTCACAATGAACGCTGATAATTTGGACTAAGTTCCCAAGACTACAAAGATGGCACTTAGAGACAAAGGCCTCTACAGTTATACTAGTTAGGCACAAACAGTTTTTACACAGCGCTAAATAAGACTGATATGAAATTGTGAACTGTGAAATACAAATGCACAATTTTTTTGTAAAAAGAAAGGAAAGACTCTACTCCAAGGTTTCAAATACAGAAAACACAAAAGTCAGCTGAGGTTGGGAACCCTATATGGAAGCTATGTTTTATTCATGTTACACAAAAGATAAGCATAAATCTTTGATGAAAAGTTTGAAGATGTAGTCGTAGGTATAAAATACTCCATTACATATAGAATAATACATTTTATTGTTATGGCTTTAGCAGGAAACTAAAGGTAAAAGAGCTTTTTAGGGAACCAAATCAACTCGCACTAGCGTTAGCTGCAAACCCAACTAGCATAAAAATATGATCAAGTAGATCTGCATTGGAATACGATTAACACATATACAGTGTAATACAATCCACTACAATGGCACAAGCAATAAATAAAATTAAAGCTGCGAGCAGTATTGAGCGTGACCTCGCTCTCCACGCAACTCGGGGCGTGCTGCGGCCGCGTCACGTGCCGTCCTAACACGTACGGACCACAACATGAAAATCTCACGTAAATCAGCTCAAAATCGCCACGCGGCGCTTACTTCCTGTTGCCAGTAGTTGGCGCTATCACTATGTCTGAATGTTGTCATGTAGACATGTTCAAGACGAGACTTATCAAACACATGAAGTTTCATTGAGATTGGTCCACGTACGCTGAAGTTATGAGGACGTGTTTAAGGGAAAACTGTTTCAGAATTTATTAAATTTATTGGAGATTGTACATTGCACACTGAAGTTATGAGCACTATTTTATGGCGAATCTGCTGAAATCGACAAGTTGTCACTGGCACGCGGTTTGATGTACAGTCACAAATAGCTCAACTTTTCAGTTTGTATGACGACAGAATTCAAAGTGGCCAACTTTGACCTCACGCCACAGACACGCCGTTCAACGTACAGTCTCAAATAGCACAACTTTTAATCAGCACCATTTTGTGACTGTACTGACTAATTTTGAAGTAGATCGCATAAATTCCCTAGGAGGAGTTTGTTCAAATACAACACGAAAAATCACAGAAAATGAGCACGGAATTCAAAATGGCTGACTTTGATGCCACGCCACGGACACGCCCTTTAATGTGCATGCACAAATAGCACAACTTTTAATCAGCACCATTTTTTGACTGTATTGACCAATTTTGAAGTAGATCCGATAAATCCCCTAGGAGGAGTTCATTCAAATACAAGGCGAAAAATTCACTGAAAATGCGCACGGAATTCAAATTGGCCAACTTTGACCGCACGCTACGGACACGCCCTTCAACGTACATGCACAAATAGCACAACTTTTAATCAGCACCATTTTTTGACTGTACTCACAAATTTTTAAGCATATCTGATAAATTCCCTATGAGGAGTTTGTTCAAATACAACGCAAAAAGTTTGCCGAAAGTGAAAATCAAAATCAAAATGGCCTACTTCCTGTGGGGTTTCGGGTATGGGTCCAAGAGGCTTTTTTATACGTCCTGGCATGTTACATGTGCCTACCAAGTTTCGTACATATCGATGAAACGTGGCGCCGGGGCTGCTGTTTGTTTATCGTATAGGGGGCGTTACAAACACGACAAACACGATTTTTGGTATGTGAGCTTCAGGTACCAGTCTACACGTGCCCTGTGAATTTCATATTCATAACTATTATGGTCACCGCACAGTGATTTATCATGCCAAAAGAGCGCCACCTAGTGGCACATTTTTTTTGTCCTTTTTAAGTGAGCCTCAGGGAGCCATGGGCAATCATCTTACCAAGTTTCATTTTAATCACACGTGAGATATAAACTTCTTCATTTTAAAGAGCGCCACAGAGTGGCGATGACCTGAAATTGTGCACGAAGCCTAAGAAAGACATAAGGAACTATGGACCAAAGTTTGGTGACAATCAGTCATACCAATGTGGAGAAATGGTCCACTTCCTTTTTTGCGAAAAATGTACAGGAAGTTTGAATTTTATAGCGTGCTTACTTTTTGAAATTTCAAAAATGTTCAAATTACTTTTTTTGCCAGGGCGGTCCCCAGGGGCTACGTGAAAAGTAGTTTAAGGACATTTCGTGCTCTAACGAAAAAAAATTATAGGCGGAAGTGGGCGGGGCCTATATAGGAAGATTCAGCTCCATTCCCCAAACGCGTGGATTTCTGAGGGTCTGTTCGGTTCACTGTTAGTGTTTCTTTCACCAAGTTAGCTCTGGTTCTCGAACCGGTTCCATTGAAGATTCTTGGAACCTTGGTGCGTCATCAACAGAGAAAAGGCATATCAGCAGTTCCGTTCAAGATTCTTATAACCTTGGTGCTATCTAGAAAAATCCCATATTTCAACCAATTTTGAGTGGAACCATTATAATTGTATGCCTTATCAACAGAAAAAAAAAAAAAAACTAGGTGTGCAAACCGGAACACAGCCAGTTCTTGTTGGTGGAAAAAGGCCTATGAAAGGCTGACTTAGCCTTGGTGTGCTGCGGAGCTGGACTAGGTCCGGTTCCACCCATTGGCTCTGCAGTGAGAATCCTCTCTATTTGACAGATCCTGTCTGCCTCACAGTGATACTCCTCTATTACAAACTCAACTAAACCTATTTCCCACTTACTGTGAAACTTTGTTCAAACATCTTATTACCCTACTTTCCATTGGTTTGGCCACTTCACCTCTGGATCACCCACCAAAAAGTTATCCCACAGCAGTCTTTTTAATTAATATGACATGAATAACTATCATATTAGTAAGTGCTTTTGCATTTGCTATTGGACAGGCAGTATGTTTTAATAATACCCTAATTTATAGATGATTATAGATTTTGATACCTCTTTTCAAAAACATGCTTTTGGAAAAAGACTTAAAGTAGTCCTGTTTGGAGAAATTCCCATTTGCAAATGCTCTCAAGTGTTGTTTATTTTCAGCATTAGTAAGCCATTAAAGCTCCAGTGCTGACATCGTCATTGCTTTGTCCTCAACCCACAAAGGTATGTCCTTAAGTTGATTCAATTACTGCCTTGCTGCAGACCACTGTGTGTGCATGTGTGTTTGTAGTCTTTTCCAGGACATACGCAGGTCTTTGTTCATGTTCAAGAATGGGCATTGGAGACAGCATGTATTTCTGTATTTATGCATGAAAGCATACTGTTAATGTTTGCCTTTGTGTGTACTCACATGTAGCGCAGGTGGGGGTTCTTGGAGAAAACACGAGCTTGGATCGTATGCAGGTTGCTCCTTGTAATAGTTCTACAACAGATACACACACAGAAGAGAGAACAAGAGCTCTGATGAATAACTTACACTTACCAAAGAAGACAATTCAGCATAGAAAGAAAGAAAGAAAGAAAGAAAGAAAGAACCCATCTCTAAAGCTGCAAACACAAGTTAGATTCCAGAGAGAGACTGATTGTGTTTTGGCTGTGGGACTGGCTGGGCCTGCTGGTGATGAGAAGAGACTTTGCTTGTCACACAGCCTAAACACAATAATTTTGAGAAACTCAAGCAAAATAATCAGCAGGGGGGGGTAACCTGACTGTGTAACCTGATGTAAAATGACTTCCCTTTACTTGAATGAAAATGGAGAATTGCAATTTTTTTATGGATTTGTGTTTTACTTCCTACTACACGCCTGTCTGGTGTTATGTTTTGATGTGCTGTTGAAGTCAGACAAACATATCTACATCATTACCAGGCAGACAACTAGGGGTTATATAAAAACCTAGAACAGTTGCAGTGCTTAGATCTGTAATGCATAGAGCCATCACAATGTGCAATAAGTTACCAAATTTGATCATTGAAGCACCCAGTAAGTTTTTAAAGAATTAAACTAAACTGCGATCATCAAGTCCAACCAGACGTCGTTATTGCTAACTTGGCTGTTGTCAATTAATGTTGTCAAGCTTGATCATTGTTTTTTAAATCTGTGAGTCTAAGATTTATTAAAGTTCCATACTACATTACAGGAGTATCCCGGCACACTCGAAAAGACATGATATTAACCAAACAAAACACTAACTTGTTGTGGACAAAGAACATTTCATTTTGTACCTCAAAAGGGTTCCTTGGATTAGACTACGCCTTAAAGGCACTTCAGCCATGGTTGCCGCTTGGCTGGATTTTAGTGAGTATCATCCACTCTCTCTTACTCTCTCTTTACTTATTAAGTCCACGGTTTAAATCTTAACCCTATCCAATCAAATTTAATTAGAATCTACTGCCTCTGAATCTCATTACAGGGTGATGTAGCAGAAGGACATTGTGGACATTTTCTCCTGCAGAGTTGTGTTCAATGGAAATCAGCTGGTGAGGACAACAGGAGGGATGGATAGGTAAAAGGAGAGGGTGAGGTCTGACAGTAAATGTCCATGTACTAGCTTTTTCCAGGACTATAAACCACATGTCACAGTATTACCGATATGTGCCAATTAGCCATATACAACCAGTAGATTTAGCATTAATCATTTTAAATTTGCTCTGTTGTTTGTTTATCAGATCTTCACTTTATTTTTTTGCAGAAGGAGCACAACCAAATCATAAGGATAAAATGTAAAGACAGAATACTAAAAATAACAGTTTTTTGGATATGAAGGTGAGTGAAGCTGCGGAGGGACCTGCAGCTCAGTTTTAATCAGCTAGTTGTAAGTGGGAGAGGAGCCAGTGTCTGTGCCCAGCTGGAGGATTGGAGCTGTTCCACAGAGACATAGATGTGCAGAGCACAGCTTACGTCCTCTCTTTCTTCTACTTTCTCCTCTAATACAGGTTTCTTTTGCAGATTTCAGCTGTCGCCAATGGAAAATGTTCAAAAATCCCTGCAAGATACAAGTTATTTTCTTTTCAGATAATAGTGCTCCTTGTCAATCAGTAACCATGCTTGGAGCTAAGCACATATAAAATAATGGAGTAATGATTATAGATTAATGATGACCACTCATAGAAGGTTAAAAGATTAGGTTCGAAGAAAGGAAAAAATAATGCATGTTATTGCTTGTGCTAGCTGTATTAGTACCACAGACTCCTCGTCGTCTGCATAGGTGTCACTATGCTGTCTCACCAGCTGAGTGTTAAGATTTATCACGCTACCGCTGTACTTCATGAATTACAAATTTCCCTTCTTATAGAATCCAAATGTCTTCCAAACTTATTAGAATTTTTAGATCTGATCTCTAAATCATGTCGACGACCTTTGGTATCAACTGTATTTTAGAAATGCTGTAGATGGTCATACTTACATGCATACTGCCTAATAATTATCAAATTTACATTTGTTTTTGAGAAGATGTATTTTCTGTAAAATCTCCAAGTTAATGTTATGGTTAGAGGAAAACAGCTCGGCTCTATTGGTTGTGGTGAAAACAGTCAAGCACACCATGAACACGAGCTAACGTCCCATAAACGCTGAACACCGGAACTCCTGGCAAAGTATTTCTTGACTGTCATTGCTAATATCACTGATATTACTGTTAATATTATTATTAAAATTATTATTACTACAGTTACTATTATTACTATTGTCACTGATCATTGTCCCCCATTGTTGCTGTTGTCGTGGTCATCATCTACTGTTAGTGTGGTTGTTTAGATTAGATTAGATTAGATAGATACTTTATTCATCCCCAAGGGGAAATTCACAGTTTCCAGCAGTTTCCACAAACTGATAATGATAATAATAATAATAATAATAATAATAATAATAATAATAATAATAATAATAATAAGAGGAGGTCAAATTTAGAAGAACTTATAGAATAAAATAGAATAAATAGCTAAATATCGAGCATTGGGTAAGTGTCCTAAGGTGCATGGTCAAATCCAGTGCTTGAAAGGCCTAAGGTGCATAAGTAGTGTCAGTCAGTCAGTCAGTGGTCACATAATGCAGGGTGCACTGCGTCAGGTGGTATAGTTAACTAAAGGGAACGATCTCCTCAGTCTTTCAGTGGAACAGGACAGTGACAGCAGCCTGCCGCTGAAGCTGCTCCTCTGCCTGTAGATGGTGCTGTGCAGTGGATGCAGTGGATTGTCCATGATTGACAGGAGCCTGTTCAGTTTTGCTACTGTTGTTGTTGTTGTGCAACTGTCTATCTGTCTCTCTGTCTCTGTCTCTCTCTCTCTCTCTCTCTCTCTTTCTCACCCCAACTGGTCGAGGCAGAAGCCCACCCACCTAGAGCCGAAGGGTCTGTCCTAGGTTTCTGCCTCTTAACAGGCAGTTTTTCCTTCTGTGCTTGCTCATGGTGGTAACGAGTTCGCTCTAGACCTGCTCTAGACCTGCTCTATTTGAAATGTGTCCTAAGATAACTTCTGTTATGAACTGGCGCTATACAAATAAAATTGAATTGAATTGAATTGAATTGAATTGGAGGAATCTGTTTTTACACCTACAGTAGCTGGTGTATGAATGATGTGACAGTGATCCAACAGCACCACTCTTCTAATCTGGAATCTTTCTTCATTAACTGTAAACCTTTTTACTCCCCCCGTGAGTTTGTTTCATTCATTCTGGTCGGTGTTTACATTCCACCGCAGGCCAACGTGCAGTAGGCACAGTGCATGATAGCCGACCAGATACTGTGTGTGGAGCGGACTAACCCAGACTCTTTAGTTATTGTCCTTGGTAACATTAACAAAGGAAACCTCTACCACAAACTCCCCAGTTTATTAAATGCCCGGCCAGAGAGAAGAACACACTGGATCACTGTTACATTACAGTCAGCAGAGCTTATCATGTTGTCCCCCGCGCCGCACTGGGCCTCTCTGACTGTGTCATGGTTCACCTCATTCCTACATACAGGCAGAAATTAAAGCTCTGTAAACCTGTTGTGAGGACATCAACGCAGAGGACCAGTAAAGCTGCAGGGGGATCTCCAGGCGTGTTTGGACTCTACTGACTGGGATGTTTTCAGGACTGCTACCAACAGTCTGGATGAGTACACAGAGGCTGTGCCCTGGTTCACAGCCAAACTCAGTCAGTTACAGTTGCAGAAGGAACAAGCGTTGAGGAGTGGGGACAGGGACAAGTTTAAGGAGTCAAATTACAAGTTTAGCAAGGTGGTGAGAGAAGTTAAACGACAGTACTCTGAGATTCGACATGTAGAATTGGCCAGTGGCCGTCGGCCTCAATGACCAATCTTATTGGTGGAGTGCAAGCCCTTGACAAGCGAATCAGTGAGGGCACGAGAAAACCGGAAGTGACGATGATAAACATACTACGCCAACGCCAGTATCTTTTTATTATTAGCCATCGTATTTTCCGTTCAGCGATCATCAATCAATAACAACAATAACGATCCTTCTTGACTACTATCAACACTCTCTGATTAAAGCAATGACTGACGACAGCGTGCTCTGTGTTTACTAGGTCTAGAGTGATCCGTCATTTCCGGACAACACAGATTAGCGCCGCATGCTGTTATGGGGACGTATTACGCCTCGCGCACGCGCAGAAGGTACACTCCAGTCGGAGTCGGTTTGGTGTGTTCAGAGGCACTTTTTTGACCAACTCAGGGAGACAGGAGCCGACTGATCAGTCCGACTGCTTTTCGGCCTTAAAACCCCCACTCCATCAACGACTTGGGCCTAGCAAATGAGCTGAATGAGTTCTACTGTCACTTCGACAGACAAAGGAACAGTCCTGACACCATCCCCCGTGACACCCCTCACCAGTTCCCCCTCCCCCAGCTCAGCAGGAGCCGGGGCCACTTCACGATTCCACACATCCTCCTCCTCCTCCACCACAGTGACAACTCTCTGCCTCCAGGAGAGGGACGTCAACAGGCTCTTTGAGAGGCAGAATCCCCGCAAAGCAGCCGGACCAGACTCTGTCTCTCCATCCACCCTGAAGCACTGTGAACCAGCTGTCTCCGGTGTTCACAGACTTCAACACCTCACTGGAGACATGTCTTGTGCCAGCCTGCTTCATAGCCTCCACCATCATTCCTGTCTAGGGTTGGGTACTGAAACGCAGTACCAATAGGGCACCGGTTCCGATGTAAACGGTAGTAACCAGACCGAATAAGAACGAACGTTTCGGTGCCTCATTGCCTGACTTTTTTTTTTACAGTGTCAATGTCAGTGCCGCTACTCAGCACACTTGTTGATCAGAACTGATAGTGAGAGGATCAATGAAGAAGCCGAAGGCAAAACGCTCCAAGGTTTGGCTGCATTTCACACGTCTAAGGATGCAGACTCTGCGACATAAAACAGATGCCATAAAACAATTGCATGCAAGGGAGGTAACATGTCGAATTTGATGAAACATCTGGCGACACATGGAGTTAGGGCTGGGCGATAAATCGATTTTATCGATTAATTCGAATTCGTAGTTAAACACAATTTATTTTTAGTTAAAATCGGTTTCCTTGAACTTCCACAACACCGGCACTACCTTTGGGCTCCCGTAGGTCAGAGTGCGCTGACCCTCCCCCCGCCTCTGCACAGACAAACACAACACGGCAGCAAGCCGGGATGAGCTCGTCCCCAAAAAAGGCACAGTGTCGGTTGTTTGGAACTGGTTTGGTTTTGGGGCGTCCGACAGCGTTGCAACCAAAGGTAGCAGTACGACCAATTTATTCCAGCACCTCAAGCAGAGGCATGCAGCCGAGTGGGAGATATGTTGCTCTCTGTGAGATATACAGGTCCGCAGCCCAAAAACACCCGCTAAAAAACAGTCTACAAAAAAATAGATTAAAATTGTAAATTGGGTTTGGTGTGAAAAAATCGGAGATTTTATTTTTAACGCCCAGGCCTACATGGAGTTTATTCAAAAGCCGAACAATGCACCATGTTTGATACTTCAGCAGCCGCAGCCAGTGTCGGCCTCGTGGGACAAATTGAAGCGACTCCCAGCCCTGCCAGTGTGGTGGTGGACATCACAGATAATGATGATGATGACAGCAGCCTTTCCTCTTCGGGTGAATCTAATAATTTAATGCCAACCGCAAATCATGCATGTCAAGTAGGCTAGCAAACACCGTTGCCATTCAACAGCATGAGTGACAACGTGTGCTATGTCCACTCAGTGTCCGCTGACTTTCTGCTTAATATGAAACTCATAATACTGTGTTCAATTTGGCCCTGGAAATAAAAGGGTATTGTTTTTTGACAAAGTGTGTGTGGTTTCGTTTTTTTAAGTACCGGTTCGAGAACCATTTAAGCACCGGAACCATTTAAAAAATACTGAGTAGGCACCAGTATCGGATAAAACCCAACCGATACCCAACCCTATTCCTGTCCCCAAAAAACCAGGAACCACAGGGCTCAATGACTACAGACCGGTCGCCCTCACCTCTGTGGTCATGAAGTCTTTTGAGCGCCTTGTGCTTTCCCACCTGAAAGCCATAACGGACCCACTACTGGACCCCATGCAGTTCGTCTACCGAGCCAACAGGTCTGTAGACGATACAGTAAACATGGCCCTGCACTTCACCCTCCAGCATCTGGAGTCCCCAGGAACCTATGCCAGGATCCTTTTTGTGGACTTTGTGGGCTCTGTTACAATTCAATTCAATTCAATTTTATTTGTATAGCGCCAATTCATAACAGAAGTTATCTCAGGACACTTTTCAAATAGAGCAGGTCTAGACCGAACTCCTTATAACATTATTTAGAGAGACCCAACAGTACCACCATGAGCAAACTCTTGGCGACAAGGGCAAGGAAAAACTGCCTGTTAAAAGGCAGAAACCTAGGACAGATCCTTCCGCTCTCGGTGGGTGGTCGTCTGCCTCGACCAGTTGGGGTGAGAGAGAGAGAGAGAGAGAGAGACAGACAGACAGACAGACAGACAGACAGACAGACAGGTGCACAGCAACAACAGTAGCAACAACTACACTAATAGTAGTGACTGATGATGATGAACATGACAACAGCAACGATGGGGGACAATCAGCAGTGACAACAGCAACAACAGTAACTGTAGCTATAATAATACTTATAATAAGAGTAACACTAACACTACAAGACAAGCTCTCCCAGCTCACTGTGCCTGACTCCACCTGCCTGCAGTGGATCAAAGAATTCCTGTCTGACAGGAAACAACACGTGAAGCTGGGGAAAAATGTCTTTGACTCCCAGACCATCAGCATCAGATCCCCTCAAGGCTGCGTTCTTTCTGCTCTGCTCTTCTCCCTGTACACCAACAGCTGCAACTCCAGTAACCCGTCCGTCAGGCTCCTGAAGTTCGCGGATGACACCTCCCTCATTGGGTTCATCTCTGGTGGAGATGAGTCTGCCTACAGATGGGAGATTGACTATCTGGTGACCTGGTGCAGCCAGAACAACCTAGAGCTAAACGCTCTGAAAACAGTGGAGATGGTTGTGGACTTCAGAAAGAACCCAGCCCCGCCCGCCCCCATCATCCTATGTGACTCCCCAGCTGCCTCTGTGGATTCCTTCCGCTTCCTTGGTACCATCATCACCCAGGACCTCAAGTGGGAGCTGAACATCAGCTCCCTCACCAAGAAAGCCCAGCAGAGGATGTACTTCCTGCGGCAGCTGAGGAAATTCAACCTGCCAAAGACGATGATGGTGCACTTCTACACCGCCATCATCGAGTCCATCCTCACCTCTTCCATCACCATCTGGTACGCTGCTGCCACTGCCAAGGACAAGGGCAGACTGCAGTGTATCATTCAATCTGCTGAGAAGGTGATCCGCTGTAATCTGCCATCCCTCTAGTATGCCTCTAGGATCCTGAGGCGTCCAGGCAAGTGGCTGACCCCTCCCACCCCAGACACAAACTCTTTAAAACACTCCCCTGAAACCTCAAGCCACTTTCTTTCCGTCTGCAACTGGCCTCATTAACAAGGCCCGGAACCCCCACTGACACTGACTCTTAAACCTACCCTGTATATATGCATTACATTAATGCACTCCCTTTTTCTGTACAGTTTCCTTATCTTTCTTATCTTTATTTATTTATTTATATTTTAAAAGTACTTTATACTAAAAGTATCTTTTGTGTGATTTTTATATGATTTCTATATTTGTATATTGTATGCACCAATGCACCAAGACAGTTTTTAAAAACTTACTTGGCAATAAATCTACTTCTGATTCTGATTCTGACAGTGTTAAGGTTAGTATATTTAATAGTATGCTTTACACAGACACCGCCTTTGCATGCAACTAAGGAGTTCGGTCTAGACCTACTCTATTTAAAAAGTGTCCTGAGATAACTTCTGTTATGAATTGGCGCTATTCAAATAAAAATGAATTGAACTGAACTAACTCCCTTTTAACGGCACTGTTAATCTACGATCACATACACACATATTCGGACTAAACCTCAGCACACATGAAGAGAGGGAACTCAAACCCTCTTGCCCCTTCTTGCTCTTTGTCTCTCACCAACACCTGTTTTTTATACTAAGCTGAAATATCTGGTCAGAGGACAAAGGTCAACCACCCATGCGCGCACATGACTTTTTCCTCTAGCTTAGTTCCTTTAAGTTAGATTGTATATAGTGTATTTTCGTCTGTTTGCATTTATTATTACTTTAATAAATGTTTGTGTTTATACATGCTGGCCTAATTAATTTTGTGGGTGATACCAACTTCTTCTATGCAGAACTCCAAAGCCTTCCACTTTAACTATTAATTGTGATTTTGGTTATAGTTATTAAGTTAATTATTAATCCAATTTCTGAATTATATGATTTTATTAAAGAGAGGAACTTTAATATTATTATAGAGAGGAACTTTAATAATAATTAAAGTAATTTTCTATGATCTTTTGATAATTAATAAACTTTGATAACCAAAATTAATTGATTACACTGCCACACACATACACACACATAATGATATCATGACATTGTATTTATTTAACATAATATATAATAATAATAATAATAATAATATATATATATTACCATGCTTGCAATCAGAGCACATTAAACTAATAATAACATCACAACTGCATGCTGCTGAATCTAATGAATATGAACGAAATTAACATGACAAAATAAGTAAGGCCTCCAAACGGGCTGTTATATCTTAACAGACATTTGTGAAAGCTTTTCTGTCAAAATAAAATCAGCAATTAAAATTGTTTTTTTTTTTTTTTTACACGTTTGGGTCGTTAGCCACCAGTTGAGGAAGCATTCATATATAAACACAAAGAAGAATGTGCTACTACTTACAGCCTCTGTAAGCCGGTGTAGAGCTCCATATCCACGTCCCTCAAGGTCTGCAGACCAGTCCAGTTCTCGATGTGTCTGAAGTAAGACAAGACATATTAGTTAAGTTGCAACTAATGATTATTTTCATTATCAATCAATGGGTCGATTATTTCCTCCGTTAATAGTTGGGTCTATAAAATGTCTTTATATTTGTGTGTGTGTCAGTGGGGTGTTTATACTAGGGATACACAGGTTTGAAAATTCTAGGTCAAAACCGATGTTTAAAATAATGATTTGGCCGATACCCAATGCCGGTACCAATGTTTTTTGTTGTTATTTATTCCCTACTTTATACTCTTACAGTGAGGAAAATCCTTAAGTCCATGAGTTAAAACCATGAGTCCATATGGGTCATACTGAATTCCAGGTAAACTGTACTTCGAAGCGAAGTGAAGTAAAATAATTTACTGTAGTTCTGCAGGGATGCCGTGGCCTACAAATCTTGTTCTCCAGATTTAAGAAACCGTGTTTGTTTGATAGTGACTAACAACACATTTCACATAATCAGGATTTCAGTTCAGTCAGCCAACTCACGTTTCAAATGTTTATTACAGCAGTATAGCATATTTAGATTTTGGCGTCTAGGCTCCGACCTCATCACTCCCCGCAGATATGTTTACATAGAGATATTGGGGAGTGATGCGTAAATACCTTAAACCCCAGTCGGAGCCTACAGGTGGATGCTGGGGTGGTGGTGGAGCTTACAGCACAGCAGGCAGCAATAGCTTACAGAGCAGCAGTAGCAGCAGCAGCACTACGGATGCAGGGCAACAGCAGCATTGACAGAGCAGAAGGAGAGCTGGGAAATTGTGCAGTTTAAATAGACCACCAGATTGGAAGGGAGCGCTTGGTTAGTGATTTTGGAATAAGGCATGTCATGTGTGTAATCAGCGCAGCTCGAGTTGACCTGCCTGAACTAGCTTGCAGGCTTCACTCCATTAGTTTTTTTCAGAGAAAACTAAATTTGTGATGCAAAAATTATAATTCCCCCTCTAATTGAATCATATCGCAATATCTTTTGAAATAATTGTAATATGATGTTTTTATATTGTTCAACCCTAATATCGACCCATGTGGGGCCCACATCGGCACGTGGGCTGGCCCCATGTGTGTCTGCCAACATAGGTGGCTTAAAGGCAACATGTAGCCCTGTTGAGCCTACTTGAACCTTCATCCTCAGATCCCTTTGTGTCCACTCACAGTACTGTATGTGTGCTAATGACAAAGCAGGGTACTTATAGTTCAAACTGGCCTCCAAATACTATATGTAGGTTTGACATCCGACATACTCCTTCCCATACTTAAGTCATTTGGATAACCCAAATTACCGACTAATCACTAACCCCTCCTAAGGCCACACAGTGTGTACTAAAGTTCCAATTCTCATCCTAGAATACAATCATTCAAGCTTTAGTATTACATAATGATAGAAATCCAGCTATAAACAATCACATGTGATATGCACAAAACAGCACACATGAATGATAAAACCATAATTTACAATCATTTGACAAATATACAAACTTTAGTTACATAGGA
This sequence comes from Dicentrarchus labrax, assembly GCF_905237075.1. NCBI lineage: Eukaryota > Metazoa > Chordata > Actinopteri > Moronidae > Dicentrarchus > Dicentrarchus labrax. The sequence continues at coordinate 26,112,520 of NW_026136720.1, forward strand.
CACTGGTATTATATGCCATAGGTTTACTGCACACAATGTAGTGTTAACCTTAATGTGGTTCCTCACAGTTACTGCTCATGTAAACATCGTCTGAATTCACTGGCTGCTGCGGCTCTTTGTTGGCTATGAAAGTTTGTAGCATGGCCTTGTGGGAGACCGTCAGCAGAAACAGGATAGTGGCCCATTTTGGATCCAGCAGCGGATGGCAAGAAATCAAAACACACAAATCACATCACACTGAACATCTGTTTACCCCAGAGACCTCCTCCCGGCCCTGACTGTGTGTGTGTGTGTGTGTGTGTGTGTGTAGGTGTGTAGGTGTGTGTGTGTGTGTGTGTGTACTCTCCTCTCTGTGTTTGATTACAAAGGTATGCATGGAAATATCAGTTAGAGGTGCTGTTTGTCCATCTGTCTTCGTGGAATTGATTGATCACCAAAACACCTTTGCATATTTACCTCTCTCTCTCTCTCTCTCTCTCTCTCTCTCTCTCTCTCTCTCTCTCTTTCTGACAGTGATTGCTGGTCTGTGTCCCTGTGCCATCCTTGTACACACACATACACAAAGATAGACATGCAAACCACATACCATGTGACGTTTCAACACATACCACCAAACTTCAGACATACAGTACATTACTATTAATCACTCAAAATGCACCTCCCACCTACCCACAAGCTGTTTCCCAGTGTAGGAGCCAATTCCTTTAAAGGACTGTGACCCTCAGACTCTACAGATTCACCATCAAATGACATAGTGTCATGTAAAAGGTTAACTCATTGTGAAGAGCCCACAGAGAATGACCACTTACTCTGCAGTGGGGTTGGGAGATATGTTAACACTTCTGAAACCGGTCATTGTCAGTCCAATAATCGGTGATTGCCAATATATTTGTCCATGCGTGCATGCTGGGCCCTTAATTACTGCCCCAGTAGTTTCAGCTGGGAGATGAGCAGCAAGATCGCTAAATACAACAAGCTCTAGCTTTCATAAATACAATATTTTTCAGCTCAAGATAGGAAAAGAAAATATATAAAAACACCTTCTGAATTCAGACTCAAACTTTGCTCTGTTTATAAACTGTGTTCAGACTCTGACATGATAAAACAACCTGTCTTGGTCAAGACAGAGCACGCAGAAAATTCTTTTTAAAAAAAAGAAAATCTTATCAATTCCCAGCCATAATTGCATCTAATTATTTTTTTCATCATCGATCAATCTCCTGATGATTTTTTTTAATTAACCAAGTAATAAACAAAAGATACTACAAAGATACTCACAATCACATTAGACCTGGGAGAGCAGTAAACCGTTAAGGTTATTAAGGTAATTCTCAAGGGTGAAGAGAAGCCTTACCTAATGGGCTGTCAAGATATCGGTTTTTAACTACACGATTATCATGGCCACAATAATGATATTGTAAAGGGACCAAGCTGTGAGGTAATGAGAAAAGTAAAAGAACAGTAAAGTCATACTATGCCTATAAAGAGGTCAACAAAATTTTAACCGTGCTTAAACAGCAACTAAACAAAATACTACCTGAACAAACAGACCTAACACAATCATCTTCTTCTCGTTTTATAGAGGTTGGCAACGAGCTTTTGGTGCATTACACCCTAAATCCCCTAAAATAAGATAAAATAAAAAAATACCACACATACACAGACAAGCTGACCTATACTTTGCCCTCTTCTTTCTTTGCCAATTCATCCAGTCTCTCATTTCCTATCACCCCTACATGTAAATAAATTGTGTGATCATGCGCGAAAGCTGCATGCTGCCTGTTACGTGCTCTAGCCTTTGAGTCCGCTTAACTTTTATTCTCTTTTTGTTCGTTCTTGTTTTTTCACTGTAACTCTGTGAAGTCCTGACCTCTCTAACGAGGTTGTTTTAGAGAGTTTTTCGTGTTTTTTTCGTTTTGTTTTTATCAATGCCGCTTCCACCGGGACACACTGCCTTTGTTTACTCCGGAGAACAGCTGATCGCGCTAATGCCAGGCGGCATAGTGGCCAGACCAACTCAGAATCAGAATCAGAATGAGATTTATTGCCAGGAAGGTTTTTACACATATGAGGAATTTGTCTTGCTGCAATGGTGCTTAAAATATACAATCACACAAAAAAATATATAAATCACACAAGAATAAAGTACCCCCGCAGCCTTGGGGGGGATCCGGTGCTGATGGTCTGGGAGTCAGAGACATTTTTCCACGTGCTCTTTCCTGTCAGACAGGAAGTCTGTGATCCACCTGCAGGTGGAGTCAGGCACAGTGAGCTGGGAGAGCTTGTCCTGTAGCAGAGCTGGGTTGATGGTGTTTAACACAGAGCTGAAGTCCACAAACAGGAACCTGGCGTAGGTTCCTGGGGAGTCCAGATGCTGGAGGGTGAAGTGCAGGGCCATGTTAAGTGCATCATCTACAGACCTGTTTACTCTGTAGGCGGACTGCAGAGGGTCCAGGAGTGGGTCCGTTATGGCTTTCAGGTGGGAAAGCACAAGGCGCTCAAAAGACTTCATGACCACAGAGATGAGGGCAACAGGTCTGTAGTCATTTAGTCCTGTGGTCCTTGGTTTTTTGGGGACAGGGATGATGGTGGATGACTTGAAGCAGGCTGGCACATGACATGTCTCCAATGAGGTGTTGAAGATGTCAGTGAACACCGGAGACAGCTGGTCAGCACAGTACTTCAGGGTGAATGGAGAGACAGAATCTAGTCCGGCTGCTTTGCGGGGGTTCTGCCTTTTAAAGAGCCTGGTAACGTCCCTCTCTTGTAGGCAGAGAGTCATCACTGTGGTGGAGGAGGAGGGATTCACATAGGTGTGAAGTTGTGGAGTGGCCCCGGCTGAGCTGGGGGGGAGGGACTGGTGAGGTGGGGCTATTCAGGGCTGTCAGGGAAGGTGTCAGGACTGCTCCTTTGTCTGTCGAAGCAACAGTAGAAACCATTCAGCTCATTTGCCAGGCGCAAGTCGTTGATGGAGTGGGGGGTTTTGGGCTTGTAGTTGTCTGAGCCCCTTCCAGACAGAACCAGAGTCGTTGGCTGAGTACTGACATTTAGCTTCTCTCACCGCCTTGCTAAACTTGTCCCTGTCTCCACTCCTGAATGCTTGTTCCTTCTGCACTGAGTTTGGCTGTGAACCAGGGCTTGTCTTTGTGAACTCACCCTGGTGCGTGATGGTATACAGCAGTCCTCAGGAGGGATCAGGTGGACCATGACGTGGGAAGAGAGGAGGGTCGAGACAGGACGGGCTTATGGAGAGGAGAAGATTTAAGCCTTGTCTCTCCTCTGTTGTTATGGGAAATGTACGGTCTCTTAGCAACAAAATGGACAAGCTAACGGCACTAACGCAGCGCAACATGGAGTACCGAGAGTGCAGTCTGATGTGTTTCACTGAGACATGGCTGCACAGGGACATTACGGACCTGAACTTCTCCGTCGATGGCTTCCACACCGTCCGGGCGGACCGGGATTGTACCGAGAGCGGTAAGCGGAAAGGCGGGGGGCTTGCCGTTCTAGTTAACAGCAGATGGTGTAATCCCGGTCACATCACCATTAAAGAACAGTTCTGTGGCCGGGATGCTGAACTGCTGGCAGTTGGACTCCGCATGTCATCATCGTCACCGTGTACATCCCTCCCTCTGCAAACCCAACATCTACCTGCAGCATCATACACACCACCATCTCCAAACTACAGACTCAACAACCCAGTGCCCTCATCATCCTGAGACTTTAATAACGTCACCAGGGATAGAGTTCTGCCGACTTTCAAACAGTACGTGAGCTGTCCTACCAGAGAGGAGAGGACCCTGGACCTGATGTATGCTAACATTAAGGATGCATCTCCTCTTCTCTCCCCCCTCTGGGCAGGTCAGATCACAACCTGGTTCACCTCAAACCCTGCTATGTGCCTCTGGTGAAGAGGAAGCCTATGACCACAATGACTGTGAGGAGGTGGTCTGAGGAGGCTTATGAGGCACTGCAGGGCTGCTTTGAAGTGACTGACTGGCCTGCACTCTGTGAGCCCCATGGGGAGGACATGGATGGGCTCACAGAGTGCATCACAGGCTATAATATCTGTGTGGACTGCAATGTCCCAGCTCGGACTGTTACCTGTTGTTAAAACCTGTGCCCCCCAGCTACTAACTACAGACCGGTGGCTCTGACGTCCCACAGTATGAAGACCCTGGAGAGGCTCGTCCTGGAGCAGCTAAAGCCTATGGTCAGTCACTTATCCACAGTTCGCCTACCAGCCCCACCTGGGAGTTGAGGACGTCATCATCCACCTGCTGAACAGAGTCTACACTCATCTGGATAAGCCGACGAGCACTGTGAGAGTCATGTTCTTTGATTTCTCCAGTGCTTTCAACACCATCCGTCCAGCTCTACTGGGTGAGAAGATGGCTGCGATGCAGATGGAGGCCCCCATCGTGTCCTGGATTGTTGATTACCTGATGGGCAGACCACAGTACGTACGCCTGCAGAACTGTGTGTCTGACAGGGTGGTCAGCAACACTGGGCCCCCACAGGGGACTGTCCTCTCTCCCTTCCTCTTCACCCTCTACACCTCGGACTTTAACTATTGCACCGAGTCCTGCCACCTTCAGGAGTTTTCTGATGACTCAGCAATAGTTGGTTGTATTGAAAAGGGTGATGACAGTGAATACAGGACTATGGTGGGCAACTTTGTCACTTGGAGTGAGCTGAATCATCTGCAGCTCAACGTGACTGGGAACTGGGCCCTCATTAAATTATGGAATAATTTAAAAACAAAATTTAAAATAGGACTATTTGTGGAAAGAAAAGTGTAATATTTGAGTTACATAACATCTTTTTATTTGTGTTCTTCCTAATTGTCCTTGAAATAGTGGTCAAGAACCCCCCCACCCCCAACACAAAAATGGTCTGGCCACTGATCGAAATTTGATGTTGTTGTTGATTTGAAGTTCAGTACGCTAAAAAAGTCCGGTCAGCACAAGTCCTGTGCTCAGAAAAGGAAAGAAAAGAGAAGAGAAGAAGAAAATAAAGAGGCCTTACAGATTTCAAATATTTAAAAAAAAAGGTGGTGGCGGTGAAGCTGGAACTGGTAAAGTTAACGTAGAGCAAGGTAAGCCAACGTTTACCAGCTTTGTAACGTAACCTAACAGGCCAGCTCTAATGTTAACATCCATCAGCTTGTATAAAAGCCTGACACAACACGTTATCTCCGACAGAAACAGTTGAGTTTGGTACCTCCGAGAGGAGAGAGATCCAGCTGCAGGCAGGTGACAGAGAGAGTAACGCGGCAGGGGCCTGCTGCCCCGCAACGGAGGGACAGAGTCAGGCTACCGGTGAGAGAGAGAGAGAGAGAGAGAGAGAGAGAGAGAGAGAGAGAGAGAGAGAGAGAGTCACAGTGGAGCTGCCCCGTTGGAGAGTCTGAGCAGAATGGGTCAGAGATCACACTTAATTTCAGCGATCCTGCATTATGGCCAACTAGAATGACCGACTCTGATAGAGTGAACCTTGTACGTGTGATGGCGCCTTTCTCAGAGAGGGCAAAGGAATTGCCAGCAGATGCAGAGGGCAGGGAATTCCCAAACTATCTGACATATTCCACATCCCACAATGGAAGGGAAAATGGGACTGGATAGTATATAGCAGCTCAAAAAAGGCCTTATTTTGCCTACCATGCTTGCTGTTCTCCTTTGAAGTAGAGAAAAAGTCAACTAGTGCACTAAATTCCAGAAATTTACAGAAAGCTTTATGAGAGATTTCCAGAACATGAAAGAAACCATGCACACAAACATTGTTATTGGAAGGAGAGGAAGAGCAGAGGAAAAGGAGAGATTTGGGCGTGGGGGGGTCCATCCAAGATTATCTCGTCCCGGGCCCAGGTTCAGTATCTTCACCACATGTGGCATGAGGGGCCGGGACTCAAACAAACTACATTCTGATTAGGGGACGACCCCATGACACATCATCATTGGTTTGGCACAATGAGCTGGTTCTAAGATTTAAGACTCCTCCACCCTCAGCCACACCTTTTGCTTCATGAGGAAATGGAAACCACCCCCAACAACCAAGGTAATCCAAAAGACAACGAAACAAAGGATACCATACAGTGTTAGAATATGTCAAAGTGTATTAATTGTTTGAGTGTGAATGAAATTGACCTGCGCAGATAGTAACTAATGAGGTGAAGTGAGTGTGAGCTGGGGTGATATTACCCTGTACGGCCATGGCCATTACAAATAATAATGCAATATCTACAGAACATCTAAAAACAATCAAATGAATCTTTAACTTTTATTGTGTGTTCTTCTGGCACATAAATTACAATCAAAATAAGAGTAAGGAGGTGAAGAGAGAACCATAACTTTACAAAAGCATAAAAAAGAGCAATTGTACTACAAAGCAAGGACTGAAAGAAACCAAAATGAAATTCCTCTGATACTGCTTAAATTTAAATGCATATGTTTCAAATTGGTACTTCGTATCAGCTGATACACAAAGTTCACGTTTCAGAATCGGTATTCGAAGGGAAAAAAATGTTTTACAAAGAGGAAGTTGCACTGCAGTGGCTGACATCCCTGCACCTGGTAAACAGATTGAATTCCACAATTATACAGTTGGGTTTTTTTACCTTTCAATAACATAATGGACAAGGTTAACATCCTGTGATCCTTTTGGCGTGTAAGAACAAACTGACCTCCATTATTTACTCCAGCAGTGGCTTTAACATTTGTCCAGTTAATGTGACATATTTATCATTGATAATTAGTATAATTCCAGACTTGATGAGTTAACAAAGATTGCCCTAAACCACCAGACTGTGCATTACGGGACGGCCTTTTCAGCTATAGACTTGGATGGCAGCTGCCTTTGATGGGGGTATAGCTACTGCCATTCCAGACCCAGTGGGAGCTGCACATTGATTTGCTGAGCTCGTTTTTTACCTGACAGCAGTGTGTGCCCCCTGAGGGCCTGCTGATTGACTAATTGAATGACTAATCGATTATCCTATTCGAGTATAAATAGTCAGTAACACACAAGTTACTGTTCCCACTGGAAACACACACAGAAGTAGAATTCTTTTAGATGTAATTAAACAGCATGCACAAACACATTTTAAATTCAACTTTTAAAAGTATTGCCTATCTCTCTGCATGGCAGCTTTTTGCACAATCACTGTAGCAGCTTTTCATCTCTGAATATAAAATCATTCACTTGTAGAACGGCCAGTGTCAGAAAAGGAGCTTTGCTTGGTAATAAATTAAATCCTTTTTGCTTGCAGCAACAAAGTTGCCTTTTTTTGCATAGATTGCAGCATGGAATGAATACACTGCAGTCTTCTTGAAATACAGCTCACATCAAAAAGCAGCCTTGGCTGGACAAAACCAAACAAGACTTTCTTATCAATGACAACCTCCTTATTCTACCTGGAATGAGTTGTGGATTTAACATTACTTATTCAAAAACCACCATGACAGAAAGCCAACCCGATGGCTCGGTTGATCCTTTGTGCATCCAACTCTTAAATCTTGGAGCTAGAGAGCTCTGAGATTTACTGTGGATATTCATGGTCTCATGATGGATGATAAGCAATGGTTCTGAAGACCTTTCAACTATAAGATAAGATATAAAGATTTAAATTTATATAAACATTCTACTCAGAACAAAATGTGAATAATATCAAAACATCTCCTTATAATCTCCTAATCTGGGCAGCTGTGGCTCAGGAGGTAGATCATCCTTGAGCAAGATACTGAACCTCAAATTTTTCCCTATGCTGTGTCATTGGTGTGTGAATGGATTCGTTTTTAATTGTTTTGTGTGTGTGTGTGTGTGTGTGTGTGTGTGTGTGTGTGTGTGTGTGTGTGTGTGTGTGTGTGCACGCTTCTTGTAACTAGGCTATGGACTGAATGGCAAATCAAACTCTTACACAGATGACTATAATCTGTTTCCTTTTTGATACCCTGTTAATACCGCTCTGATAACATGTTGAAAACAAGAATTGTTGTTTTTTTCTTTTCTGCTTTGCCTAGGTGCAGGTCTGTGTTCAATGACTGAGGTTTTACATCATTTACATATGGTATAAAAGCATGGCATACAGAAAGGCTCTTGAGTTGACATCGGCAACTTGTGTGGGAATAAAAAATGCACAACATGCAGCATGCTGCCATGGCTTAATAAACCGCAGCCAGTTACACTGCACACAATCTCTTTCTACAACAGCATAACATTCTTCACAACAATTGATTATTACAGGTAAAAATCAGCTGGGTTTGCAGAGGGGCTGTAGCCTAAATATCATTAGACACCTAGAAACTATTTCTTTCTTAGTGATCTATTTCTGAACTCATTCTAGTCCCGAAACTACCAACTGTAACAAGTAACCACATCTCAAGCACAAGCAATGTAATTAATAGGTGGAACAACAGAAAGGATAATTGAATATACAGGTATGTAACATTTCTATAATGTGAGGCTAAAAAGTGTTAGGGGTATAAAGTAGCCTTACATCAGATAAATATTTAAACCACTGACACTTACCTTATACCTTATACCAACTAAAAAGCTTTAAATAGCCAGTTCATCAACTTAACATTCACTTAGCTCCAGTGGTATGTGTCTATCTATGCAGAACATTTTGGAATGAAAGTAAATCTATTTGTAATACTCAAAAAACAATGTCTCTCCAGAAGAAATATCTGTTTTTCTGGATAATGTGAGAAGATTTTATTTGAGCTAGGTTCTACCTAAGGAGTACTACCCTATGAAAACTGATATCCATATATGATGTTTATTGGCAGATATGAAGTGGGAAAATGTTTATTTGTGATTTGGCTGAACTTTTACAACAAACACTGATGCTGGCTGGATGCCTACGATCACTTACTCACTATATATGTATATCAATCCTTTTGGCAATCAATTTACTCATTAATTCAACTATAGTGAAGCCCAGATCCCTCAGTGTGAATGAGATCAATCTGTTGCCAACACAACTAAGTAGACATTTCAAATCACACTCAAACTCAACTCTGTTTGTCTTCATTTTTTGACTTGACTTGAGTCGAGCTATAGATAGCCCTTTTCTTTAAAAACATAACCCATTGCCCCCCAAAGTACAGCATGGCAAAATCAGCCTTTCTGACAATGAACAAATGCTTGAAATAAAAAAATGTGATGTTTAAAAACACCCCAAGCGAAAAAGAAAAAAAAGGTTAGTATTTAAAATTAACCCATTTTACTTGAAAACACTGAATAACACATAGAATAAAAACATGTATGCAAAGTTGTATAATGTTATGTTTTGCCTGGAAATTTTCCAGAGCAGAAAATGTTTGAACCAGGATGAAAACAGGACTGCCAGAAGGCAAAATAGATTTTAATAAAAAAATTAAAATAGATTATTATTAAATTACATGGAATATAATACCAAAGAATAATATTAGACAACAACAACAACAGCGAAAATAAAACAGCACGCTAACATTAATAAAAAAGCTTTTTTGAAATGGATTTAAAGGTCCAGTGTGTAACATTTAGAAGGATCTATCTATATATTGAAATTGAATAATATTCATTCATTCATGTAAGTTTTTTTTTACCTTTAGAATGAACAGTTTTTATCTACAGACCCTGCGGGTCGCCTTCCATGTTGTACCACCATGTTTCAATGGTAGCCCAGAACAGACAAACCAAACACTGCCACTTGATAAGGCATTTCGTGTTTGAAGAGTGATGGGGAAGGGACCAGAGAGAGAGGATATGGCATGCAGAAAAGGGCCACAGGGACTCAGCCTTGGTACATGGGGCACTAGCATTACCAGGTGAGCTATTCAGGCATCCCAATTGTTTACTTTTCTAATGCAGGACGAGACTGTTTATCAGAGAGTGAAGGCTCTATGAATATAGCTTGTGTGCAGGTCTTCACCATCCTCTTATCCTGTGAGATTTATATCTTAAATTATAAACTAAAAACAACTATTTCATTTAGTTTTCTTCATAAAATGAATGAAATTCTGAGATCCAGGCCTGCTATAGGTATTTTTTAAGATTTCTTACACCCCTACAAGCCTACATCAGAAGGCTTTGCAACCTCCCATGATGTTTTGCTAACCCTAGTTGTAATATAGATGTTCAAACCCAGTGCAGGTTTTTGATGCCCAACACTACAACTGTCACTGCCCTTACTCCCCCGTTCTCCACTCTTTTTCTCCCTGTCTCGCCCTCCCCCTCTCCTCCCTTTCCTTCCTGATCTTGGCAGTGTGTGAAGAGTCAGACCTCTCACCCACACAAACTATCAATGCTTGCCTGCCAGGACGGAGAGGGAACTGCAACATTACAGCAGCCTCCTACGCACTCGGCCTCCAAAGTGTAAGAGCCAGAGAGATGGAGGTGAAGAGAAGGAAGGCAGTGACGCTATAGCTAAGAAAATAATAGAACAATAAACCAAGAGGGAAGCTTACATGTGGTTTTTATATTGCATAGCAGCAGTATTACAGAGAACCAGCACCTACTACCTGACAGCCATCACTGTAGCCTTGGCTCATGCAGTCATTGTGAACATTCCTTGCTCTTAGCCACAACCAAACAAATTTTTAATGTCTGTTATCAAGGCTGGACCCAATCAGAATGCCTGCTGAACACCTTCGTGTATAAGAATTCAGCTGGGATGAGACTGCAGGGAATGCACTGGAGGTATTATACATTCCATCTGGCCCGCATGTGAATTCCCCAGAAGGATCTGGAGGTAGTACTGTAGCTATGAAACCAACCAGGGCTAGGGCTAACTATGACTCAGACCTGGATAAAAAAAATCAATGGACAGATAGATGGATATACACACCAACATAAAAAAAAAAACAGTAAATGGACCTGTATAGTGCCTTTCTAGTCTTCCGACCACTTAAAGCGCTTTTACACTACGTGCCACATTCACCCTTTCACACACATTCACTCAGTGATGGCAAAGTCCATCGAACAGAAACTAACATTCATACACACATGGCATCGGGAGCAACTTGGGGTTTAGTATCTTGCTCAAGGATACTTCGACATGTGGCACCAGGAGCCGGGGATTGAACCCACAACCTTCCGATTAAGGAACGACCTGCTCTGCCTCTGACCCACAGCTGCTTAGCGATATTAAGGTCATGTTATTCATGTGTCTACAACACCATGCTGTCTCTCATTCTCCATTTTAGGTCAATGTCAACCCAAAGTCACAATTATGGTACATGTGTCTATCTCTTAGAAATTCATTCTGTTAATGTCAGGCTCATGGATAAATACATTTAAACCTCAGACCATGATTTAAGGCAAAGCTCAAGTTATACATTTGTGTGTGTTTATTGAGGTTTTAGAATTTTCGCTCTTATAACATTATGGCCACACTAAAGGTAGATTCAATTCTATTTGTATAGCGCCAAATCATAACAGAAGTTATCTCATGACACTTTTCAAAATAGAGTAGGTCTAGACTGTACTCCTTATAAAATGATTTCCTTTTAGGAGGCAGAAACCTTGCACAGATCAGAGAGAGAGAGAGAGAGAGAGAGAGAGAGAGAGAGAGCGAGAGAGAGAGAGAGATGCACAGAAACAACAGTAGCAACAACTACACTAATAGTAGTGACTGCTGGTGATAATGATGAATAGATCTATCTATGTAACCCCAGGAGATAAAATATGTGTCTAACTCAAGGGTTTCTCCTAATGCCAATGTTTTGCTATTCCAAATCAGCTTCATGTATATCTGTGTAAAATAGATATATTATAGCAGTTTGAAACTGTTTGAATCTTCGCTTCACATGTGTAACTTCTGAATCTCCATTTGAAATCCATATAACTTACATTTTAAGCCTTGTAAACTACCATATATCCATAAGACCGGAAGCCCTGTCTAACTCCTGAACTTCAACTGAACCAGCTACGCTAACTCTTGGGTTTTATTACATTAGGACAGTGCTAAGGTTACAATACAATTATGGTCTGATAATTGTACATCCATGTAAAGCTAAACTTACAGCTATAATTTACCAAAGATACTAACTAGAAAGAAACTAACATTATTGCCAGATGTGTGCAACAACTGTGGCTCAACAATTTTACTCCACTATTACTTTGTAAGTCAATGTAAACATGAGAGCTACCTGTCTAATTTCTGGTTGTTGCATTGCTAAATCCAGGTATGGAAAAAGTATTGTGGAGGTGTAAAAAAAAATATGATGATATCATACTACTGTATGATATAACATACTACTAAAACCTTTAGTTGTATCAAATGTCAACATATACACTAGTGGAACAACATTATGTCACTGACACATCCTGTCACAGACAGATGCAGAAAGACTAGTCCATGCATTTGTTACTTCTAGGCTGGATTACTGCAATTCCTTATTGTGAAGCTACCCCAATAAGTCCATTAAGACGCTCCAATTAATTCAGAACGCTGCAGCACGAGTACTGACAGGAACTAGAAAAAGAGATCACATCTCTCCTGTACTAGCTTCTCTGCACTGGCTCCCTGTAAAATGTAGAATAGAATTTAAAATCCTCCTCCTCACCTACAAAGCTCTTCATGGTCAGGCCCGTTCATGTCTTAAAGAGCTCATAGTATCCTATTACCCCCCTAGGACACTACGTTCTCTGAATGCTGGGCTACTTGTGGTTCCAATAGTCTCTAAAAGTAGAACAGGAGCCAGAGCCTTCAGTTACCAAGCTCCTCTCTTGTGGAACCAGCTTCCAGTTGTGGTTCTGGAGGCAAACACCCTCTCCACATTTAAGAGTATGGTTCAGGTGAGTCCTGAACCATCCCTTAGTTATGCTGATATAGGCCTAGATTGCTGGGGGACTTCCTATGATGCACTGAGCTTCCTCTCTCTCTCTCTTTCTGTCCCATTAATGCTTACTAACTTCACTTCTTCCCCGGATGTCTTGTGCTTTCTCATCTTGCAGGATGTCATGGATCCTGATGGTGCCTCCTGCCATGGTCCTGCTTGACTCCCATTGCTAATTATTATCTCTAAAAGGGGCAAAACTCAGAAAATAAAAAAAATTGATAGACAATAATTAAAAATTCCATGGATGCAACAACAGGCAATATTAAGCCACTAATTGATTTATCCCTTTTGCTTTCTTTTCCCACTGCTGGTACTGCTTTTCTAGATTTATGTGTATGTTCTGTATGTGCCCTTCAAAAATCCTTTGCCAATTTTGTCTCACTCTCTTTCTCTCTCTGTCTGTGTCTCTCTATAATGCCTCCCCCTCTCGCTGTTTCTCTAGCCACTGATGTATTCACACTTTCTGAAAGCAAATGTCATTAAAAGAAAGAAAGGCCTCCTGGGGCCAACTGGCTGCTTCCACCATCTTCAGCTATCACATGCTATTTACATTCAGCCAGACGTACAGCAGGAACAGACAGAAAGGCAGGCAGAGTGAAAAAGAGATAGAAAGGATTGAGGAAGAAAGAAAAGAGGTAGAGGGAACAGAAAAGGGGGAGTGAGATAGTGTAGAAAGAATGGGCTCTGATTATACCCGTGTGTAGGCGTTGTGTGTGTGTGTGTGTGTGTGTGTGTGTGTGTGTGTGTGTGTGTGTGCGTGTGTGTGTGTGTGTGTGTGAGTGAGAGAGGTGTGAGGGCTGAATTGATTGCCGTGTTTGGTTTCAAACACATTAAACATTCATGAAGCTCCATTTACTAAAGAGACCAACAAATGTGTGTGTGGGAGGAATAGTGGGGGTGATACACAGGACTGCTTCAGCTTAACATTGTGGAGGACATGCTGACATGGAAACAGACAGCGTGTTTAAGTATTAAATCATCTTTGATGTGTGTATGTGTGTGTGTGTGTGTGTGTGTGTGTGTGTGTGTGTGTGTGTGTGTGTGTGTGGCACCAAGAGGTAAAAGGAATAAGTGAATTCCCACTCCATGTAAAGATGGAGACATCATAAGAAACTGCTTTTACCGCATGGCCCCAATACACATCTGTCGGCCTGATGGAAGCCACAGTTTGCTATAATTTACATACCTGCCTAGGGTGAAATGTGTCATCTTAAAACGGTTGTTAGAACAATGTATCAATTTTCTAATATAAAGGGCTGATAATATTCTTTCAGATAACTTAAGTATTGAGGTATCGGTTAGATAACAAATTAACTGAACAACTGAAAAATATAAGCAGTGATTGTTGCTGAGACAAAAAACTTGTGCCCCCTTAAGGCTTAAATCTGTGTTACAGATGTTGCTAATTATTTCTGGGATTTTGGTCTGTCAGTTGGTCCTTAATGAAATATCTCGTCAACTGTTGGATGGATTGCAATAAAATGTTGTACATTCAGGTTCCTGCTGGTGCCGCCATACAACATGGACAACTATTAGACGCACCACAGAGTTTGGTTTAGACATTTATGTTTCCCTCTAGTTGAATTTTTAGTGGCTTTGGTGCTCCCATCAATTGTCCTTAGGTCAAGATTTCAATTTGTCCAGTTCTTTACTTGGTTTATGACCAAGCAGCAAAGCTATAAAAGAAGTGCCAAAAACAGCAGTTACTCGAATCGAATCAATCTCCATAAGGCCCCATATTAAAAGCCCCACCTTACAGCAGAAATAAACATTTTTATGGTAAGCAAGCTTAAAGTTATGCATAATTAACAGCATGGTCACTTTGAGTGACAGGTGGGTTCCACCACAGGTGGCTGTTTTCAGTAACCAGGCTTTATTCAGCCCACGTAAGCTAAGCTCTAGCCACACTCATTTTTGGATTAGCTGGTAGCCGGCGGAGTCTGGGCTGCCAAGATGGCGACGACCAGAGCCGACCACACTGAGCTTGACAGCAGCTATTCAGAAACCTATGGGTGCTGTCACAAGTGATTTTAATTCTAGCGGATGTTTCAAACCTTAGAATAGACCCCAACAGTCCAACTGTTCACAGTAGGTAGCCTGTATGTTATGTACTAGGCTCTTACGACAAAGATCTTTCAGTTAGCTGCAGGATTCAAGGCAGTGATGAAACAAACAGCAAAATAAAGAAGTGGTATTGGGAAGGACTGAGAAGGAGAGAAATATCAAGAGACAGAAGCAGTGTGGAGGACGATATGGGGGAGGGAAAACCAGCCAAGAGGGGTTAATGAAGTCTTAGATGTAGTTGGTGTGAAACTGACTCTAGTCTCTCCATTATTTTGCCACGATTCTATGGCACTGAGATAAAGAGAGGAAGTGTAGTAATTTAGATGGGTATCTTCAAAATCACTCACATTTCTTATTTTTATATTAATTCTGTGGGTTTCTTCCATATGAGAGTTATAGTGTTTTATGAGGGGTTTGGCGTTGCAACGACAAGCGCTCGAAATTCGACAGATGTGCTGTGTGGTATTCTAGTGTTCAGCACAGAGCGCACACTGTACAGATGAAAGGAGGGTGGGACAAACAGGTGGGAGGGTCATTTAAATGAAACTGCACAAAGCCGCAAATAATTGTGGGTTTTGGTGGAAAATGGTCCTTGGACTTCGCAGGCACAATCAGCATCTCAGAACCATGTCTGTTTGTCGAGCAAAGTCACTCAGTCACAGTTGGTCTGGAAAAAAAATAATAACCAAGACATTGGAAGTGCTTGGATTTAAAAAATAGTTCCTTAAACATGCTTCGATTTAGCCTACTGGAATCTCTGAGGTGTGTGTTCTCTGTTCGCTGTATCTCAATGTTTGATTCCATTTTTTTTTTACATCTGGAGCACTGGCCTAAGCTTTTGACCAACCTAACCAACACAGCTAACAAAGACTAGCCAACAGAGCTTAAAATGAAGCATTACACCGAGTGTTAATGGTACTGTACCTAGACTCACCAGGAGGTATCAGTACACATTAAGAACTTAGGCTTAAATGTTTAAAACTTTTTAACTTTTATGTGTGTTTAAAAACTACTAGAAAACTGCAATGTGTGGCACAAGAGAGCAACGCATGCCAAACGTAATGTACCACAGGAAAACGATGGTTTTGCAAGTGCATCTCTGATGATTGGCTCCTATGGGTACCTATGTGGACAAAAATCAGAAGTGCTGCTACACAGTACCTGTGAGCACTGACCAATTTCAGGCACTGCCTGAAAGGCAACCGACCTGACACTTAATTACTTTACCTTACCTTCTTTTTGTTGTCTTTCCCTGTTCTCCATCCCTCTACCTTTCCTAGATATTGGGGCAGCTGTGGCTTAGAGGCAGAGCGGGGTGTCCCCTAATCACAAGGTTGTTGGTTCAAACCCCACCTCCTCCTGCCACATGTCAAAGTATCCTTGAACAAGATACTGAACCCCAAATTCAATGGGCTTTGCCATCCCTGTGTGAATTGTGTTGTAAAAGTGCTTTGAGTGTTCAGAAGACTAGAAAGGCACTATACAAGTACAGGTCCATTTACCATTATACTGATACTACCTCAAAGCTTTCTGCCAGCAGTGAATCTCTTCATCCAGCCATGCTTTCATTTTCCAAAGCCCTTACAGATCGCCCAGTCAAACCTATGTGAGAAGAACGGACTGACTATGTTCTGGGATTTCATCTGCAAGGAAACGCACACACATACTTACAACCTGACTAAAGTGGGAGAGACCTTTGGAGTTACTGTGATGTTTGGAAACATATTTATTAATCCCCCCCCAAAAAAAATAAAGAAAACGGGGGGTTGATTGCTTGAAGCAATATATTCAATTAGTAATGAAACACTTTAAATGAGAAAAAAAAAAGTTGATGACGTGGGTGGCAGACTTTTACTATTTTATATTCTCTGAAAGAACACTGCATTAATCTCATGCTCCAGTCTCTCTCACTCACTCAGTCACTCACTCACACACACACACACACACACACACACACACACACACACACACACACACATAAAGGATCTGTTCCTTTAGCAAAGTGTAACAATGTGGAGGTTAGATGACTCTGCAGGGCATTCCAACACAGGAGAAAGCTTGGAGAAATGTGTGTGTAAGACAAAGAGAGAAAGAATGAGGACAGTAGCATCTCTGCAGTGCAGCTGTGTGATTTCATCTCTTCTCTCACTGGATATACATATACTGGTTTCTATCTAAAAGTTGACACTGAATAACAGACATTTTTGACTGCTGGCACTTTTAAATGATACTGTAGAATAAGTGACACAATATCTACTCTTACAGAGCACTCTACACATGGGTAAAACATTAAAAATTCCTCTGTACAGGTCACATTGCTCATGGCCATGATGAGGACAAAAAGATGTGACTAAGGAGCTGAAGCTGCCAAATGAGAAATTGTTGCTTCCACAGTGTCAGTCTTAAGCAACATCAGTTACTTACAACTGCTGCACAGCTGTATCACCTGTCGAACCAACTGGCACCCCTTATTGAAGAACTATTTAAGAACCAGTATTCATTTAGATAAATATAGTCTAAATTGCTTAATGCAGCCCATTTTTTAAAAGTATTATTACTATTGTTGATTTCAGCCCCATAAAAAGGATCACATCCTATTAGGATATCTAGGTGTGTAAAAAATGTAGTTCCATTTATGGGATTTATACATTTTATTTAAAGGAGACATATTATGCCCCTTTTCAGGTTCATAATTGTATTTTGTGGCTCTACTACAATAGGTTTAGATGTTTTAATCTTCAAAAAACACATTATTTTTCTCATACAGCCTATAGCTGAGCACCTCTTTTCAGCCTCTGTCTGAATCGATCGGTTTTAGCTCCTGTCTCTTTAAGGCCCCCCTCCCGAAAAGCCCAGTCTGCTCTGATTGGTCGGCATTATGACGCGGTTCACACGGATGCGCTCCGGCCCCTACCACTTCTGCCTTGCCGGCAGTTAGCTCCTCACTGCTACTGAGTTTAGCTGCATTTCTACCGTCAATATTAATTCAATAACTGCTTCTAAACCAAAAACTTCACCAGCGGACATGTTAGAGCGGGAGTCTGACCTGAAATCACGGAGAAATGAACATCAACAACAATCAGGATTACAGCTTTCTGTGAAGTTTTCCTCAGGTAAATACTGCTATAAAAACCTCTATCAAATAATGTTAGTGTTTATACCTTAACTATGACAACCAACTGTGTTTTATGCTTGTCTTTACAGGTACAGCAGTGAGCAGTGACCTACAGTCTACACAGCCCAGTTAAACATATTATATGCCTGCAATACTTTATCCTGTACAATAGTGATGCGCGGGTCGGGGTTTTTTCCAACCCGCAGGTCCCCCATTTATTTAATAATCTGACCCGCTCCATCCCGCCCCGCACAACCGCATCTATTTTCACAACCCGTCCCAACCCCGCCCCGCAGATAGCGCCAATTCATAACAGAAGTTATCGCAGGACACTTTTCAAATAGAGCAGGTCTAGACCGAACTCTTTAAAACATTATTTACAGAGACCCAACAGTACCACCATGAGCAAGACCTTGGAGACAAGGGCAAGGAAAAACTGCCTGTTAAAAGGCAGAAACCTAGGATTCAAATCTTAATACAAATAAATATATAGGTGCTTTTGTGACGTCAGGTGGCAGGTGGATTTACCCAACAGCTTGTTGTTAAGTAAGCTGTATTGGACATATTTAATCCTTAATGACGTTCCGGATATTCCGACTGACATTGCCGTCAAAAATAAAAATAAATCATTATTCATTCATGTTCATACATACATTGGTTTTGCATAATGTGTCCCCTTTAATTCTCCTTCTACTGACCAAGTTAATAGCTGAGATCTGGGAATACAGTGACACTGAAATCAAGAAACAAGATTAGTCAGATGAACATCACAAACCCCTGGATTAGTCCAATTTATTTGGAAGAGAAAATAAAGACAAAAGGTAAACAACCACTCAAATTCTAAAGACTTTACTCTAAACTTGGGTGGCACCAGCCACACTGCAATGGTTCAGTGTATGGTAAATGGACCTGTACTTGTATAGCGCCTTTTCTAGTCTTCCGACCACTCAAAGCGCTTTTTAGACTACATGGCCCTTTCACACACATTCACTCAGTGATGCACAGCATCGGGTTCAATCAATCAAGGATACTTCAACATGTGGCACGAGGAGGTAGAGTGGGTCATCCACTAATTGGAATGTTGTCGGTTCCATAGTCTCCTCCAGCTGTGTGTCAAAGTAAGAAACCAAACCCCAAATTGCTCCCCATGCTGTGCATGTGAATAAATGAGTCAGCTTATGTTATATGGGCTTTGCCATCACTGTGTGAATGTGTGTGAAAAGGTGAATGTGGCATGTAGTGTAAAAGTGCTTTGAGTGGTCGGAGGACTAGAAATGTGATATACAAGTACATTCCATTTGCCATGTCAGTGGTTGCCAGCAAATTCTTAGTTTTAAGTATTGTCCATGTGCGTACAAACCACAACTCTGTTTTCATGTCTCATCCTCAAACCAGGAAAATGATCCTCTGCAGGGATCATTTTCAGAGAAACAGACAAAATGCCCAGACTTTGGAGGAATTCTTTTCACTGAGAAGAAGACAACAGTGAGAGCTGGATAAATAACTCTCCACACAAGACATTTTCACATACATATATATAAATAATGTAAATTCAATGTAAAGGACATAAAAAAGCCCAGGTGAATTTCTGTTCCTGAAAACCTGAATAACAATCAGGGTTTATTCAGTGTAAAGCAAAGCTGGATAAATGTGAGAACTAAAGCCAGGGTAACCATGGCAGCCAATATGCACCCATGTAAGCACAGTATTTTGAATTCAGAGGACACATTCTCAGGGGAGCTGTCCAGTGCTGAACCTCTGTGGTTTGGCATTAACAAGTCTCTAACTTTCTCTCTGCTTGAAGGGAAATTAGGGAATTCCAGAATATCATCATCATTTGATTAAAGAAAGGAGCAGTAAACAGACTACATAGTGCCATTCAGTTTAAAACAGTTTTGTGTATGAAAAGCAAGGTTCAGGAGGTTGGTTAGGATACTACTAATGACATGATACTACTCTAACAGGTTCATATACTAACAAAGATAATGACAGTCCATATAGCACCAATAGGAAGAATGATAAATCAGGTGTCTATGCTCTTGGTGTACTAAACATGACGTTTCACAGGTAATAAAAATGCCTCCCTGTCTGCAGCTGTAGCACTGCTCGGAGCTGTGATTGGTTTATAATCACTGTGGCTCTTAAAACATAATTACCACAGTCTTCAGTGTAATAGCAGCATATTTCAACTCCATTTGGGAGCTTTTGAAACATTTAAAATCAGTAATTTACAGTTACAATCCAATTTAAGGGCTGAACTACCTCCCTCTCCCTCTCCGCCAACTTTATATCTCTCTCTCTCTCTCTCTCTCTCTCTCTCTCACCTTAACTCCTCCTCTACTGCTTTGCCTTAATTCACATATCTATATCCATCTCCCACACTCCTCTCTTATCCTCAATTGCCCTAGTTTCTTCCTCACTCAGTTTCCATTCCTCTGTGTATTGTCTAGTACATTTTAAAAGAAGCGGGTTTGTGGTCTTTGCTTTGTTAGAATTATAAATTAACTAGTTACAGTGCAGCTATTCCGGTCAACTTGTGATGAATTTGACTTGAGCTACATAAGTACAGGCTCCCACAGCCTTAATCACAAGGAAAGGACTTTTAAGTGCAACTAATTTATCTTGTAGAAGCAGGTGGAGGAAACTGAGGGGTAGGACTAAAATAAAAATTACAGTACCTCCAGGGATTCAGCTCTGAAATAAGAAATCAAGAAAAAAGTTTAAGTTAAAACTTGGAAGGCCTAAAGGACTGATGATGTGAATCTTCGAAATAAACAGCTTTAAAAATGTTCCGCTGTCGCTTATGCTTCTACTCTTCAGTGTTTCTGTGCAAACCAGTGTTATAAGAATTAATTACCCAGGGAACTAATACTAATGTACAGTATAGCTCCTTTCTTTGGCCTCACTGTAGATTCTAAAATCCAACCATTGAAGACCCATTTGAAGCACATGTCCAGCTGTCATCTGGGAAGAGTTGAATTTTACTGTGTTTTCAGAACAGTCTGTGAGAAATGCAAGTTATCTTTAAAAGAGTTGCTATTGGATGGATAAAAATTAGTACAATAAGTGCAAAATTTTTGGTGACATAAGGTTCAAGGAAATGGTGGCATTCAGACAGTTGACCAATTAAAGGTGTCCTGCATGAAGCATCTGCATGTTTCTCCACTCATACATTCAGGGTTTACCTATTACCTTATTTGTGTGTCATTTTGGTGACCACTTATGTCTTATTCACTTATGTGAATGGTTTTATAAGAGTGAAAATGATATGAATCAGTTGAACACCTGTGGGTGAATGAGGAGACTGTTCCAGAGACTAGGAGGTTTGTGTTGTTTTTTCCTTTAAACTGTCACTCATTAGTGATCCCTGCTGTGTTTTAATTCAATTCAATTCAATTCAATTTTATTTGTATAGCGCCAATTCATAACAGAAGTTATCTCAGGAACTTTTCAAATAGAGCAGGTCTAGACTGAACTCTTTAACATTAATTACAGAGACCCAACAGTACCACCATGAGCAAGCACTTGGCGACAAGGGCAAGGAAAAACTGCCTGTTAAAAGGCAGAAACCTAGGACAGATCCTCCGGCTCTAGGTGGGTGGTCGTCTGTCTCGACCAGTTGGGGTGAGAGAGAGAGAGAGAGAGAGAGAGAGAGAGAGGCAGAGAGAGAGAGAGCGAGAGACAGACAGACAGACAGGTGCATAGCAACAACAGTATTGGCAACGGCAATCTAGCAGGACCATGGCAGGAGGCTCCACCAGGATCAACAAGAAGTTTTTACTGAAACTAACCGACGGTTTTGCTTTTTTGACATTAATTAATCCACACACATATATATATATATGTATTATTGTTGCTCACACTAACCAATGATGCACATTATTATTGTAAATTTGGTTAGCCCAGGTTCTAAACCTTTAGTTTTGCTTCTTTCCCATTGACTCCATAGTCATGGAGTTCCACAAGGTTCTGTACTTGGACCAATACTATTTACTTTATATATGCTCCCTTTAGGCAACATTATTAGGAATCACTCCATTAACTTTCACTGTTATGCAGATGATACGTAGTTATATCTATCGATCAAGCCCGATGAAATTAATCAATTATCTAAATTACAAACATGTCTTAAGGACATAAAATCCTGGATGAGCTGCAATTTTCTGGTGTTAAAAACTAAATTCTTGTTCTTGGCCCCAAAAACCTTAGAGACTCACTGTCTAAAGATATAGTTACTCTAGATGGCATTGCCTTGGCCTCTAGCACCACTGTCATTGAATCTTGGAGTTATCTTTGATCAGGATTTGTCTTTTAACTCCCACATGAAGCAGACCTCTAGGACTGCCTTCTTTCATTTACGTAATATTACAAAAATTAGACACATACTATCACAGACAGATGCAGAAAAACTAATCCATGCATTTGTTACTTCTAGGCTGGATTACTGCAACTGTTTATTATCAGGTTGCCCCAATAAGTCCATTAAAACGCTCCAATTAATTCAGAACGCTGCAGCACGAGTACTGACAGGAACTAGAAAAAGAGATCACATCTCTCCTGTACTAGCTTCTTTGCACTTGCTCCCTGTAAAATGTAGAATAGAATTTAAAATCCTCCTCCTCACCTATAAAGCTCTTCATGGTCAGGCCCCTTCATATCTTAAAGAGCTCATAGTACCCTATTACCCCACTAGAAGACGTTCTCTGAATGCTGGGCTACTTGTGGTTCCTATAGTCTCTAAAAGTAGAACAGGAGCCAGAGCCTTCAGTTACCAAGCTCCTCTCCAGTGGAACCAGCTTCCAGTTGTGGTTCGGGAGGCAGACACCCTCTCCACATTCAAGAGTAGGCTTAAGACATTCCTCTTTGATAAAGCTTATAGTTAGGGCTGGATCAGGTGAGTCCTGAACCATCCCTTAGTTATGCTGCTATAGGCCTAGACTATCGGGGGATTTCCCATGGTGCACTGAGCTCCTCTCTTCCTCTCTCTTTCTGCACTCATTCATGTCCCATTAATGCATGTTACTAACTTCACTTCTTCCCCGGAGTTCTTGTGCTTTCTCGTCTCGCAGGTTCTGATCGATCCTGGTGGAGCCTCCTGCCATGGTCCTGCTAGATTGCCATTGCCAACACTGTTGTTGCTGTGCACCTGTCTGTCTGTCTGTCTGTCTGTCTGTCTGTCTCTCTCTCTGTCTCTCTCTCTCTCTCTCTCTCTGTCTCTCTCTCTCTCTCTCTCTCTCACCCCAACTGGTCGAGGCAGACGACCACCCACCTAGAGCCGAAGGATCTGTCCTAGGTTTCTGCCTTCTAACAGGCAGTTTTTCCTTGCCCTTGTCGCCAAGTGCTTGCTCATGGTGGTACTGTTGGGTCTCTGTAAATAATGTTACAAAGAGTTTGGTCTAGACCTACTCTATTTGAAAAGTGTCCTGAGATAACTTCTGTTATGAATTGGCGCTATTCAAATAAAATTTAATTATATCATAATTATTTCAGTACACATTCACTTATATTGAAGCAGTGCACTTGCAGTCTGGGCCCAGGGGTTCTTTTATCTGTCCTTTTGTTGCTCTGAAAACTCTCAGAACTCCTGTGTGGCTAACATTATACCTAAGATGTCATGTAGTTTAGTTATTTCCTGTTTTATTTTGTAATACTGGCCACTCCTCTTGTCTCATTTTCTGTCTTTGTGTTTTCCCACCAGTTTTGATTAGTTTTACCTATGTGTAGTTATCTCGCCAGTGTATTGGTGTTCCTCCTAGTTGCCAGTTCATATTTTTCCATGTGTGAAGCATTTCAGCCATTTTCTCCAGTTTTCTAGTTTGTTGATCAGTGTTTTCAACTTCTGCTCTATTTTTTTGGACTTTGCATGATTAATGGACTTTAGATTATTGCCTGCCCCTATTTGGTCTGTCACATTAAATAAAATCATTGAACTGCATCAGTTCTTCCTCAAGTACTGTTGTATTTTGTTGCTTGCCTGTTACTCAGCAAATTTGTGCCATGATATATGAATGAATAAGAATTCAACCTGATATGACTTAACTGTGAAGCTGTGTTAATTAGCCTATCAACTGTTTCCACCACCTTACTGTCAGAGAAAACTTAAAATAAGAGTCAGACAAAGTTTCAGCCTGAAAATACTAAATTAGTGTATGTGGTAAAACACTTTTACAGAGCAGGGCCAGCGCTCTACTACAGTTTATATCATCAGTCACTCTCACTGGTTGACTAATGTTCAAAGGAGTCCATAAAAGACACCAGACCTGATGTTCAGCTAATGATGGAGGACATGCTATTTAATTCTTAATGTGGCTCTGTGTGTAATATCTCTCAGCAGAGACACACAGCAGCTGAAGCTCTGAGGCTGTTCATCTTATTCCAAGACATTAATCCACTCAGAGACATGTTCATATCTAACCTGCTTACAGCCACGTATATGATTTACTGCACAAGCATTCATTGTTGAAAACTCATGTTACAGCTTCTTACTCATACAGAACATTTCTTTTCATGCTGTGAATTGTCATAAATGTATTAAGAACAATGGGAAACCAGCTATAATGAACACTGACTCTGCTAGGGGGAAATGCATGTATATATTCTTATATATTTTCCCTTCTTAATGTTCATTATTTTTTTAGCGATAGAACACCAATTTGATTTGTTGATCCATCAGTCTTTTGGTCCAAGATATCTCAACAACTACTTCCAAATTACCATGAACTTTGCTGTGGCTATTTGTGGTTCCCAGATGATGATTCTTATTGAATTATGTGACCTTCTGACATTAGGCTGGATCAAGATGAATTGCACCTCGGCTGTATAGTGCACCAGATCAGGCAGTAGGAGGTGGTCACAAACAGCGTTACAGAAAATTAGGAAAACATAGCCAATCAGTTCTTTGATCAGGCATTTCCCATCATGCCCTCATGAGAGCTAGTCGGAATCAAGTCGGACACAAATCTAACCAGCATGCATTGTGGAGCGATCGCTGGTGATCAATTCTGTGCAAGCCTGGCTCGTCTTGAACATTGTTTTTAGTGTCACCTTTAGACCCAAAAATTTCCTTTAGGATTTAGGAATTTCCACTCTAGGATGCACAAATTCAGGTTTCCAAGCCACCAGCAACTTCCTTTATCTGCTTATGTCTACTGTCAAATGTTTCTTTATAGATATGTATAACTGTATATGACTGCACATATAATTTGATAACATCTACATTAACCCATTTACGTACATTCATACACTGTGCAAACAGCATCTACTCTAACCCTTTTTAGCAGCTGCCATTGTTGTTTTTGAGCAAGCGTCACTTCTCACACACATTGTCACACAAACCTAGAGTTAAACCACACCCATATCTAATTTCAAGAATATTCAGAATATTGCTCTTTCTTATAGTACTTGAGTACATGAGATTAAAACTGGCCCCAAGCAAATTTGTGTTTGAAATACCTGGCTTAAAGCCTGGCAAGATAGATTCTCATGTTATTTTGTGATCTTGCGAGTCCAGCTGCCTCGCAATGTTTACCGGAAATGGGCTGTAATAAAATCTTCTAGCCTCTAAAGGTTGTTGATGCATCTTTAATATATATAACTTGTTGTTCAGCCTTACATGTCAAGGCTTGAGGGGTTCAAAGCATGGACATGTTCATGTTATACCCAGTCCATACAACAACAAGAGAAAATAACTTCAGCTATGTGCAGACAAATAGGCTTGTTCCAGCCCTTACTCTTAAGCGCTCGGTATACTCGACGCAGACCAACTGTTGCGCAACAACCTGACGTCACGGGAGCGCCGTGACTATATATACTTGCGCGTGGTGGTCGCGGCACTAGTTGCAGTCTTCTCCTGAACAGAGGTGTCGCTAGTGAGGAAAGGCTACCGACTTTGCTATTTCTACGCACTAAAAGAAGAAAAAGTGTTATTTATTTATTTTTTTTCCCAAATCGGTCGCGGAGGTTCTTCCAAATTTTCCGGCATTCTGGCAACTCTGGGCATCTCTGTGCTCCTTCATTGAAGAGTCATACAGATCACCCATCTTCCTGTTTCCGGTTCGAAATCCTGGCGCACAAGCGAGATCTACGTCATCTTGACGTCACGTTGTTGCGCGACAGGTCGAATGCAGAAAGTATACCTGGCGCTTTAGGTCTTGTTTGTCAGTAGCAAGGTACCCCACCATGAAGAGTTGAGTTTCACTGGGCCATGCATTCATAACAATGGTTTGATATGAATTAACAACATTTGTGTGTGTTTTACTCTCTTTCTTCTGACTTTTCTGTTAAAGTCAAAGAGCAGTGTACAACGCATTTGCAAAGACGCTGTGCTGTGCCTTCTTATTTTGCTTGGAAATGTTTTGTGGAGTTTGCTTGTTTGTGTGTGTGTGTGTGTGTGTGTGTGTGTGTGTGTGTGTGTGTGTGTGTCTGGGAATTTCAAGTGTTCAAACACACTGAGAGTTGGAAACTCCGGCATGAACCACAGACAACTCGGATTGCTTCAAGCCAAAACAGAACAAAATTAGTTTAATTGGACCACAGCACTCAGAGCAAAAGGAAGACATCCATTAATGACACCAAACTAAAAAACACATTTGAATAAAAGTAGAAAAAATAAGCAAAACCATTTTACAAGCCATTGCTGATGGCTGTGAGGGGCGCGGGCAACGTTTGATGCTAGAAATGTTGAGTCAGTGCCTCTAGCAGAAAATTTTAACATTCCTGTCGGAGCAGGCTAAGAAATGTCTTCATTTACGGAGTCCAGCACAAAGTTTATAACCTGCTGATAAACAGCTTAAAAGTTCAACACTGAGAGCAAAAACATCAGCAGAGAATATATCTGATTCCAACTGTGACTAATTGATTGAACACTGCAGATGAATGTTTAAACATTGCCTGTATCTTTCATTTGACACCAAGACACCCTAACCTGAATGTTCCATTAATGAATGAGACTTACATTATTAGTATTTGGTAAATATTATAGGTCAATTTGAAATGCAATAAAGTTAATACAGCTTAGATGTTTTTACAAGAATTCCAGTTCATAAAAGTTCATATGGTGTAAAAGTACTTAAAGGTCCAGTGTGCAACATTTAGGAGGATTTATTGGCAGAAATAAGCTGTTTTTTACCTACAGAGGCAGTGGGTCTTCTTCTATGGAGTTCCATGTTGAACCACAATGTTTCTACAGAATCCCAGAGCAGACAAACCAAACACTGACTGTAGACAGCAGTCTGCAGTCTCACCACTAGATGCCACTAAATCTACGCACTGGTACTTTAAACCTTGACTGACACTTTAACTCCTTTTAGTGCTTACACTCTAAGCAGCTCTTTAAAAAACATACCTATGAATATTATATTCCATTTCTGACAATTGATCCTCCTAAATGTTAAAACACTGGACCTTTAAGTCACTTTGTTGTTTGTTTTTTTATATTTTCGGGAGCTTTTATCAGGTTTAATTGATGGTTACAGCTGTAGAATGACAGGAAAGGGGTGAGAGAAAGAAGAGATGACACGCAGCAAAGGTCCACAGGTTGGAGTCAAAGCCATGGCCGCTGCAGCAAGGAATCAGCCTTGGTACATGGGGCACCAAGTCATGTCAAGTATTTTGGTTATCCCTTGTTTAAGGTTTAGTTTGTTACACAGAACCATCAGAGAAACTGTGAGCACTAAAGACCTTAAAATTTCAGTTGCATACGTGCTGAACAAATTTGTGTCAGATCAACAAAATAACAACAATTTGAGTCATAAAGTAAGTAAAAATACTAAAAAAGAAAATCCTTAACACACCCGACAACCCTGCAGGAACAGGTGGCTACATGGAATCCTCAACAGACAACAGCATTGACCAAATTAACTTTAAATGTCCAGTGTAAACCATTAAGGTGGATCTATTGGCAGAAAAGAAATATAATATTCATTAGTATAATCAAAAATAAGAATAGTTTTTTAAGGTCTCATTGAGACCATGTTGAACAGCCATGTTTCTACAGTAGCCCAGAATGGACAAACCAAACCCTGGCCCTAGATAGGGCCCAAGTTCCGTGGCTACTGTAGTTTCTCTTAAATTCCCAGGTCGTCAGATACAGATGCAAGGGGTGTTCAGTTAGTTGCAACCGGTAACTTTGCCACTAGATGCAGCTAAATCCTACACACCGGACCTTAATGTAGATTAATCATGATGTTAACCATTAATGATTAATGGAGTTGGAACAACATTGAATTAATCCCATAGAAGTTCATCATGAGGCCATGTTGTCGTGACAACAGCACGTGTAACAAAAAACCTTTTAGGATTTTAGGACCCATCACTCAGCAGAATATTGTTCTTCAAAAATGAAACTGAAAGTTATGTTTAAATACCTAGGCAGATATACAGATTACCTCCAGAATAATTGAGCATTAATACTGGGTGTATAAGCTTGAGGCTTGCTTTAGGCTGGTTGTGAACTGAGGCTGGCTCAGCTGTTTTGCAGCCAGGTTCAGCCTGGATCTAAACACCCTGGAAGCTAAGGTGGGCCGGGAGCCAGAGAGAGAGAGAGAGAGAGAGAGAGAGAGAGACATACGGAAAGAGAGGGCTGGTGGCAGACAGTGGTTTGTGTGACCAGTTTATCAACACAACAGGGGGTTCTGGCTGAACAAATTGCCTTCTCTGTTCACTGTGATTAGACTGCAACCAACGCACACACACACACTGTGTCACACACACACACACACACACACGCAGTCACTCTTAAGATGATGTGTTGGCAGTCAGAGACCAGCAATTGCAGCAAGATTTCCAGCCTCATTTCTTATGTCGAGAAGGGTCCTTCAAGGACAGTGTGTATGTATGTGCGCTTCACACAAGGGCGTATGCTTGGGGTTACACTGAAAACCAGCTGATCAGTAAGTGTTCTTTTTTTTTTTTTCTTTTGGCAAATACATTCTTACATATCGTCTCACACAGTTAAAGCTGTACTACTGATAAAGTCACACAACATATTTTTGAGACTTTCCATTCTTCAAATATCCAAGTGCTGCCCTTCCAAAGTATTTTTTTTTTAACAATAGGGCATAGTTAACTATATATAGTCGAACATGGGAAGCTCTTCACTCCATGGTTCACCAGAGTTCTGTGGTAAGGAATACAAACAACCTCATACACATGCATACACACATGCATATCTACATATATACCTATGCACACATATCTACATATATCGACATACATGCATACATAAAACAAGATCAAACTGAAACTTACATACACATTGTTTCTTATTGATGTCCATACCTACACTTCCTGTTGTGTCTAGTACATAAATCCGTTAATTATGTCAACATCTCTTCAAACATATTGTCAAGTCCATTTAAAATCTGATCTAACTGGTTTGATGTACTCAGTCCACTTGATCCAAATCAGGTCAAATTTTTTCTTTTTGGGTCCTGAGGGAAAATGGTAGTCGTTCCATAATATAAATTTCATGTATTATTTCTATCCACTCTTCAGTAGTTGGTGGGTCTGATTTTAGCCATCTCCTTGTGACAGCCTTTGTACTTGCTGCCAGAATTATATGGATCAGTAAGTGTTCTGTGAAAACATTCTCATACTGGTGGCAAAAGACTAGCAGAGGCAAAGCAATTCTGATAAAGCCGTCTTGTAATCCCATCATCCCTAATAATGTAGGATTGAAGGTGCTCATGGTATTTTATGCTAATATTCAGTGATGGCCACAGCCACATCCCAAATTCACACTCTCACCTCATTAGTTTCCTACCTGCCCAGGTTAGTTTCATTTGCAGTCTTGCAGTCATCACTTTGTTTTTTACCTTATACTAGTGCAGTGCCCGTAGGAAGTATGTATTGCTATAGAAAAGTGTGAGGTTAAGTAGCTTTTTCATGGATGGCCAAATGAGGTTGTGTTTGAAGGTGGGACGTCAGGGACATTTAGGACATATTATTTAGCCCTGTAATATAGGCCAGCATACATCAGAGAGAGAGAGAGAGAGAGAGAGATTCGGGCATCCAGCGCCAATTCTCCGCACCCTCCTCTGTGTGAAAGACTCAGATGTGGCGAGGGGGGAATTGTCGCTCCGTTCCTGATCCTCCTCTGGAGGTAGTATCAGGGACGCATTATTTTTGAACCGCCTACAGTGTGAACGGATAAGCCAACGGCGCGGAGCGAGGGCGTGTCAGTCAGACAGTCTGATAACTGCACAGGTCTCTCACTCAACTTAATAAAGAGAAATGTCCCACAAAGCAACGTTACAGGACCAAACAACAGTAACGTAGTAACTGTAACTGTCTTTGGAAACTTATATGAGGAAAAGAAATACCACAGCTGTACGTGGAGAAGCGACTGTCCTCCTGTCTGTCCTCCTGTCTGTCCTCCCGCCTGTCCTACCGACTCTTCGTCACATTTCTGCCCAAAAAACAGCATCTGTCACCGGCAAAAAACTTGCGGAGTGTTTCTCCGTCTTGCGAGTGAGGGAGTCAGTTTACTGCTGGTGATTATTATGTAATAATTGTGTAATTTAGAGTGAAAAACGTAACTTTGTCACTTTCCAGGATGTTTGGTGGGTCAGGATCTCAATCACTACACATTATAACAGCATCCATATGATTATAAAGTGTCCGCGGGTTTAGATTGACAGGGGGAGACAACTGGGAAACACCTTCAACACGGGCTCTGCAGTGATTGGCTCTGGTGTGCACGTGGCTACGGTGGCTATGGTTGACAATGCTAGCGGAATTCAGAAATCATTTATGAAATAATTTATTAACGGTAGTCCAAACAAAGCCGACGTTGCACACCCTTAAACCACACAGCAGCCATGTGGAAACTCTCAGGTCAGTCTGATCCTGATCTGCAGAGATATTTGAGCCACACACACATACACACACACACACACACACACACACACAGACAGACAGAGATTTCTTGCTTTATAGATAGATTGTTCAGACGTTTTCTGTTATATTAAAGCAGCAGTAGGTAACTTCTATAAAATAACGTTTTGTCATATTTGCTGAAACTATATCCTGAGAGTTGTACATGAGATAGATAATCTGTAACAAGAAAATCTGGTTCCTTTGGCTCCTCCTAGTACTCCTAATGGGATTTTTGCAAGAATATACAGGCCGGAACGAAAACCAACCAATCAGAGCCGAGAAAGACACGCTTTGGTTTGGTAGCTTAAAGATAGTTGATTGTTGAGTCTCATTCACAGTGTCAGTATTTGACACCATCTGCAAATGAGCAATGATCATTCAACTATCTTTCTTGGCTATGATTGTTTCTTTTCTTTCACGCATGGTAGGTTCCGCTAGGAGCACTATTCAGAGGAAACAGATTTGTTCACTTTTATGATTATTGAATCTGAAAAAGAGTATTGTGTTGGTCGCTTTATTGAGCTGAATTTAAAAATGTGTACCTTAATCTAAGATCTAAAAATAACAAATACAATAAATATAGTCAATAAACAATTTCTTCAAACAGCATTATAAAAATAAATGACTTAGTCTGAAGGGACCAAAAATTAAAACTAAACTAAACAGCTGCTTCGTCTACAACGCAAGACTAATTTCTCTTAAACTGAGAAGTTATGCAAGTGGTTCTCTTAAAATAGGGAAAATAATCTTGTTAGGGTTATATGGTTTTTACAGCCAACCACAAAGCATGGGTGTCTTTGTGCTCTTCCACACAAAGACACCCAATACAAAGCGTTAAATGCCTTCTTATTGTATGGCAGCAGTGTTCAGACCTGTAAGAACCCCTTAATTTGTGGCCCTGAATGTTCTCTAAAAAAACTTAATCTTCTAGGCTTAAAAAGAACTTGTCAGTCCTGTCTCTCTGACTGGACCAATGCAGAGACAGTTATATTATTGGGAAATATCACCATCTATATCCACCCTAACAGTGTCATGGGTGGGTGGTTGTGTCACATAGGTGAGCAAGCTAACTAGCTAACTATCTTATGGACTATGGACAACAAACCTTTTCAAGAGGTGTCAACCTCAACTATTTTTTGCCTCTGTTTAGGTGGTTAACATCCTCAACATATGTTGTGTTTGTTGGTTTCAGAATTACAGGTGGAAAACAATTAGATATTTTTCCAAATTATGTGCAGATTTTAGACATTCTATTATCTTAAAGGGCTTGAAAAATAGTGTGTATAGTTCCTTTAAATTAGGGGTGCAAGAATATATTTATACATTTCAGTATATTTTATATAGATTTTTGTGTTTAAACCCCCAAATGATAGATAGCAGTGTTGTAAACATAGGGCTTGGATGTTGGATGTCCCAGAAACTGTGATAAATACAAATGCATATCCCTGGAGGAGAATTTCCCCAGACCCCTCTCCAGGTAATCTACTGTACCCACTTCTCAAAATGTGGAGTAATGTTTACACAGATCTCACAAGGTGTGTAAGTAGAGTTTACACAGGTCAATAATGCTGATTATTTAACCGGGTAGGGCTGCAGGCACAGGGGACCTCTGCTTGTATTCATAAATACAACGTGTGGAGTCCAAAAACTCTGTTTCAGACTATTTAAATCTGTTACAAACACACAGTTCATCAGAATAACAAAGACACTCCCTCTGTTCAAACTGAGACTTCTGCAACAGTGCAGCTCAGATACTTACATTCATTTCTAAATAATTCAGAGAGAAGCAGACCTCTATGTGAAACAGACTTAACAGATACAGATCCTTTTATTAAAATAAAGTTTAGTTCTATTTTCTCATACCATTATAAGACATTGCCCTGTTTTCTGATCTGTTCCATAGCACACTCTAAACTTGTCTTGAAAAATTCAGTCAGATGTACATTTCCACTAGGGATGCCCAATAAATCTTTTTTTTTATCGTCGTATGAACAAGTGCAATGAACACATCGCAAAGATTGCCGGATACACGATGAATAAGAAAAATAATTTTATGTAGGCATGTATTAAATTGGCCCCGGAGCTAAAAACAGTAGTGTTTATTATCACCGCCTCTGTCTGCATTCTGTCAGGGCTGAGCTCCATACAGCAAACACACACACACACACAGTGCAAAGTCAGCGGACAGCTGATCAGACAAGTCTGCACAGACTTTTTCTTTTTCTTTATTAAACCAGGAAGTCCCTTGAGATAGAAATCTCTTTTACAAGGGAGACCTGGCCAAGACAGCCCACCAGGTACAATTTAAATATATACGAACACCCAAAAACACAAACACATGAAAAGGACTAAATCCAGCATTAAAGTGAAGTTAGATTGAAAATTACTCAAACTGATGACAACAACGCCTGTTCCTGGAATTAGTACAATAAAAATGTTGTGAGTAAAAAGCCAGCACTTTATCAATACACTGCTCAACAAGCATAAACATGTAAACCTGTAAACTCAGCTGCTGTTGTAAAAATTAAACTGCCTGCAAAAAAAAAATTGTACCTGGTGGGCATCAGTTTGATTATGGAAGTTGTAGAACAAGTAACAATACTAGTAGTATTATAGTAGTAGTAGTATAGGGCTTCTTGCGTTTTCTGTGCTTTTTCTGGCCACTGTAGTTTCTGCTTTACACTAGGAAATTGAGGGTGAAGTGAGGGAATTGCAATCTACAACTACGCTGCAAGATGCCACTAAATCCTACACACTGGTCCTTTAATGTATTAATAATTTCCTAATAGTTTAGAAAAAAGAGACACAACCACATCCATCATTAGAAAGAATAAATCTATCAACCCTCAGAAATAGGCTATGCTCAGCCAGCAGGGCGCGCTATTCTCCATTTTCCCCTCACTGTCTAGTGAGTGAGACACACTTTATTTACCCTATAAAACACTGATACGAGTGATGATGGAAGCTTTATGGTTTGCTTTACATTACATCCTTGTCACTATGCTCGATTATTAACACTGAGCCAATAGCACAGACTGGAACACTATAATCAATGTCTGTGCACCCATAAAGAAGTACAGTGTGTGTGTGTGTGTGTGTGTGTGTGTGTGTGTGTGTGTGTGTGTGTGTGTGTGTGTGTGTGTGTGTGTGTGTGTGTGTGTGTGTGTGTGTGTGTGTGTGTGTGTGACCTTATTATGTGTGGGTTGCAATGGGAAGTGATTCATTGCCAAGAACCGCAAGAATTCATACATCAGTGGTACACACACACGTAGCATACTGAAACACTATAAAACACACATCATCGCCCTCTGCACACACACTCATGGAACTGGCAATTACTGAGATAGAACACTGGACCTTCTTCACTCTTGCTCCCTTTTACATCCTCACTCATGCACACACACACACACACACACACACACACACTCAAGGTGTGCTCACTGTCAAGTAAGTTGAGATCCCTGATCCTCTAAAACCACTTTGGAAAGCAAAGGACTTTCTATCGCGTAACGGAGAAAGATAACAATGGAGCATTAGGGACTCTCCATCTGAATAACGCAATGCACAGAGATTATAATAACCAAAAGCTGTATAATGATTGAAGTTGATTCTATAGTACAAAATGACATATGTAACAACGAAAGGAAACATGATTATATGATTGTAACTGATTATTTGATAATTAATAAGTATAAATGCATAGTAATAAGATAGAACTATGGAAAGTAAGGTCAAGAGAGCAAATGATGTTGAAGTGTTGAGTAACTAGGTAAAAAGGCACGTATTGCAACCGGACATGACTGGTGCTGAGAGAAAAGGGAAGTTGGAGCACACACACAGGACACACCATGTAAGGATGAGCAAGTACTAGGTACGAACCGAACAACACCCTAGGAAAGGCCGTTAGAAGCTAGGCGTGTCTCCTTGCCACCAGCTTAAACAGTCCTCTTCTGAACCTGGCAGGGTAATACCCACAGGCTAGAGGCTCGGACCCTTTAAACAGAGAGCTGGTCCAGTACCACCTATACGGGGGTGACTCGGGATTTAACACCACACTTGTACAATCAAAGACATGAGCAATGCACACTTACAGATTACAAAATCTACCAACAATCTAAACACTGCACATCTGTCCATACAGTGAATTAGAGCAGACTGTGAAAGGAAAATTCCTGCTTATTACAACATCTAATTTTCACAGTTTTGTCTATTATTACTATGAGATGTGGAAATGTGATAGCACTGGTAAAATGAAGTCTGATATGGCAAAAAACTCAAGGAGTCAGCGAATTTAGCCGAGACTTTTATTACCTAATATAATGGTTTAGTAGAAGTTATAAGCTTCTTCATTATGTAAATAAATGTAATGATGTTGGTGAACGTGCATTTATCCAAATCCTGGATTCCTTAATTCTGCTTTTATGAAATGGCCTCCACAATGTATACAAGACAATAGATTAGCGCTGTGATTGTGTTTGCTCTATTAGGCTTCTTTTAACCAAAAAATGCTCATCTAATAATAACAGGCGTTACAGTGAACGGTCTTGAAAACACTGACACATCAGACAGCCCTCTGACCTGTTTGTGATCCATAATTCCATAAATTATTGACAATGTCAAACAGCATTAGTGCATTACTGAAGATAATATTGACTCTTTATTTTCATTTTTATAATTGACAGCATTTTTATATTGACATCAGCGCAGCATTGATCCTTAGGCACTGACGTGTCATAATGCGTTCCATAAACAGCTCTGTTAGATACATGTAGATGGAGAGGGGGACACAGTCCTGTTTTCAGTTTTCTGCACCTCTGAAACCTATTCTACACCTGCATTTCACCTGGCCACTGGTGGCCTTCCCATGCACTCAGTGTTCCTCCCTCCCGCTCTACTGCATGCTGCTAATCAGCATCAATGCTGTGACCCAGTGATACAGCAGCAGCAACACCTGGCAACATTTGTCTCTTCCTAGGGTTAAGAACACACTTGGGTCAGAATTTTCTCAAATGTAATTATTTCAGTTAGCTACCTGCTGAGTGCTGATGAGCCCAGAGGAAGAATATAGGCAACTAAAACTCAGTGTCACAGTATTGCTTTAACAGCATCTCAACCCGGCCTGCCTAACCCTTTACACGTC